>NC_138215.1:8107537-8672537 GCF_964194415.1 Vipera berus | reverse complement strand
AGGTGAGGCAGCTGCAACCGGTGAGATTCTAGGACAGAAGGCAAGAGATGGTTGAGGAAGCAGATCCTGTTGCGTATCATCTCACAGATGAACTTGACCCTCCAGGAGGGACACCGGTTGAATATAGTGGTGGCTAGATCCTAGACCATACTTGGACAGCCACTGCTCTAAGACAAAGATCGATGATGTTACCTAGTTTGGGTCATGCAAGAAAACAACTAAGCTCAGAGAGCACCAAGGACCTCATAGTCCTCCTCTTCTCTCACACCCGACTCCCTACTAGCACTGATGATGTTACCTAGTTTGGTTAATGAAATGTCTGCAAGAAAACAAGCAAGCTCAGAAAATACCAAGTAATCCCTCTAGATAAAGCTTCTTGCATTTCATCTCCTAAAATTCCTGGAAGAACTAAGGAACCTCTTGAGATTGACACAGTGGGAGGCAGCATAGAATGTCCTCCTTTGTCTAGAGGCTCTGTTCTGGCTTCTCAGATTTCTGCAGGCATTCTCCAGACATTAACAAGCACCCAGTTATGCAACAACTATTATTGTAGCTTCAGAAATGGCAGCATTAAGTTGACCTTGGCCGATTTCGGAAGAGAAATAGATAGTTCTGCAGAATCACAGCATGACAATGAATGAATCCCACTGACATATGTGGGCATAACTCTACCAATGTGGTGTTGCTCTTTTCATGCAAACAAAGATCTTGGCAAGAGGCAAAAATATCTCTCTCTGTTGCTCCTTCGCCAATGGAGACAGCAAAACAGTTCGAAAAGATTTGACCTTTTATCGGAACCACCTCATTGTACTTTTCCTTTGATTCTTTCAAGGCTTTCAAGTAAGCAGGACTTTGAGAAAATTACCATAAATTCAGATCCCTTGGCAAGGAAGAGATAAAAGGAAGATTCTGGGTTTCCCCGGGGGGAAAAATATTTCTAAATGGAAGCATTCAATTACATTCCAATTCCACTCCACCTTTTTCTCAAGCCCAGCTTGCTGATAAGACTAAAATACAGTAGAAAGGTAAAGGAAAAAGATAAAGGAGAAAGGTAAAGGGCAAGACAAGAAGTGACAGATGGAAACTCATCGAGGAGAGAAGCAACCTAGAACTAAGGAGGAGTTTCCAGACAGTTAAAACAATTAATCAATGGAACAACCTGCCTCCAGAAGTTGTGGGTGCTCCATCAGCGGAGGTTTTAAAGAAGAGATTGGACAACCATTTGTCTGGAACGGTAGAGGATCTTCTGCTTGAACAGGAGGCTGGACTAGATGACCTGTAAGGTGCCTTCCAACTCTGTTATTCTGTATTCTAGATTCTGAATCTGGGTTTTCAAAATAACAGAATAGCAGAGTTATTCTAGTTATTCTAGAAGACCTTGTAGGGCTTCTAGTCCAACCATCCACTGAAGCAGGAAACCCTATATACCATTTCCGACAAATGATTGTCCAATCTCTTCTTAAAAGCCTTCAGTGTTGGAGTACCCCAAACTACTAGGGACAAGCTGTTCCACTGATTAAACTATCAGGAAATGTCTCCTTAGTTCTAGGTTGGGTCTCTCCTTGATTAGTTTGCATCCATCACATTCTCATTTCAGTACTTGGCTTACTTGGGATAAAGAGGCAAGCAGCAATAATAATAATAATAATAATAATAATAATAATAATAATAATAATAATAATAATAATAATAATAATATTATTATCATCTTCTTGTGGAAAGCTAGGATTGTACGGTAAATCGTATCCCCTAATTTCCTGTATCATTCAAAGAGCATACTATTTTCCAGAACTGGATTTCCAACACATCTGTAGGCCACCGTAAAAAACAATTTAGCTTATGCACTAAATAAAGCAGAAGGAGAAAGATTGAGTGAGGACGAAGATGGACCCCAATATGACTAAAGTGCTGAAGGGTGGACGATGACTTGGGTGGACCTCCAATAGGATTTGTGTTGCCCTGAAGTACAGCCAGAGGCTCAACTTCTTTTTGTCTTAAGTACAGATTTGTCACCTCTACTGGGATTCAAGCCTGATCTGTTTTTCTTCCCTCTCATATGCACACACAATGGGGGAGAGGGATGTCCAATGGCCGCAACTGAGCTAAAAAAAAAGCCCTCCAGACCTGCTCACTAGGTCACAAAGGATGTTTCAGGTCATATGTCATGGAAACTCCTGAACGTTTCCATTTGCAAGGTTCAAATTCAAAACCTCAAGGTTGCATTCTGTTTTTCTCCCCAAAATGAAACTGGGACAGCTGGGCCAAATCAAAAAGCTGATAAGGCAATTGGGTGGAATAATCCCCCCTCCTCCTCCTCCTCCTCCCATTTTGCAATCAAAGTGACTATTCCCCAAAGATGCTGAGAACGATTCTTATTCTTCCTGTAGGTGCTCATTTGAACTAGCTGGCCTTGGACGGTTAGACATTCAGTAATTGAAAATCCACAGAAACACACACTCTTAGCGTGCGCTTCATTAGACAGCCGCAATTGCTTTTCGCAGGACAGCTTCATGACAGGTAGGCAGCTAGTTGTGCAATCTGGTGGGATACAGACCCCCATGAAATGGCTGCCAGCATGACTACAGACTACTTAAGGCCTGCTGGAGTGGGAGGCAGGCAGGGGAAAACAGGGTTATTTGACGCCGTTCCCTTTCTTGCTCACGATGGAATTCAGACAGTGCTTCTCTTCTGCTGATTCTCAGGATCCTAGGCTTTCCCGGTTGAGTGAAGGAGCAACTGACCTGTCTTTATTTCTTTTCGGAAAGGTTTGGAAATAAGACAGACTCTATTTCTTTCCAATTTGGGAGAGTTAGTTCACATCTAGTCAGAACAAAACAGCTTGATATCAGATAGGTCAATCACTGAAGCAGCCCAGGTCTTCTACTGCAAAAGGAGGCGATCCAGTCCATAAAATAGCTTGGGCAGGAGCAATAATTTGAGTTTTTTAATTTCACATTTAATACACAGCACCCGCCAGTATATTTTTTGTAACATCTCCTTCGCTTTTTGGTTAAAAAAAAACAACAATTGAATTATCAAAGCTTCTTAGATTCTGTTTTGCCTTCCCAGGAAAAGCCTGACTCTGTTCACCCCCATTGAAATAAGGGATTACCATGTTGGTGCAGCCAGCAAAACAGGCAGATAAGTATGTGATGCCATCGGTCCCACAGACTGGAGTGAAGGAATCCATTTGACATTTACAGTTGCTATTGCAGGTAGAATAAGGGGCCAAGCTGGAGATGGTTGACCTATAAAAAAGGAAGGAAGGATGGGTGGGTGAATGGGTAAGGGCAAGGGATCAATCAGCAGATAGTAAAACTTTTTAAATTGTAGATTCATCTAGGAATCAAAAGAAAAAGAAGGAAGGAAGGAAGGAAGGAAGGAAGGAAGGAAGAAAGAAAGAAAGAAAGAAAGAGAAAGAAAGAAAGAAGGAAGGAAGGAAGGAAGGAAGGAAGGAAGGAAGGAAGGAAGGAAGGAAGGAAGGAAAGAAAGAAAGAAAGAAAGAGGAAGGAAGGAAGGAAGGAAGGAAGGAAGGAAGGAAGGAAGGAAAGAGAGAGAGAAAGAAAGAAAGAAAGAAAGAAAGAAAGAAAGAAAGAAAGAAAGAAAGAAAGAAAGAAAGAAAGAAAGAAAGAAAGAAAGAAAGAAAGAAAGAAAGAAAGAAAGAAAGAATTGTGAAGTTCTGGAATGTCGGAGGATGACTTTGAGCCTGTCACTATCTGTCAATCCAGGCTATCCCACAGGGGAGTTCTAATGCTGGGTACAGCCCTTTGATATTGTAAAAGAACAGACAAGCCATGAATCCATCAACTTGTTAAAGAACAACTTGAACTGGCTCCAAGTTTGGAATAAACCACCTTTAAAAAACCCCATGTTTTCATGACTATTCCTATTCCCCTTTTCCCTCTGCTTCTCGTAGATGCCTTTACAGCTTCCTCTGCCAAATCTAGTTAGGCCTGCTAAATCCAGCAACAATCCACCAAAAGAGGCTGGATAGTCAACTTATCGAGGATGGCTTGTTGTCTGTAGGGGGTTGGATTTCGTGACCTCTTAAGTCTCTTACAACTTTAGGATGCTATTCTATGGTCTTCTGTAAGGTTGGGATGCAAGCCTGCAGTACCACTTTATTTTTTTAAAAAAAAATCCCATTGTGAGCAACACCTTTCTTTCCCTTACTTACTTGTTTCCATAGGGAACAGTAATGCCAGCCACAGGTCCCGTGTCGCAGCCCAGGAAAAGGAAAGAAACGTAGCAAGCCGTGGACACCAGGCTGACCAACATCGCCATCTGAATGGCACCCAGGGCAGAAAGGCTGAGCTTCTTCACTAACAGGCCTCCCAGGAAGATGCCCAGGCATGCACAGGGAATTGCTGTCATGCCTGTAAAGGAAACAGAAAGTCGCTGGATTTTGAGTTTGTAGCCCGATCCCAACTCAAGGCACTACTTTGGTTCTTGGTGTCAAGAGTGAAAATCTGGCAGCTTAACACGTCTCTCTGTTTTCATCTTGCCCTTAGAATCAGGGTGGGAGTGGGGGGGGGGAAGAGAGAGAAACAAAACCTCTCCAGTTCTACAGAAGCTTGTGGAAATCCGGCAGTATGGGAAACTTTCAAGGACATTCCAGCAGGTGTGAAGAAGATAGCAGACGGATCCCATAACAAAGAGAACATGTTTACATGAGCTACGTGGACCTCTTGGGGGTGGGTGGGTGTGCGGTTGTCTGTGAAAGTCATTGTCATATTGTCTCCAGAAGTTGTGAATGCTCCAACACTGGAAGTTTTAAAGAAGAGATTGGACAACCATTTGTCTGAAATGGTATAGGGCAGGGGTAGGCAACCTTGGCTCTTTTATGACTCGTGGACTTCAGCTGGCTCAGGAATTATGAGAGTTGAAGTTCACGAGTCATAAAAGAGCCAAGGTTGCCTGAGCAGGGGGTTGGACTAGAAGACCTACAAAGTTCCTTCCAACTATTCTATTCTATTCTATTCTATTCTATTCTATTCTATTCTATTCTATTCTATTCTATTCTATTCTATTCTATTCTATTCTATTCTATTCTATTCTATTCTATTCTAATATCTATTCTATTCTATTCTATTCTAATATCTATTCTATTCTATTTATTCCGTTCCATTCCATTCTTCTCCATTCTATTCTATTCTATTCTATTCTATTCTATTCTATTCTATTCTATTCTATTCTATTCTATTCTATTCTATTCTATTCTATTCTATTCTATTCTATTCTATTCTATTCTATTCTATATTGTCTGAAGCCTTGGGATTTTAGAGTTACTTTTACCTTGCCTTTACCAGGCCATGTTTTCAATAAGCAGTAGGCTTTTCAGAAATGAAAATAATCCTGGATTATTGTCATTATTATTATTATTTTGGATGCTTGAGCTGGAAGTTGACACTTAGGTACTACCCTTCACCAGAAGAGGAAGAGTTGATCCCCTTCTGGCTACTTACCTAGTAACTGGTTGGCCGATGACGTTGTGAGATTGAACTGCTGTTCTAGGTACTTGCCAAGAAAGGCTGCAAAACCTGCCACCACCGCAATCTCCATGCAAGCCGCAAGAACAATACAGGTGAACACCGGGTTGGACAGCAAGTGCTTCGTTACTTTGGGGATCACTGGAGGGAGGTAGAGAGAAGAAAGGAGGGACAATTTCACCATAAGGTTTCTATCCACCGTGCCCTGATTCCATTTCC
Organism: Vipera berus; assembly: GCF_964194415.1. NCBI lineage: Eukaryota > Metazoa > Chordata > Lepidosauria > Squamata > Viperidae > Vipera > Vipera berus. The sequence goes on along the minus strand of NC_138215.1, from coordinate 8,666,829 downwards.
TTAATGGTGCATCTCTGGGGTTTTCTCCAGACCACCTATCAACACATCCCATGTGGACAGGGAGAAAATTCCATGGGATGACTCCAGCTGTGGGGGCAAAAATCAGATAAACCAGGGCTGTCACGCTTGCAACGTCACGTAACCTAACACGACTTTTTTTCCCATCGACGGCAAAGGGGTGGGCGCGGTTTCGGCATGACGCATCTCAGTTTGACACCCCTGAGATAAAACATAGCCGGTTCAGCTAAAAGGATCTACCAGATGAAGTTTTGACCAATGATTTTAAGCCATGGGTTTCTGCTGAAGGTCATCAGGATAATATCCAAGGTCATCAGGATAATATCCAAGTTAGAAACAGAACCAAAAGAAAGAAACTTAAGTGAAGGAAGTTTCCACCGAACGTTATAATTAAAAACAAAGCGTTCCCAGCTAGAATTGCTCATTCTGTTGCTTTCCTCAACTGGATCAGAAGGTTTAGTGAAATCATACAAGCCCACTAGCCAATCACAATTAAAACAACAGCCCAATCAAGGAGTCCATTCCCAACAACAGTGACAGGGCAAGCCAGTAGTATATAAAAGTTTTAAGGTAGAGAATAGCAAAGTTTTACAGTTTGGCAGGAAAAACCAAAGGTACAAGTACAGACTGGGCGAGGACCTGGCTCAAAAACAGTAACTGTGACAGGGACCTTGGAGTCCTAGTGGGCGATCACTTGGCCACGAGCCAGCCGTGTGCAGCAGCAATCAAAAAAGCTAATATAATCCTGGGTAGTATAAACAGAGGCATAGAATCAAGATCACACGAAGTATTAGTACCGCTTTATAAAACCCTAGTGAGACCACACCTGGAATACTGCAGCCAATTATGGTCACCACATCACAAAAAAGACATTGAAACCTTGGAAGAAATTCAGAGAAGATCATCTAAAACGATCAGAGGCCTGGAGGCTAAAACATACGAAAGAAGGGCTGCAGGACTTGGGTTTGGCTAGTCTAAAGAAAAGAAGAAATAGGGCTGATATGATAAGAGTATTCCAGTATTTGAGGGGCTGCCACAAAGAGGGGGTCAAACCATTCTCCAAAGCACCAGAGGGAAGGACAAGAAACAATGGTTGGAAACTGACCAAAGAGAGAAGCAACCTGGAATTAAGGAGAAACTTCCTGACAGTGAGGACAATGAACCGGTGGAACAGCTTTGCCTCCAGAGGTTATGGGTGCTTGTCAGTTGTCTGATATGGTATAGGTTCTCCTGCTTCAGCGGGGAGGCTGGACTAGAAGACCTCCATGGTCCCTTCCAGCTCTATTCTATTCTAATTCTAAAATGAGAGCAAATCTTGCTCCTTTATTAGCACAGATGATGTTACCCAGTTTGAGTAAATGAAACCTCTGCAAGAAAACAAACAAGTTCAGATAACACCAAGGGTTCCACAACTAAAACTGCCAAATGGCAGCTTGGATGTGGCATCTCCATCCGTGTTCTCCTAAATTTATTATTGGAGCATTTATTGATTTCTATACTTTGGTTATTGGTTGGACTATTCCTCTCTTTCTAGCAGTTGAAGGACAATAAGAGAGTATGAAATAACTTAACCAACTTAGATCAATTTAGCAACAGCAGTAAAAAAACAAAAATCAACACACTATTTCTCATTCAAGAGTATAACAGGGAATTTTCCTTTGAAATATAAAGGACATTTAAGAAGTAGGACAACTTCTGGAGAGGATTTCAAGGACGGAATGTGATGTTTTTGCACTCCTCAGTTGTTGTTTTTTTAAAAACTTTTAAACAAGAAATCAAAACTAATGCCAACTAATACAAAGTAAAAAAGAAAAGAAAAGAAAGAGATCAAAGAAAAAAGAAAAAAAAGTAGAAAAGAATGAAAAAAGGTATAAACAAGTGGCTTCTGATCTTCACGGCAGTTATAAGTATAAATACATTTTAACCTCTTTCTCTCTAAAGTTACTCCATTTTTTTTTCTATCAGCTATCCTATTTAATGTAGGGACGCGGTGTCTCAGTGGGTTAGGACGCTGAGCTTGTCGATCAGAAGGTTGGCAGTTTGGCGGGTCGAATCCCGAGTGCCGCGTAGCAGAGTGAGGGCCTGTTACTCATCCCAGCTTCTGCCAACCTAGCAGTTCGAAAGCACGTAAAAATGCAAGTAGAAAAATAGGGACCACGACGGTGGGAAGGTAACAGCATTCCGTGCGCCTTTGGCGTCTAGTCATGCCGGCCACATGACCACGGAGACGTCCTCGGGCAAGCGCTGGCTCTTCGGCTTTGAAACGGAGATGAGCACCGGCCCCTAGAGTTGGAAATGACTAGCACGCATGTGCGGGGGAACCTTTACCTTTTTACCTTATCCTATTTAATCATCAAATCTTTCCCCCCCCATTTTTACATAAATGGCCAAAAGAGCCTTTTAAACACCAATAAATTAGTCTCCCCCCCAAAAAAAAAGAAGTAAATTCACCCATTTCAGCAAAATCTGAGCTTCACCAGCCCTCCATAGTGATTCCCTTTCTGTGCATACAGTCATCAGTTTTGGGATGGCTACATTCTTGACAGCCATTTACAAACCTCAGTAGCCGAGTTGCCTGATTTAACGCTGGGCAGAAAAAAAATGATCTTGTACCTTTTTTTCTTGCTAATTCTTATTCCTTAGAGAAAGGAGAAATGTTTCTTGAAATTTCTTTCCAAGGAGAAGAGAAAATTGGGCAAATTCTCCTGGGCAGAAGACAGTGTCCTTCCATTTGTCAATTATTCTAGAAAGAGTACAGAGAAGAGCAACAAAGATGATTGGGGGACTGGAGACTAAAACATATAAGGAATGGTTGCTGGAATTGGGTATGTGTAGTTTAATGAAGAGAAGGGTGAGGGGTGACATGATAGCAGTGTTCCAATATCTCAGGGGCTGCCACAAAGAAGAGGCAGTCAAGCTATTCTCCAAAGCACCTGAAAGCAGGACAAGAAGGAATGGATGGAAACTAATCAAGGAGAGAAGCAACCTAGAACTAAGGAGAAACTTCCCGACAGTTAGAACAACTAACCAGTGGAACAACCTGCCTCCAGAAGCGGTGAATGCTCCTGAAAAAACACCTTTTGGACAACCATGACCTGGACGACTGAGAATCTCCATAGACAGGTAGTGGTGTGTATGTGTATGTGCCTGTATCCTCTCCTTCCTGGCAAAGTCCTCTTTCCGTCCACCCACAGACAGGTCTTTGCTGTCCATCTTTCCATCCCTGGAGCCTTTTTGATATTTGTGCTATTGTCGCCAGCATGGGAGTTCCACCTTGGAAGAAATTGTTGGAGAAGTCTCTCCTTCTCTTAGAGAAATATGTTTTTTTCTGCCTACAGTTTGGAAAAAAAAAGTCATGTCAAGAGCTCAGTTAGTCCCAGCTCTGGAAAAAGAATATCCCTCTTCTTGTTGTACATTAAGTTTTTCTTTGGGATTTTGTCTTTTGTTGCTTTTGTTGTGTTTAGACCATATTAACGGAAAGCTACAAGAGGTATCTATGATCTGTGTATATATTCCGCTGCCAATCTAACTCACCTGGACTAATAAGAGATACACAGGACCATCTAGTGATTGCTGAATGCATTGCATGAGGGCTTAGTTTGATTCTGATTACTGGGTTAATAGCACAAAACTATGGAAAAACTAAGCTCCAGCCTGGTGTCTAGATATGCTCCGGATCTTGTGTTAGAATTGGTCCTGCTCAGCGGTGGGATTCAGCCAGTTCGTACCAGTTCAGCAAAACCAGTAGCTATTTTTTTTTGTTGCCCAGGCCCAGAATGGACTTCCAGAAGTGGCATCCATGCAGAGAACCGGTTGTTCACCTATCTGAATCCCACCATTGGTCCTATACCAATTGCAGATAATCCACTGGTCAAATAGTAGTAGTACTTGGTAGTAGCTGAATGGAATCAACCATCTGCTGCCAGATGCAAACATCTAAGAAGGTGCACGTTGCTTTCACACGTCTTCACGTGTTACAAAATGCCAGTGAAGTTTTATTTTGTTTCTCATGTTTTTGTATATTTATCTCTCGCTTTTTTTCTTGAAATGTCATGTGAATGTGCCAGATGATAAACAATAGTGAAGTTACAATTCTGCCAGCTTGAAGTTCTGGTTTGCCATAACTACATCCCACGTGCTTGTTTGTGTGCATCTGAAATCTTTTATTATTATTATTGATCATCGTACAGTCAGCCAGATGTTCAGACTGGGTTTGGCAATTTTGTCTACCTAATGAGTCCTTACCAAGGATCTGGGATAGGCAGATCTGGATGTTTGACTATCCCAGGTCCTTAGTAAGGACTGATAGGAAGAAAAAAAATGCCTATTATTATTATTATTATTATTATTATTATTATTATTATTATTATTATTATTATTATTTCATTAAACATGAACATAGTCAACTGAACATTCAAACTGACTGGCACTGATGTTTGACATGGGTTGCTGCCAGCATCCTAGGTATCAATCAGGTACCTCCTTAAAATGTAAGATGTTCCGAGTAGCACATTTTTTTTGTAGCTTTGCTGGAGTTATTGCAAGAAGCTGCAGTTTCTTGGTGTATTTTGCAAAGTTTTTGGACATAGTTCCCAGTGCTCTGATGACAGTGGGTATCACTGTTACACGTTTCATCCATAATCGCACAGTTTCGATGGCCAAGTCACGATATTTCATAATTTTTTCCAGTTCTTTTTCTTTGAGTCTGGCATCTCCTGGTACAGCGATATGAATCAGCTGTACGCTTTGGTTCTTTACAACTGCAATTATTGTTGTTGTTGTTGTTGTTGTTGTTATTGATGTGCTGGCAGAGTGCTTAGAATGTAGTATTGCAGTCAAATTCTGCCTACAGCCTAGAGTCCGATCCTTACGTGGCTCAAGGTTGACTCAGCCTTCCATCTTCCGAGGTCGGTAAAATGAGGACCCAGATTGTTGGGGGCGATATGCTGACTCTGTAAACTGCTTAGAGAGGGCCATAAAGCACTGTGAAGTGGTATTTAGCTGTAAGTGCTATTTGCTATTGTTGTTGTTGTTGTTGATTTCACTCTAAGATTGTCCTCAGATTATCTGTTTGGCTACAAAACTCCACAAAGCTTCCTCTTGGCTTTGAGGAAGTGAATGCAAAAGCTGAGAATATGAGGAGCTTTTACTCCTCAATTAACGAATCAGCCAGAGCAACTTCTTCTTGGGGGGGGATTTTAATTACTCTGGAGATTACTCAGCTTGAGGCAGATGGGATGCTAATGTGAGCAAGAAAAGTCTCACATTCTTTAATGTGTGGCAACCAACCCCTGTGCAAATTCCAAGTGAAAATCATTTAGGCTGAAATTATGTTGGTTGACGTGCTGCTTGAAACTTCAATGGGGGTCCTTTGCCTCCTGCAAATTTCTCATTCCACTCCACACCTCCACCTTGCCTAACGTGGTTTAGCACTTCTCTTTTCTTTTCTTTTTTTTGCTCCAGGTGCTCCAGCTAGCAGAGTGAGAAAGCAGAGCTGAACAAGTTGCCGCTTAAGGAGAATGCCAGATATGCCATCATATGAAGTAACCTCCGTTTGATTATGCCAACTGCTTTTACTTGTCAAAGGAATCTTTTTTCCCCCTAGCAGATTTAAAATCTGCTCTCAGGAGTTTTCCAGGTGCAGAAATATCCTATGGAAAGATGCCTTTGTTCCCAGCACCATTTAGGATAGCAGAATAATACAGTTAGAACGGACACCACCCACCCACCCACCCCGCTCAGTCAGGAGAGTCTATACCAGTCTGGACAAGTGGCTGTACAATCTCTTCTTGAAAACCTCCAATGATGGAGCACTCACAACTTCTGGAGGCAAGCAGTTCCACTGGTAAATATTTTTTTTTAAAATTCCCATTTATATCCCGCCCTTCTCCGAAGACTCAGGGCGGCTTACAAGCTTAGCAGTAGCCTTCATTCTATGTATATGCCTGCTTATTAGGGCTTTCACACACACCCCGAGCGGCATTATTAGAAAGTCAGCTTAATTGCCCCCAACAATCTGGGTCCTCATTTTACCTACCTCGGAAGGATGGAAGGCTGAGTCAACCTTGAGCCTGGTGGGAATCATGGAAGGCTGAGTCAACCTTGAGCCTGGTGGGATGCGAACCTGCACTAATTGCAGGCAGCTGGTGTTACTTAAGGAGGCATTAGCCCACTGCTCCACCAAGGCTGTATAGTTCTGTATAGTTCTCCTTGTTAGGAATTTTCTCCTTAGTTCTAGGTTTCTTCTCCCCTTGATTAGTTTCCATCCGTTGCTCCTTCTCCTGCCTTAGGAGTCAAAACTTCCCTTTGAAAACACTGAGAAAAATGAGATTGTCTTTCAACTGTAAGTGTTTCTTCCAGAGGATCCATATTGCCTACTTCAAGCCTACTGAACTACAGAATTTTTCTCTTCTTGGTGAGGCCTAGCAGCTCTGAAGGCTGTAGGTGAGGCCTAGTCACTGTGTAACTTTCCCGCTGAGTCTTAAAGAAATGCTTCATGGAGGCACGATGAGGAAATAAAACTGTGGCAAGATGAGGGATGGGGATGCGGCAACGTAAGTGTGAAAAACAATCAGAAGTCTCTTTTTTCAGCACCGCTGTAACTCCGAATGGTCATTAAATGAACTGTCCTCTATCAAGGACTACTTTGAAGTTCTGTGGCTCAGATGAAAAGTCATCTCTGTGCTTGGTTCAAGAAAGGAGTCGCCTGTCTCCACAGCAACCACGCTTTTGCTCACAGTGACCTTTAAAGTGGGATGGTAATGCACACCCGTCACCGGATGAGAGCAAGATACAACAGACTATTTGATCCTAGAAGCAAACGATTACAAGGGATCAAAGGTTTCCATGAGAACAAATGGAAAAACCGCTTGCTGTGTCAATCCAAGGTTGTCCAAGAAGGTGAACCAGATTCAAGCGTTAATTCAGTTGTCCTTTCAGCGTTCAGGACTAACACCCAAGGCTTTAATTTTTATTTTTCCCCCCCGACCGAATGGTTGGTAGAATAACTATTTAAGGGAAAGAAGTTATTCTACCAACCGTTTGATTGAATAAATAAATAAATAAATAAAGCCTTGGCTGTTAGTCCTGAGGGAAAGAAGTTAGGGGATATTATATTATTAATTAGATGTTTGAATATGGTTAAGAATAGATTGCTAGAAGTAGAAGTACTGTATTATTATAACTAGATAAATAAGCTAATCAGAATCTCATATCTTGGCATGAAAAGGAAAATAAGAAAATGCTAAGACGTTTGAATAAGGGAAGCTTTTGATTACCCAAATATAACTTGCTTTAAAATTATAAATGATTGAGATATTTTGAACTTGGATGGGAAATAGGAAAAGCGAAAATAGGGTACTGACTGAATAAATGGATATTGAGTGCAAATGCAGTTAAGATGATACGTTTTGGTTAGAAAAGATATTTTGAACTGACGTTACTGATACTATTAGAAAACTGTAACAAAGATACTGATATTCAACTGTATATTTATTAATAACAATTGTATTTGCTTAGTCTGGGAAAACGTCTACTACCGGAAGAAGAGAGGATGTATTGGATGGTGCAATAATGGATTTAGTTTGAAGTAGCTTATATGTACCACCTGAATTACTAATGGACCCAGTCAACGTGTTGTCTATTAAGTACTTAATTGCAAAAATAGAAAATTAATAAAATATTTATTAAAAAAAGCGGGGGGGGGAGAAGTTAAGCTGTGCAAGGCAATCTAAGGTCTGCATCGGGTAGTGAATCTAGCTAGTCATTAACCTGTTGGCTCCCGCAGGAAGCCACCTGGGCTATGAAGGAAGTGCGTCACCTCTCAGCTGCTGGAAGCAAGATGGGTCATCGCTGGCTTCCATGGAGTGCGGTGGGAGAATCCCATTGCTTGGTTTTGGCCTTTCATAGTCCCCTTCTGGCAACATGGCTTCCTCTACCTCTGCTATGTGCTCCGGCTGGCAGGTCAGGGATTGTGGGAATCCGAACATCGGGAGAGACGAGAAGAAAAGTAAGGCACCACAAAGCAAGAAGCCGGCCCACCATGCGCCAATCCACCGAGGGTCATCAGGGGTGATATCCAGCTTGCCTGCAAAGAACAAAAGAGATGGGATCTTTACTGGGGTAGACAAGGACGTCAGCACCTAAGACAGGGGTAGGTAGCCTTGGCTTTTTTATGACTCGTGGACTTCAACTCCCAGAATTCCTCAGCCAGCCATGCTGAGGGGAAAGGGAGAGGTTTCCATGCTGAACCATGGTGGCTCAGGAATTCTGGGAGTTGAAGTCCATAGGTCATGAAGGGGCCATAGTTCCCTCATGTTGGCTCAGGAATTCTGGGAGTTGAAGTCCACGAGTCATAAAAGAGCCAAGGTTGCCTACCCTTGACCTAAGAGGAGAGTGCCAATGGGATAACAGGACTCAGGGGATGAATGAACAGAACTCAGGACTCAGCCATTCAATATAACCAGTTAGGATCAGGGATCCATCCCTCTGATCAGTGTAGGGACCTACATTAAAGTCTCCCCGATGGTGATCCAGACTCTGTTTGGGTGTAACGGATGTTCACCAGATGATTGGGGCTTTTCACTTTTAGGAAGAGGATTGCTCTGCTCTTAAAGTTTATTTTTCCTCTCTCATCATTCAAGTGGACGTCGCTTTCCTGTAAGATACGTTTGCTAGTCCAAGTCCTGCACCATAGGACAAGGTAATACAGGTAATTCTCAACTTACAACAGTTCGTTTAGCGGCCAAACTTTCAATGGAACTGAAAAAAAAGGGATTTAGGACTGTTTTTCACACTTATGACCGTTGCAGCCTCCCCGTGGTCATGTGGTCAAAATTCAGATGCTTGGCAAACTGGCTTGTATTTATGACGGTTGCTGTGTCCAGGGGGCAACACAAAATCCCCTCTTGCAACCTTCTGACAGGAAAGTCAATGGGGCAGCCTGGCTCACTTCATACCTTCAGTGACTCACTTAACAGCAGTGGCAAGAAAGGTTGTAAAATGAGACAAAACTCGCTTAACAAATGTCTCGCTTAGCCACAGAAATTTTGGGCTCAGTTGTAGCTGTACGTTGAGGACCACCTGTCAAAACTTTGGCCTTTCTTAATAAGATGATGATGATGATGATGATGATGATGATGATAATAATAATAATAATAATAATAATAATAATAACAATAATAACAATAATAATAATAATAATAATAATAATAATAACAACAACAACAACAACAACAACAACAACAATAACAATAAAGTTGGAAGTGACCTTGGAGGTCATCTAGTCCAACCCCCTGCTCAGGCAGGAAACCCTATACCATTTCAGACCAATGGCTGTCCAATCTATTCTTTAAAACTTCCAGTGTTGGAGCATTCACCGCTTCTGGAGGCAGGTTGTTCCACTGGTTTAATTGTTCTAACTGTCTGGAAGTTTCTCCTTTGTTCTAGGTTGCTTCTCTCTTAGTTACTTCGAAAGGGTTGTCCTTGCCCCCACTTCTTTCTTCAAGGTTTAGCATGCCCAATCACCTTCTGGTAGGACTGCCTTTCCACTCTCCTGATCTTCCTTGCTTGCCTTCCTCTGTATCTGTTTCAAGTTCACCAAGCCCTGCTCAACACTTCTTTGCCCAGAACTGAAAAAGTCATCAGGTGATCAGGATGCATAACACTTCTAACAGCACACTGTGGTGGGTTTTGAGGAAAGAGCTCTAACATTTGAGGGGTTGTCACAGAGAGGACGGGGGTCAACCTATTTTCCAAATCACCTGAAGGCCAGAGAAGGAATAAAGGATGGAAACTGATCAAGGAGAGATTCAACCTAGAAATAAGGAGAATTTTTCTGACAGTGAGGACAATCAACCAATGGAACAGTTTGCCTTCAGAGGTTGTGGGGGCTTCATTATTGGAAGCTGGACAGCTATCTGTCAGAAATGGTATAGAGTCTCCTGCTTAAACAGGGGGCTGGACTACATGACCCATAAGGTCCCTTCAAACTCTGTTACTCTATTCTATCTCTATCTCTATCTCTATCTCTATCTCTATCTCTATCTCTATCTCTACTCTACTCTACTCTACTCTACTCTACTCTACTTCCATTCCATTCCATTCTGAAGCTTTGAGGAATAGAGGCTTTTTTCTCAGCTATCTGCAACAATGGTGACTTTGCTGGAAAGCCGAGTGATCACCGTTGCTTTTCCCAGTCTCTAAATTTATATATGACTTAAAAGTATCCATGATTGTCTCTATCACTTTCCCAGCTACGCCTGGCAGGTATTCCAACAGCTTCCTGGCCCAGCCAACATTCTTCTGCTACCCCTTCAGTGCCTTCACCGCCTGTTTCTGGTTGGCTGCATAATGAAGGGAAATTTGGGAGCCCACATTCCCAGGAGCCTTGATGTCCCCATCCCAGCTACACAAAGGTCCGTAATCTTTACAACAGGTAGGCTTTTGTCTACTCTCTCACATGCTTTGTTGTTGCTTTCCTGCCTTGTGTTTTCAGTCACCTCTGCACAATCATTGGGTGTAAAAGTATTATTCCACCATTGGGTGATTCATTTCTTCCACCGTATGTAGTTTTCTTTTGCACCAGTGCACAAATGATAAAACCTGTGCTAGGCCCCAGCACGGAATTGATTTCTTTTTAAAAAAAAAATTGCTGCAATTTATGCTACCATGTTTTAAAATAATGAGGCTATTTGGCACTGCATTGCTGCTATACATTTTGTTTTAAGAGGCATTTTAAAAACAACAGCCACTGAGATCCCACAGAAAGGAAGAAAATATGATATTTAGGCGGCTGGTGGAATGGACTTTCGTCACGGGAGTGCTTCCAGCAACAAATTTATTTTTGCAATTGCTTTTGGAATTTGCAGAGGCTCTTTGCTGACATGTCGAGGAAGCCTCAATCATCCAGGCCAAAGGTGTCTAAAGGGTGAATCATAGCAACTGGACGAATCTTAGCTGGCAGTAGCATCATCTTTGCCATTCTCTCAAATTTCCCCATATCTTTGCCCATCTTTGTTTCGTTCCTTGCATGGGCACGCCCAGGGTGGGAAAGATGGAAGGGCAGCCCATGCCTTCTGCTGATGGCACTGCAAGATGGAAAGCTAGGAACATCCTAAGTGAGTTGAGGTGAGCTGTTTTGGAAGGAAAAAAAACACCCCATCTAGAGTGCAATTGGTCAACAAGAGAGAGAAAGTAGAGAGGCTGTAGAACAGAGGCTTTTTGCCCCGTGACCTTGAGGTTAGGGGTACATAACCTGTCAAGCTACAAGAGTGCACCTAAATTTTCAAGGATAGCCCACGGGGTGCTCTTGACAAAACTTAATAGGTTGGGCTAGGATAGAAAACCAGATTTCATTTCATTTGCCTTTCTGGTTAATTAAAACAGTATATAGAATCTTATATACTGTATATACAGTATATAGAATCGAATCCCGAGTGCTGCGTAACAGAGTGAGCGCCTGTTACTCGTCCCAGCTTCTGCCAACCTAGCAGTTCGAAAGCACGTAAAAATGCAAGTAGAAAAATAGGGACCAGAATTCTGGGAGTTGAAGTCCACAAGTCTTAAAGTTGCCAAGGTTGGGGACCTCTGGCCTAAGGTGATGAGCTGGTTCACAACATGTTAAGATAATGGTAGATTTCTACAGAAGCAGAATCCAAAAACACCTACCTTATTTCTCCTAATCCAGTGTGTTTTGCAAATCCAGCTAAGATACAGCTGGAAACACTCAAGCTCTTATTGGCATTATAATATCAATAATTTGTGTTTATTACTTTTAAAATAGTAACAGAAAATGGGGGGGGGGAATCCCAAAAGGAACAAAACAGAAACATATATTATCTTTGCAAAGCAAAGCAAAAACATAACAGGTGCTTAAAATTAAATGAAACTGCAAATAAAAATAAAATATAGAGTGTATGTAGGGCATATTTCTGATTGCCAAACATAATGTTACACTGGGCATGTTCATGTGCTCTATGATCAGGCATATGTAGCTTCACATGTTAGGTTTCCTATATAGCAGGGGTCTTCAAACTTGGCCCTTTATAACTTGTGGACTTCAACTGGCTGAGGAATTCTGCGAGTTCAAGTCCACAAGCCTTGGTGGAGCAGTGGGCTAATGCCTCCTTAAGTAACACCAGCTGCCTGCAATTAGTGCAGGTTCGCATCCCACCAGGCTCAAGGTTGACTCAGCCTTCCATCCTTCCGAGGTAGGTAAAATGAGGACCCAGATTGTTGGGGGCAATTAAGCTGACTTTGTAATAATGCCGCTTGGGGGGGGGGCAAAAGCCCTAATAAGCAGGCATATACATAGAATGAAGGCTACTGCTAAGCTTGTAAGCCGCCCTGAGTCTTCGGAGAAGGGCGGGATATAAATGGAATTAAAATAAATTAAATAAAAATAAATAAAAAGGCCAAGTTTGAAGACCCCTGCTATATAATATCACAAGTATGCCTAACAAATTCCAACAGAATGAAACTGGTCTTATAGTGCCTTCTAGTGGTCACATAGAGAAAATATTGCAAAATTATTTAAAAAAACCAAAAACCAAAACCCACATTGGATGCAGGTCTTGGGGCTTTATTATGAAGCCCAGAAATAATTAACAGTATAAATGTTAATGAGTATAATTGCAAATGAATAAGAAGATAAAATGTAACATCTATAGCAACAGTACCCACCTTTATTCTATTTCTATTTCTATTTCTATTTCTATTTCTATTATTTCTATTTCTATTTCTATTTCTATTTCTATGTATGTATGTAATGTATGTATGTATGTATGTATGTATGTATGTATGCATGTATTTCTTGATGCTGTGAAATTGTATTTCAAAATGATATCTGGGAAATGTCTGCCTATCAACTGGCATGCTTCTGATAAACCTAGCCTAATCAATTTCAGCATTTAATAACTGGATGTGGTTATCTGGTCTATTGCTCACTCCAGCCAGAAATATTGATGTCCTTGCTTACTGCAGGGCAAAGAAACTGAGCAATCGTGACAAGCAGCCTTGGAAAGGAAGATTCTTTTCAAAATCTTTATTTTGGATGTAAAAGATTTTCACCATGGACCCTGATAACAATGCGTGTGAATGACAGGATCCTGATGGTTTGATGGGCAAGTCAAATACTAACAGGGTGACATCTTGTGTTCCACTTTCAATGCAGAGAATTTCAGCTTTTTTTTCCAAACAGGACCAGAAATCACCAACTTTTCGATATTGCTTTTAACCGATTACATATATATCACAACCCCACCAACTCACACCAGCCAGAAAGGAATTATTATTATTATTATTTTTATTATTATTATTATTATTATTATTATTATTATTATTATTATTATTATTATTATTATTATTATTATTATTATTATTATTATTATTATTATTATTATTTGCCTGCAGGACTTCCTGGGATAATCATGCAATCCTGAAAAGTTCCGGGGTCACACGATCAGTTGAAGAAATGCACTGACAATTTTGCTAACAGGGTACAAGATATTATCGTCGCCAAAATGAAAAAGATGTGAAAAGCTGAACCAGCTCCTCTCTTTAAAAGTTAATCCATCCTGTCCCCTTGTACTTTTACTTTTATTAAAATCCATCAGGGAAAATAAAAACCTGGATCAGCCTGGAAATCTGTCCCTTTGTGGAAAAAAACAGAGTGGGTGTATCCTAATATTTTCCAGAGATAGTGTCCCTACATTGCTTGAATCCTGCATTTTTATATTCATATTTAGTTTAGTTTAGTTTAGTTTAGTTTAGTTTAGTTTTATTAAATTTTTATACCGCCCTTCTCCCGAAGGACTCAGGGCGGTGAACAGAGCATATAATAAAAATACAAAAATACAAAAGTTAAAATAGAATTAAATTAATGCCCAAAATAAAACAATAAAATATACAAATATTTAAAACCCTAAATTAACTCCCCATCAGGCCAGGCCAGCTTGTTCGAATAAGTGGGTCTTTAACCCGCGCCGGAAGGAGCGGAGATCCGGTGCCATCCGGAGCTCAACCGGCAGTTGATTCCACAGAGCCGGGGCGCCCACAGAGAAGGCCCTCCCCCTGGGGGCCACCAGCTGGCATTCTCTGACCGGAGGCACCCTGAGGAGGCCCTCTCTGTGGGAACGCACAGGGCGGAGGGGAGTTGACGCCGGCAGCAGGTGGTCCCCGAGGTATTCCGGACCCATGCCATGTAAGGACTTAAAGACCATCACTAAGACCTTGAACCTCACCCGGAAGACAACTGGTAACCAATGCAGCTCGCGGAGCAAAGGTGTAACATGGGAGTACCGGGAAACTCCCAAGACAACTCTCGCGGCCGCATTCTGTACCAGTTGGAGCCTCCGAGTGGTCTTCAAGGGAAGCCCCATGTAGAGAGCATTGCAGTAGTCAAGACGAGAGGTCACGAGCGCATGAGTGACCGTACACAAGGCCTCCCGGTCTAGATAGGGCCGCAACTGACGCACCAGGCGAACCTGAGCGAAAGCCCCCCTAGTCACGGCTACTATATGATCTTCTAAGGTAAGCCGCGAATCTAGGAGGACTCCCAAGTTGCGCGCCCTATCCACGGGGGGTAAAGACTCACCCCCCATAAAAAGAGATGGAACATTTTGAATGTCCCGGGATGCCGGAATGTACAGCCACTCAGTCTTGTCAGGGTTGAGTTGAAGTCTGTTCCTCCCCATCCAGACCCGAACCGCCTCCAGGCAACGGGACATCACAGCGAGGGCATCACTGGGGTGGTTTGGGGTCGAAATAAAAAGTTGGGTATCATCAGCATATTGATGATACCCAACTCCAAAACCACGAATGATCTCACCCAGCGGTTTCATGTAGATGTTGAACAGGAGAGGCGAGAGAACCGACCCCTGAGGAACTCCACAAACGAGAGACCTAGGGGCCGATCTCTGCCCCCCTGCCAACACCGACTGCGAACGTCCCAGGAGATAGGAGGAGAACCACCGAAGAACCGTGCCTCCCACTCCCAATCCCCTGAGACGCCGCAGCAGGATACCATGGTCGATGGTATCGAAAGCCGCTGAGAGGTCTAATAGGACTAGGACAGAGGAACATCCCCTATCCCGAGCCCTCCAGAGATCATTCACCAGAGCGACCAATGCCGTCTCCGTGCTGTACCCGGGCCTGAAACCCGATTGGTACGGATCCAGATAATCCGCTTCATCCAGGACCAGAGGGAGCTGATGCGCCACCACACTCTCAACAACCTTCGCAAGAAAGCGAAGGTTGGAGACTGGACGAAAGTTGTTCAACACAGCTGGGTCCAAGGCTGGCTTCTTGAGGAGGGGTCTCACCACCGCCTCCTTCAAGACGGTGGGGAAATTACCCTCACTCAAAGAAGCAGATATCACCGCCTGGAACCAGCCTCGTGTCCTCTCCCTAGCTGCATAAACCAGCCAGGAAGGGCACGGGTCCAATAAACATGTGGTGGAGCTCAGCCTCCCCATAATCCTGTCCACTTCATATTTGTCTTGCTCCTCTGTTCTTAAAGGGTTTTCAGGGAAAAGGAAAACTAAGAAGCAACAGTGGGAAAAACAGTTTACCTGTTGATGTCATATGGAAAACTGGCTGAAGTTTTACTGCCAGCTGCTAAGGAAGGGACAGGGGAGAAGGAAGAATGAATTGGTTTACATGCAAGAGATAAACCCAGTTTTAATTCTTGGCATCTGTAAAAGGTAAAGGTAAAGTTTCCCCCGCACATGCGTGCTAGTCGTTTCCGAATCTAGGGGCCGGTGCTCATCTCCGTTTCAAAGCCGAAGAGCCAGCGCTTGTCCGAGGACGTCTCCATGGTCATGTGGCCGGCATGACTAGACGCCAAAGGCGCACGGAACGCTGTTACCTTCCCACCGGAGTGGTCCCTATTTTTCTACTTGCATTTTTACGTGCTTTCGAACTGCTTAGGTTGGCAGAAGCTGGGACGAGTAACAGGCGCTCACTCTGTTATGCGGCACTCGGGATTCGACCCGCGAAACTGCCGACCTTCTGATCTACAGGCTCAGCATCCTAACCCACTGAGCCACCGCGTCCTATCTGTAGGTTGGCTTAAAAAGATTCTCATTTGAAATCTTGGAGAGCTAAATGGAATTGTACCCAATTACCTGTCTGAGACAGTATCGGTTCTCCTGCTTGAGCAGGGGGCTGGATAGAAGACCCCCCCCCAAGCTGCTTTCCTGCTCTATTCTATTCTACCTTTGGATTACCCTTACAGAATAACGGAAGGGACTTTGGAGGTCTTCTAGTCCAACCCTCTGCTCAGGCAGGAAACCATATACCATTTCAGACAAATGGCTGTCAAGTCTCTTCTTAAAAACCTTCAGTGTTAGAGCATCCACAACTTCTGGAGGCAAGCCATTCTACTGGTTAATTTTTCTCACTGTTAGGAAGTTTCTCCTTAGTTCTAGGTTGGATCTCTCCTTGATTAGTTTCCATCCATTGTTTCTTGTCCTGCCCTCAGTTGCTTTGCAGAATAGTTTGACTGATTCTTCTTTGTGGCAGCCCCTCAAATATTGGAAGACTGCTATCATGTCATCCCTAGTCCTTCTTTTCATTAAATTAAACATACCCAATTCCCGCACCCATTCTTCGTATCGCCTAAAGCTTGTCATTTGGAAATACGGTATGTTAGAGCAGTGTTTCTCAACCTTAACAAATTCAAGGTGTGTGAACGTCAGCTCCCAGAATTCCCATGCCAGCATTTGTGGACTTCAACTTCCAGAACTCTGTGTTAAAGGGATCTGTCTCTCAGCTACCCTAATCCTCATTTTGTTTCCCAGTTTCTTTGATGAAACTTGGATTTTAGAAGCCCCAGTCTGCAAAAATGCTCAGCAGGCTGAGGTTGCACAGAGATGATCCATCTTCCTGGAAACTTCAAGGTGGATGCTGACAACCAGTGTCCTGGTTTGGCAATAAAGTGCAAAAGTGCCAGAAAAACTTTTACCCACTGGGAAAAAATTCCTACACAGCTTCCTCAATTGGTCAAAGGAGCCCGCAGCGATACATCATAAAAGATCTGTCTCTCTAATCTGGCAAATGATTTATGGCTGCATCACTGGTTCCAGAATGGGAAACCAGGCAGTTTATTTTGTTGGATAAGTGACATTTAAAAGCAGTGGAGAAAAAGCTGGAGCCAAAGTTGAACACTATCAGATGATCACAATGCGGCAGTTTTATGCAGACGAGAGATGTAGGTGCCACTCCATTAATTAGAAGTTCAAGGTGCTTTCATAATCCATTTGCATTGTGCCTAAATTAACCCACTCTCTTTCTTGATTTCCTGATTCCATTTGGGAAGGGACCAAGATTACTTAAAACTTTTCTTCACTGATGTCCCATTTTGTTCCACTAATATAGACTCTGCTATAAGAGAGGACCAGGCTGATCCTGAGGGAGGGATCAAATGCGTCATTAGTTTGGAGTTCCTTTGCACCCACCAGTTCCTTTGCACCCAGCCCTCCCTTGACCCATTGTCTTCCATTGACCCTTATCTACCACCAATTTGCCTTGACCATTAGTAGATCAGATTCTTTGTATAGCAGTAGCATGAAATAAACTTGCATTCATTTTGGACCTAATCATGGCTCCCATTTTCTTATGCTTGACATTTTGTTGTTAGTTGCGAAGTCGTGTCTGACCCATCGCGACCCTATGGACAATGTTCCTCCAGGCCTTCCTGTCCTCTACCATCTTCTGGAGTCCATTTAAGCTCACGCCTACTGCTTCAGTGACTCCATCCAGCCACCTCATTCTCTGTCGTCCCCTTCTTCTCTTGCCCTCAACCTTTCCCAGCATTAGGCTCTTCTCCAGTGAGTCCTTCCTTCTCATCAGGTGGCCAAAGTATTTGAGTTTTAGCTTCAGGATCTGGCCTTCTAAAGAGCAGTCAGGGTTGATCTCCTCTAGGACTGACCGGTTTGATCGCCTTGCAGTCCAAGGGACTCGCAGGAGTCTTCTCCAGCACCACAGTTCAAAGGCTTCAATTCTTTGGCGCTCAGCCTTTCTCATGGTCCAGCTTTCACTGCCATACGTTGCAACTGGGAAGACCATAGCCTTGACTATACGCACTTTTGTTGACAGGGTGATGTCTCTGCTTTTTAGTGTGCTGTCTAGATTTGCCATGGCTTTCCTCCCAAGGAGCAAGCGTCTTTTAATTTCTTGGCTGCAGTCCCTGTCTGTGGTGATCTTGGAGCCCAGGAAAATAAAATCTGTCACTACCTCTATTTCCTCCCCATCTATTTGCCAGGAATTGAGAGGGCCAGATGCCATGATCTTGGTTTTCTTAATGTTAAGTTTCAACCCAAGTTTTGCACTCTCCTTCTTCACTCACAACAAGAGGCTCTTTAGTTCCTCTTCACTTTCTGCCATTAGAGTGGTATCATCTGCGTATCTTAGGTTGTTGATGTTTCTTCCGGCAATCTTAATTCCAACTTTTGATTCATCTAGCCCTGCCTTTCTCATGATGTACTCTGCATATAAGTTAAATAGGCAGGGCGAGAGTATACAGCCTTGCCGGACTCCTTTCCCAATTTTGAACCAATCGGTGGTTCCGTGTCCAGTTCTCACTGTTGCTGCTTGACATTAACTGGACTATTTTTTCACACACACACAACACACACACACACACATCGCAACTTTCCTAGAAACTTGTGTTGCAAAAAATGGTCAGTAAGCTGAATTCTGCATCCATGATCTTTTGAGTTTCTGATCTGCTTTCATGAGATCATATATTCTTTCAGTCGCCCTTAAACTATATCTGAGCAGCCTGTTAAAATGCTGGGGGGTCTAGCTACTAAAGTGTAAAGGCAGTAAAGAAAGAAAGGAATAAGAAAGGGGGGGGGAAAGCAAAAGTGAAGAAAGAAAGAAGAAAAAAACAGAAGGAGCTTGACAGCTGTTTCTTTTTCCTTCTTTTTCTTTTTCTTTTTTTTCTGCACTTTTGCTTCCCCCCCCTTTCTTATTCCTTTTTTTTTACTTCCTTTACACTTTACACTTTGCAACAAATATAAATACAATAAAAAATGTTCTTGTAATTTTCTTGGGTACAATAGAGCAGGGCTTTTCAACCAGTGGTACGGGTACCACCTGTGGTACATTGGCACCTGGCAGGTGGTACGCGACCATCCTAGGAAAGTGGTAGCGGGGGAGGGGAATGAGCTGAACTGGTGGTAGCACCGCACAAGCCTGAGCGAGAGATGGCTGGAGCTGCAGGGCTGTCAGGGCTCAGTGGAAGCGGCAGGATCAGCGCCAGGCTCCAGCTAGAGCTCGGCACTGATCCTGGCACTTCTGCTGAGCCCAGAAGAAGCACCTATCAGCTGGAATGTTGCAGCATCTCCAGGGTCTTTGTGATTTACATTCAGATGCTTGGCAACTGATTCATATTTATGAGGGTCATGTGAAGTGACCAAAACCTGCTGCAACCACCCAGCAGACGGGGAGAATAAAAACCAAACACCCCCAACCCCACCTCCGCTGCCAATCCTCAACAGAAATGCTCACAACAATGAAAACCTCAGACAGCAGGAAGAGCACCGCCGGGCGGGCAGGCAGGTGTCTTGCCTGGCTGTGGCTTGGGGGGCACTTTTTCCAGTGCCATTATAACTTCGAACAGTCACTAAGCGAACTGTTGTAAGTCGAGGACTACCTGTACTTCATCACTTTTTTCCGTTGGTTTTTTTTTTGGTCATCAAGTTTTTGACACCTTGCTAGGCGACTGGTGGTACTTAGATGTTGCCATATCCTAAAAGTGGTACAACGGGTGAAAAGGTTGAAAAGCCCTGCAATAGAGCAGCGGTTTGATGTTCAATTTTTCAACTGAACATACAATAAAATAAAAACTCAAACAAGCTGGATAGCAGGCATGGCATCTAGTTACACCCCAAATCTTTCAAAACACAAAGGTTTTCTTCCTTCTTTCTCTTCTGATGCTTCGTGGCCTGCTGTTAAAATTTTTTTTTTCTTATTCTATGTACAACCCAGGTGGAAAAGTTACCTACTTGTGTCAATGAAGACAGCATCCACGTAGATTTTGGTACAGAAAGATCCCAGGATAAATCCACAGGCCGGTCCAAACACCAGCATTGTAAACAGGATCCCTGCAAAGAAACACAGAATAACACAGTGAAGATAAGAAAAGGGATGGTCCCATATCTGGTCCTGGTGGAAAACTTCAATTTGGAGAGTGTAGAACTCACAAAATTGAAGGTCTATGGACATTCTCAATCATCCAGGTCATGGTTGTCCTAATAAAGGTGCTTTTCCAAAAAAAAACAACCACTGGACTTTCTTGATATAAAACATTATTTTCTGTTTGAGTTCTTCGTTAGACAGATGTCTCACCCAACGGACTGTTCTCTGTGACGTGCCATTGTCCCCTCTCATCTGTGTTCTGGTGTTTTTTTTTTCATATCTAAACTGTAGGATAGATAACTTGGTTTTCCGTCATTTTTTGCTCGTGTTGTGTTGCGATCAAGAAAGTCCACTTGTCTTTTTGAAAAACACTTTTGGGTCACAAAATTGAAAGTTTTTCTTTTCTGGGATCCCCAATCTTGCCAGGCAGGAAGTAGAATTCTAATAGATGAAGGGCTGAAATGAGGAGTCCTCTCTGAGCTTGGCTGATTTCTTGCAGATGTTTCCTTACCCAACTAGACAACATAATCAGTGCTAGAATAGAGAGCAAACCCCACTCCCATCTAGCACTGGTGATGTTACCTAGTTGGGTAATGAAATGTCTACAAAAACAAAACCCAACCAACCTCAGAGAGCACCAAGGATCCCAGAGTAGAATTCTAACCTGTCCTCCTGATATTGTAAATAATTTTGTAAATAATTTTGAGTTGAGTAGCACTTACTCCTTCAAACAGACTGCTTGGTCCAGCTCTCGTTTCGAGTCACTGCAAAGAGGAACAACCTAAGAATGCCCCATCTTGCCCCCTTTCCCCCTACTCACAGAAATGCTTGAATGCAGCCTCCCCCCTCCCCACTGCAACCAAGTTGTAATTTTTAAAGTGATGGAAAGAGAACGTTCTTAAACACACAGACCACGGTCATATTGAGATATGTTAATTAAATTTAAATTACTGTGAAATTAAATCAAATTTAGTTTTCATCCACCACCACCCCCTCCCATTTCTTTCTTCTGCTCTCATCAATATTAACTGTCAGTGGCTCCCATCAGATTAGTCAAAATCCTAATTGGAAGGTATCTAGACAAATTATGCCAAGCATCTCCGCCCCTGAGATGGCTCTTGCTTGATAGATGACGGATGCATTACAGGGCCTGATAATTCCTCCCAGGAGTAAGAATATAGACCCTCCGTGTTCACCAACAAGAACAAGGACCAGCGTCAGGCCATTGTTCATATCCCCATTCTGGTTTTGCCAGAGGCACCTGTGACTTGTTGCATCCTTAAGGGAAGCACACAGTTTTAATCCTGGAATAGCTTTCATTTCATCCCTTGTATCCAACGAAGCATAGCTCGTAGCATTCGTTTCATCCCTTGCAAGCTTACAAAAGTTTTGATTAATGAACCAAAGCAACAGAAGCATGAATGAACCCTTTCACTCACCATGCATAGTAATGATGATTTTATTTATTTATTTATTTATTTATTTATTTATTTATTTATTTATTTATTTATTTATTTATTTATTTATTTATTTATTTAGTACTAGCACTTAGCACTAGCACTTAAGACTTATTACGCTGCTTCCTAGTGCTTTACAGCCCTCTCTAAGCAGTTTACAGAGTCAGCATATGGCCTCCAACAATCTGGGTCCTCATTCTATCGACCTAGGAAGGATGGAAGGCTGAGTCAACCTTGGCATTGGTGACAATCGAACTGCTGGCAGTGGGCAGAATTTGCCTGCAGTACTGCATTCAAACCACTGTGTCTATCTATCTATCTATCTATCTATCTATCTATCTATCTATCTATCTATCTATCTATCTATCTATCTTCTATACATCCATGCATTCAATTTCTCTTTCTTTCTTTCTTTCTTTCTTTCTTTCTTTCTTTCTTTCTTTCTTTCTTTCTTTCTTTCTTTCTTTCTTTCTTTCTTTCTTTCTTTCTTTCTTTTTCTCTTTCTTTCTTTCTTTCTTTCTCTTTCTTTCTTTCTTTCTTTCCTTTTTTTTCTCTCTCTCTTTCTCCATCCATCCATCCAATTTATATGACCACCCAATTCATGAAAGGTGACTTATTAAATTAACCATACAAAATGAGGCAAATTTGTCAAAAAAAAATCCCCCTCAGGCAAGAGAACTAGGAAAAATAAAAGGGCAGGGATATGGAGAATGTTTTTTTTAATTATTGAAAAGTTTTAAAATACATTTTTGAATACAAAAAAAAATGCTTACTTTGTCAAATGGTGTACAAGTAATCCTCAACTTATGACCACTTGTTTAGTGAACATTCCAAGTGACAGTGGGACTGAAACAAGTGAATTAACACTACTCCTGGTACTTAGGATTGTCACAGCATCGCCATGGCCACGTGGCCAAAATCAGAAGGACTTGGCAACCGACCTGTATTTGCAAGGGTTGCAGCATCTGGGGTCATGGCGTCACCCTTTGCGACCTTTCCAGATAGCTTCCGACAAGCAAAGTCCGTGGGGGAAGCCCGATTTATTTAATGACCGTATGATTCACTTAACAACTCTGACATCAAAGCTCCCAATATTGGGTGCAACCTGTTTAATAATCATCTTGCTTAGCACTAAAAGCTCTGTCCCAATTGTTGTTGTAAACCGAGGATTACCTGCAACCTTTCAGATCTGGGATTTGGATCTGATCAAGTAAGAGAAGATTAGATTACCATACAAGGTGTCTGGAGAGGATCCGCTCGAGGGAAATTATGGTGTTAAATAAACCCGGTGTAAAATTGGACTAGTCACTGGATATTCCTATGAAGGAATTGCTGAGGCCTTTTCCCCCCCCTCTCCTATCTAAGATTCTACCACTAGAGGGTGCTAAAGCAAAAGGAGAGAGAGAAAGAAAAAAAGAAAGATTGGGGGAAAAAAAGAGGAATATGGGTGGGAACCACAACTCCAAAATATGTTTTCCTAGGCTCAATCTTTTGCAATTCTGGGTAAAGTGGAAAAACACCAGATGAAGTTCTGGAAATCCCCTGACATTTATGACTGATGATACTGGGGGAAAAACAGGACTAGGGGTTGAACTTGAGAAGACAACTTTCTTCAAAGACTGTGAAAATTAGCAACTTGAGCATAGTTGTAGCTCAGGGTTGAAATGAGGGATCCTCGGTGCTCTCTAAGCTTAGTTGTTTCCTTGCTAGCACTGATGATGTTACCTAGTTCGGGTAATGAAACAACTGTAAGAAAACTATAAACCTCTATAATCTTCTCTGCCAGATTTGGGCTGGTTAAGTGGGGCCCTGTTATACTGTCTTCTGATGAACTGGATCAACTTCCGGATCCTCCAGGTAGAGGCCAAATCCTGCAGCATCTACAGCTTTGCAAGGACTGGACCACGAAAGGCACGCGAAGGGATCAACGGCTTGAAGGGATGGGAAGTATCTGCAAAATCTATAGGCTGATTGAAATAAGTGTCTGCTGGATCTGGAGGCTTATCCAAATGACAAAACCGGGGTTATCGTGCAAACTCTGCCCTTTACGCGCAGGTGTGTGCAAATCGAGACACAAGTGCAGAAAATGTGGCGCTCACATCATGATATCGCCATGTTCATTTGTCTTCTACACACATCTCCTGTGAACATCCAGAGGTACAGCAATGTACCCTAAACTATATAATCTTGGTTTTGAAAAGTCAAAAGGTAGAATGTTTCATTGCCCAGTTCTCTGGTTGATAGATGCAGAGGGGGGGGGGGAATAGGGAACTGAGAAAATTGAGGGGAGGGAGAAAAAAAAATAGGATGCAAAGCCCAGAATTGGTGTATTTTCTCTGTTTCTGAGTTGGATCTGACTTTTTCAGGTGGTCAGAGACTGGAGTAAACACCAGTTTACTACCAGTTCAAAATGGAGACATCTTATTTTATCCCTTGTTGACAATATTGCCCATATGTGTTCAAAAAAAACCCCGCTTTAGGCTGAGTGATGATGGAGAGGCCAGGTGGTTTACACAGGAGGTGAACGGAGTGTGTTTGTTTTGTACTGCCGTATGGAAGAGTTACCGGAGCAGAGGAAATAAGCGCCATAAAGAATGGGTAAAACAAACTGTGGATCAAACCAACCCCAGGAGCTTTTTAACGCTGTGACTCAGAGTTCCTGTCCACAATGCGGGCCTGTGTTATAGACTTCAAAACAAACGACTCAAAGAGATCAGTGGCTTCCCGGCTGGACTCTGGAGAAACAAAGAGATCAATAGCCAGACCCCAAGAAATGAAATGGGATTTCAAGGAGGCTGTTTCATCCTCGCTCAAGCTAATTAACTAAGCATTTGGAAGGTAGCAGAATGGAAAATGTAGGATGAAACACAGGGAGACCAGGTGCCATTTTAATAAGCAAATATGGATTGGGGTACAGATGCATCACGATCGAGTCATCTTGCTTGCTAAAAGCTCCAGACTGGATAATTTAACTATTTATAATTTAATTCCTATTGGTTGTTGGGTTCAATTTGGTTCTCAATATGCTGGTGGGCAATTCCAGGAGCCAAAATTCTTTAGGAAATTTTTTGTAATTCAATGAAAAGGACATATTTAGCTGCAGTCCTTTTCATTGGCAACCACCAAGAAGGTATTTTCACCAATGTATCGGTGGGATGCTAGGCTAAAATACAGAAAAGAAATTCCTTGGAAATAGGAAGATGCCATAAGAATGTTTTTTCTGTAATATTTAGGAGTCACAGACTAGAAGGTATGTAAGCTATAAAATTTGGGGAGAGAGGAAAACCCAAACCCAAACCAAGTGATTAATTCCTCCAAAACACACCCCAGTTTAAATTACCAACCAATATATTGAAATTTTATTCATGACAGCTGAGAAAAAAAGTGTAATTTAAATGGTTGATGCACTCATTAAAATCCTGCCCCCTCCGAGTGATATGCTATCAAAAAGGATTGATAGCATCTCCTCAAAACTATCAACAGACAGAAATCTCAACAGATGGAAAGCTGTGGATTGAAAGAAAAACTGTTTGCAAACGATCAACGATCTGTGCTCTGATGGGTTTGTTTTGGGAAAAGGAAGATGTTTAAAATTTATTAGAATTTGAAAGGTAGATGAAAAGAGACACGTGAAAAGTGTGTGAAACAAAGTACAGGTAGTCCTCAACTTATCAATACAACTGTGCCCAAAATTTGTTGCTAAGCAAGACCCAAGTTTTTCCCCCACTTCAAGCAGAAAGCCCAGAAGTGGTTTCCAAGTCGAAAGAAAATTAATTGTATTTTTTTCTTTAACCAAAGCAGTCAATTTAGCCGCCATCTCTGCTAACTCCTTCAACTTGGTGGAGCAGTGGGCTAATGCCTCCTTAAGTAACACCAGCTGCCTGCAATTAGTGCAGGTTCGAGTCCCACCAGGCTCAAGGTTGACTCAGCCTTCCATCCTTCCGAGGTAGGTAAAATGAGGACCCAGATTGTTGGGGGCAATTAAGCTGACTTTGTAATAATGCCGCTTGGGGGGGGGGGGCGAAAGCCCTAATAAGCAGGCATATACATAGAATGAAGGCTACTGCTAAGCTTGTAAGCCGCCCTGAGTCTTCGGAGAAGGGCGGGATATAAATGGAATTAAAATAATAAAAAAATAAAAAAAAACTTCTGCAGTCATTTCATCCATTGTCCTTCCATTTTTGTACATCATCTTCCTCTTTTTTCTTTAGCCAATGTTGACTAGGTAATGTCCTCTGCTGATCTATATCATTTTAACCTTTTCTTCTTTTGTGCACATGAGAAAAAAAATACAACAGTGCACTTTTAAAACATATTCCTATGTGGGGGAGAAAAAAAAAATAGAAATAGATTGTGTCCGTGTCGTCAGGGATTTTTTGCGCGCTTAGCAACTAAAGATTTAGGCGGCGTCTATGTGATGCTGGAAGCATGGAATTAAGTTTTCTTTTGCTTTCCTTGTTTCATCCTCTAACAACTACATGGGCACACAGGTATAAACTGATAGGTTCCATGTTTGGAATAACTGTCCCTCTTAAACCTGACTCGTTTTAAAACAAGAACTTGGAATGCTGTAATTCTGTCAGGTCTTGTTTTCGTAATCTGATCAGATTTGTTTTTTTAAAAAAAATGAAATCCAATTTGTAGGAAAGGTAAGCTGCCCAAGTCATCCATCCTCATATAGATTGATTTTGGAAATTTTTATTGTTTGTAGTAAAGGTAAAGGTAAAGGTTCCCCCGTACATGCGTGCTAGTCGTTTCCGACTCTAGGGGCCGGTGCTCATCTCCGTTTCAAAGCCGAAGAGCCAGCGCTTGTCCGAGGACGTCTCCGTGGTCATGTGGCCGGCATGACTAGACGCCAAAGGCGCACGGAACGCTGTTACCTTCCCACCGTAGTGGTCCCTATTTTTCTACTTGCATTTTTATGTGCTTTTGAACTGCTAGGTTGGCAGAAGCTGGGACGAGTAACAGGTGCTCACTCTGTTACGCGGCACTCGGGATTCGACCCGCCAAACTGCCGACCATCTGATCGACAAGCTCAGCGTCCTAACCCACTGAGCCACCGCGTCATGCTATTCTGTCTAAAGATCAGTGTAGACAAGTACTTCTGTTATTCCCCCCACACACACACACAAAAAAGCAGGTGTTGTAAGGGCAAAAACAACCCACAGACTGGATACTCCTGTTTCCCAGAAGCCAAACAGGAACTAATCACAAAACAAGCCACTGACACCTACCCAATGGCTTGTCCAAATCCTGAAATAGCTTCTAATGTCCCTCTTCAGGCAATGAGAACAGCTTCCTCTTTAAAGATCCAGATAATCCGTACTTGTCCTACATTTTCATGCTGCTGTAATAGATAATAAAAGGATATGTCTCCCTGTGGAAAGATAGTTGGGAATATAATAAACTGCATAAGCCAGAGAGAAGATCAGTGGTTTCAGAGGAGACAATAATTGTGGCCTCCAGGAGTGGGATGCAAGTAAGAGAACAATTGGTCATAACTGTTTCCATATCATCATGACATTAAAAAAGAAAAAGCTTCATAGGCAGCTTGTTCTCCTGCAAAAGGGTCTCCTAAATGAAGGTGATAGATTGTTGCTCCTGGACATTCTGTAGCAGAGAAGCTGGGGGTCAACTTGTGACCCACCAACCAGAGCTGGGCCTTGAACCGACTCTCCAGCTCAGGCCAAGAACTTCTTCCACAGTGCAGAATAATTACTGCTATCCACAACATCACAAAGGTTTGATGAGTGATGGTTGTTTCAGTTCCTTGGTTATGTAGACAATTCTGCAAAGGTTGGGTCCATGCTGGAAGACCACCTCAGCGGCCTTTTTCATTTTTCCATCTGAATTAGGAACAGAGAAATCGGGCAATCTGAATTTCTCCAACCATTTCTCAAGGAGAGGATAGCTTTCTGTGGGATAGTACTGAAAAAGTCTCCTGGCAGGAGGAGATCTCGCTTGAGATCTTCACTTGAGACTAAACCCAAGCACAAAAAGCCAGGTGGGTTTCGTATTGCTGGAGAGAAGATGGTACCAAGAAGGGTAAATGCAAGAGTCGAGTAAGTACAAGCAGCCCATATTCCAGCCAGGACTCTCTTCCCCTCTGAAGGCAACCTCAAGGGAAATTCTCTTCCGCCCAGTGGATTAAAAATGAACACAATAACAGAATTGGAAGCACTCTTGGAGGTCTTTTAGTCCAACACCCTGCTCATGCAGGAATTCCACACCATTTCAGACAAATGGCTGTCCAATCTCTTCTTAAAAGCCTCCAATGATAGAGCACCCATAACAGGTCATCCCATTGGTTAAAATTGTTCTCACTGTCAGGAAATTTCTCCTTAATTCCAGGTTGCTTCTCTCCTTGATTAGTTTATATCCATTGTTTCTTGTCTAGCCTTCTTGTGCTTTGGAGAATAGCTTGACCCCCTCTTCTTTGGGGCAGTCCTTTAGATATTGGAAGACTGCTATCATGTACCCCTTAGTCCTTCTTTTCACTAGACTAGACATACCCAATTCCTGCAACCGTTCTTCATAGGTTTTAGCCTCCAGCTGGCTTTCTCTGCCTAGTAATCACTCATTACCCAGATTTTGAAGTTACTCTCCATGTTTAATTTCTGAACGTGTGGTGACCACAATTTCTTCAGTAAACTGTCCCAAATTCTCTAGGTTTGCAAACTAGGCTATTCCTTCCCTTCTCTGGAAATGACAGGAACCAAACGTAGATCTATTTACACACACAACAGATGCTCTGCGGGGGAGGTACTTCCACCACCTCCTCTCTCATTCTGCGAATTATTAGCCCCTTTTTGGCATCTTTCCTCACTCGTTCACACCTTTTGAAGGCAATGACAGGGGAAGGCAGAGAAAGGCAGCTACTGACTCTGAATTTCTTCCATAAGAATGTATGAAGTGATTGATGTTTGATCATCACAGGACTTTGCATGCACAAAGATGGAAAGATTCAACATTACACCTAATGGAGGAATAGCTGGTGAAGTTGGTAGGACTTGCCGAGATGGCTAAACTGATTTCTTTGATCAGTGAAAAGACAATATTTACATTTATTGCTCACTGGAAACTCCTCATGGATTTTTTGCATGAAGCAGAAACAAAAATGAACTTATGATTTATGTTTTTGTTGATTAGACAGGATAGATTACAGAACAAGAGAGTTAAGTTGTAATCACAGAGTAAGAGGTAAATTTATAATTGTACTCATGACTGCTGCAAAGATAAGAAATTTTTGTATCTTTTCTTTCTTTTCTTGCACTCCTCTCTGATTTTTTTCTTTATTTTTTTCTAATAAATCCTTAATAAAAAATATCTCTGCTTTTATGTAGATGTATATAAATATGTTTGATTTTTATGCTAATTCCCCTTATTAGAATTGTATAACATTTTCTAAATTATGACTTGCACCTGGCAGTTTGCAGAGGTAGCTGGAAGAACTGTTTTGTTATAAATCTTACCAGCAAAGTCAGACGGCAGAGATATAACATTAATAGGTTTAGAATTTTATAGTCAGAAAAGTGTCATCTATCGGAACCATGACAGTTATTCTTTTTGAGGCTGTAATTGTACCATGGGACAAAATTTATTGATTTTATTCTCTTTTTGCAATTTTAACTGTTATTTTTTACTTATTAATTTTGTTTATAGCTGAATCACACTGTTGTGGGGGTACAGCTGATAACTTGACATGCAACAGGCCATATTCCTAAGGCCAGAACTAAATTGAACTCAAGAACCTTAACTTTTGTGAACATTCAGATGGATTTGTTAATGCAAATATTGCCAGTGTTTAGAATGTGTCAGTGATGATAGCTTTTATTCTTTTTATTTTATTTTTATATTGTTGTTGTTATTGTTGTTACTGTTGTTATTTTATTTTATTTTATTATTTATTTTATTCTTAAGCTTTCATTCCCATACTGGCTGGGGAATCCTAGGAGTTGAGGTTCATCCATCTTAAAGTTACCAAGGTTAAGAAAAACAGACTTTAGAGTCATACCACTGAAAACGCACAGGCACCTTTACAACAAATAAAGAATTAATAAGGCAATTTTTAGTGGGCTTCTTGGCTTGTTTCCAAAACTTTGAGTCAGATGGGTGCAGGTTTTGAATTTCTCTCGCAGCAATTCAAACAGTGGCAAGCAATCAAGGACGCTCCTTGAAAAAGCAGATGCCGATTTATCTTACTTTGAGATATATCTGCTTCTCCTGCTGTTTATCCAAAGACTGAAGGTGGAAAACCTGAACAAAGGAAAAACAAGAAATAATGGCAAAGCTGGGGCTCATTTCTGACCGTCTTAAGGACAAACATGAAGAGTCACCCTGACAGATTCGGAAAGCGCTTGAAGCTGTTAATTAATGAGAGACGATGCTGGCTGATTCCTTTTAATGGTTTGCTCTTTTATTTTAAATTCCAGCAGGGATCAAAATGACTGCAACTGGATGTTGATACAAGCTTGGAGACAGAAGCTGAAGATTTGGGAAAAACTGGGCAAAGACCTCTTTACAAAGATAGCAAAGGGGGTGTGGGTGGGAAAGCTCTACAGCCACAAGGCTACCCATGAAAAACTGAAACATTGGGCTGGCCCATTAGATGTAGAGATGGGAATGAATGCCCTTTAGCTCTGGTATTTTTGTTTCTGGCTTACATTAGAATCACGTTAGAGGGAGGGAGGGAGGAGCAAAGGAGAGAAAAGAGAGGAAGGACAGAGGAAGGGAGAAGAAGGAGGCAGGAGGGAGGGAAAGAAGGAAGGAAGGAAGGAAGGAAGGAAGGAAGGAAGGAAGGAAGGAAGGAAGGAAGGAAGGAAGGAAGGAAACAAGCAGGGAGAGAAAAGGAGAGAAAAGAGGAAGGAGGGAGGGAAATCAGGAAGAAGGACAGAAAAAAGAGGGAAGGGAGGGAGGAAGGAAGGACATCCATAGGATATGGTAAAAAAATAATAAAATGTCTGCTGCAGCAAAGTAATCAAAGTTCTGCCTATTTGCATGATGCACCCAGACATAAAAAACAGGACACATTTTGATTGCACCAATGAACTGTTTTTGTTCTGGACTTTTTTTGGCAGACCCCATAGGCATCTATGAATGAATGAATGAATGAATGAATGAATGAATGAATGAATGAATGAATGAACGAATGAATGAAATAAAATGGCTGAATGTGGCAAATGGGATGTGCAACACGAGGAAGTCATTTTCCCAGCTTCCTGCTTGGCCCCAGCTCTACAGATGTGCATTTTACATTGGACAGCTGTGGTAGGCTTAATCAGCTCTGGTAACAGAGCTGCCATCAAGGGAACAGCCTTGAGTGAGTATGTAGGCAGCCCTTTTGGCTATCAACAAGGCCTCTGTGAGTGCAGGAAGTTGGTAAAAGATTCAACAGGAGTATGTTTGCAACTCCCCAAAATGCCACCCGTTGCCAGGGCAACAAGTAAAGGATGAATAAAACATGTGACTCCCATTCACTGGGATGTGTCTGTTCTTAACTCAGTTCTACCTCAAATTCATAGCTATCTGCTATATATGTATGTATGTATGTATGTATCTATGTATGTATGTATGTATATTGCTGAAACCTGCATTGCAACAGGCATTTCCAAAAACAAACAAACCCTGATCTCTTCAAAGTATGCATTTCTAACCCTATTTCCTCTCCCAGGGTGTGTTCTTATTTGCATTTCCTTTCAGAACAATGTTCTCACTATACATCAAGCCGATACTTGGAGCATGTCAGATGTTTTGTAGAAGCGCTCACACATTCTTAAAATTCCATTCTAAGAGTAGGAAGAGCAATGATTTTATCTTCCCTCAGCCACAGAAGAAATCCCTGAGGTCTCTGAATCTGTTCTCCATCCAAGAGCCTAGTTGGGTAGTGGGGAAGGTCAGAATAACATAATAACAGATTTGGAAGGGGCCTTGGAGGTCTTGTAGTCCAACCCCTGCTCAAGCAGGAGAGTCTATAATATTTCAGACAAATGATTGTCCAGTCTCTTCTTAAAAGCCTCCAGTGATGGAGCATCCACACCTTCTGGAGGCAAGCTGTTCCACTGGTTAATTGTCCTCACTGTCAGGAAGTTTCTCCTTAATTCCAGGTTGCTTCTCTCCTTGATTAGTTTCCACCCATTGTTTCTTGTCTTGCCTTCTGGTGCTTTGGAGAATAGGTTGACCCCTTCTTCTTTGTGGCAGCCCCTCGAATATTGGAATACTGTTTCCATATCAGCCCTAGTCCTTTTTTTTAACTAGACTAGACAAACCCAATTCCTGCAAACGTTCTTCCTATGGTTTAGCCTCCAGCCCCTTAATCATCTTTGTTGTTTTTCTCTGCATTCTTTCCAGAGCACGGAGAATTCTTGGACTAAGAATGGGGAAATCAGATTCTAACCCCACTTCAGTCATCAAAGACCTATGGATGACTTTGGGGCCAGTTCCTCCTTCTAACTCCAGACCCAGCCTGGCGTAGAGGGGAAAATGCTGGACCAGGAGCCAGTAGACACAGGTTCATGTCCTCCCTCCGTCATGGAAGCTCCCCAGAAGATTGGTCCAAGTCTCTCCTTCTCAGCCCAAATGATCTCACTAGACTAGATTGTCTTGTTTTCAGCTGGAAACAAGCCTGTGCTTTTGAGCAGATTGTACAAGAATCAACAAAACCTGGAAGTCGATCTCTGCAATTCATCTCTGGAACTATCTTGGCCACATCACTTGTCCCAGAAGCCCACTCCTTATTTTTTTCCCTCACCAAGTAGCCAGGTTGTGAATGACCAACCCTTCAAGAGCCAAGCTGTGATGGACATTTTTAAAATCCCACCTGTGTCCAGGAGCCCATAGGCATTTCAGAGGCTGAAAACTCTGTGTCAAGGATGAATCTTTGGCAGCTACGTGCTCTGCATTTCAACTTGTATTTAGATTAAGTGGGGGGAGAGGTGTTACTTTCAAGTGTGTTAGATGGAGAAACAAAACTTCTAAAGATTCAGCTGAAGACTGTGAGAGCCTGAAACCCTTTCAAGGACACCGGAACAGGCATGGATTTGAAGCAGACGGTTCCCATAAAAAAGTGAACTTCTTTATATAGACTAATATGATGATGTTTGGGCTGGGGAAATTATTGTTTAAGTCTATGAATTGGGGTTGGACCCTCAGAGTTAGTTTTGCTTCCACATATCCGTGCACTATATTTAATAAGCAGTAAGATTTTCAGAGACGGAATGAGCCTGGAGTGTTATTTGGATTTTCGAGCTGGATGTTGACACTCTGGAATATGCATCAGAGGTAGATGGAATTAGGAACTTCAATAGTTGTGGTGGTAATGGTGGAGGGTGTGTGTGTGTGTGTGTGTGTGTGTGTAAAAGAGAGAGGGAGGGAGGGAGGCCAGGCAGGCTTTGGGGAAAAAATACAGAACATTTTCTATTTCTGCATCACAGAGTTTACAATTAACTGTTCCCTCCCAACTTAAACTGTAATTACTGATATTTCCTGCTTGTGTGTGTCTTGGAATACTGCCATTGCAATGTAATTGTTTTTATCTAGGATTTTACATTTTTTGCTGCTTTGTGCAGCAACTGCATTTTTCCCCCTTTGTGCAGACCATTGAGTTAGTTTGCTGTTCACATCCAGAAAAGTATCTCCAGTTTACACTAGCCTGCTTTGTTTTTAATGCTGAAGTTTTCTTAGCAACGTTTCCATTGAACTGTTCTATGGAACTTTTGCATCCAATACTGCAGCTAGCCAAATACCCTTGCTGATGTTTCTCCAGTCAGACACTGCATTTAAAAGTCTTAACTTTTAAATCTCTTAACTAAATGAATCATTAGCTGGTTAATAATTACAATCATTTTAAACAGGAATTTATTTATATA
The DNA here is from genome assembly GCF_964194415.1 of Vipera berus. Classification (NCBI taxonomy): domain Eukaryota; kingdom Metazoa; phylum Chordata; class Lepidosauria; order Squamata; family Viperidae; genus Vipera; species Vipera berus. The sequence continues at coordinate 8,633,348 of NC_138215.1, read as the reverse complement.
GCCTCATGCAAGGGAGGGACGGTACATTTCAGTGTTAGCATACTTTAATTGCAGAAAACCCCCAAAGTCGTGTACTGGAGGGTGAAAAGGCTGCCAAGCTTTGATTTAGTACTGTGGATGAACCAGGCCTGTTCAGGCTAGTACAACAAGCCATAGTTATGATAAGAAATGGCTTAACTTCGCACAAACTCAATCATTCTTAAAGGCTTTTTTTTTAAATCTTCACACAAATATTTTGCTACTTAAGAGTTCAGCGTAACAATCACAGGCATCCATGAGAAGGAAGGCCACAATGATAACACACACACATCATGCCACAACTTAATCCTTAACCAGACCTCAGGATGCGAGTTTATTAACTGACTCATTTGTGCAATGACATCATGTCATTTTGACACCACTGTGCCTAGTAACAGACATCTGTGCCAGCCCTGACTTGTAAACCCTTGGACAAAATAACAACAAAGCACAGTGTGGGGTCATGACATACAGAAGGACTAAGCAGGGCGGGACTCAGAAGCATTGTCCATCTGCATAGAAGCCAAAATAGGGAGATTTAAATTCAACACCAGTTTTGGGGTGAACTTAACCACTTCTTATTCCCTTTTATTTATCCTTATCACTGAAGTTCCTTCAGCTCTGACTGGATGGTGGGGAATGGAGCTGTCCAAGCTGAAGAAGCTTCTTGGATGAGAAGCGAAACGTCTTCAAAGAAAAACAAGAAAGTCCAGTTGCCTCCTGAAAAAAAAGCACCTTTGGGACAACCAGGACCAGGATGACTGAGACTCTCCATAGACATTTAGCTAAGTCACTGGAAGCTGAGATTACATTGCAGCTACTACAGCTGAATGATTCTTTTCCAAACACAATTTCAAAGAAATTCTCCTGAGCAACTTTTCATTGAGATGGGCGGGAGATAAGTTACAAGAATTCCAGTAACCGAACGATTTCCTGCTTAGAACCAATATATATCCATGGGAACATTAAGGAACAGCATTTTTGATTCATTTTTTCCCCCCCCGATAAAATTTCCCTGGACTGGCTTGCTGCTATACGTAACCATTTCTTTGGGGAAATGGGAAGAACCAAGGCAAGCGGACTGTCTTAAAACGCTGAATTCAACATGGGTTTCTGATTTATTTATTTATAAAGTTTATTTGCTGCCCATCTCGTATCCAATGACTTTGGGCAGCTTACAACTTCTAATAGAGGTAGCCCTTGAAATACAACAGCAGTGGAGCTTGCCCGTTGTGATCGTACGTCGTAATGATTGCAAAAGTCATGTGATCGACCCAAATCTTATGACCTTTTTGGGGGGGGTCGGTTGCATCTCTGAACGGTTGCTAAGTGACCGGTTGTAAGACTACCTTTGTAAACGTAGTTGCAAGTTATTTGCTTTAGCATGGATATGCGTTTCTCATTGCACAGCAGACAAAAAAAGCATCTTGACCTCATAGTGACATATTATGAGTCTCTGACTGAGGACAAAACCTAAACTGATGAACATAAATTGCTTAGTCACACTTTGCTCAATGTGCCAGAAGCTAGTTTTACCCAATGTACTAACCCAACAATCATGATTTAGTGGCCTTAACAGCTGACATTCCATGATGAAGTATGCCAAGGTCAAGAATAGCACATTGATGGCTTATCCTGGATCAAGCTGCTATTTTGACCAATCAACACTTAAGGCTCTAACCTGGATTTCCCTTTACCGTGATTTGCTGGAGGGATGCTCAGACCACGTTAAATAATCCATAGAACAATAGTGAGACTACTGAAACATTGCTAAAATATATTTTAGTATAATGGCTGTATACAGAGAGTACACTAGCCCAAGACCAAACCTCATTTTAGTTCAGCGTAAAGGATGAATTATAGACAGGTAGTCCTTCACTTACCACAACTGAGCCCCAAATTTTTGGCTGTTAAGTGAGACAGTTAATTGAATTTTGCCCCATTGTATGACCATTCTTGCCACAGTTATTAAGTGAATCACTGCAGTTGTTAAGTTGGCAACACGATTGTTAAGTGAATCTGGCTTCCCCATTGACTTTGCTTGTCAGGTCGTAAAAGGGGAATCACGTCACCCCGGGATGCCGCAACCGTCATAAATCTGAGTCAGTTGCCAAGCATCCAAATTTTGATCACATGACCATGGGGATGCTGCAACGGTCGTAAGTGTGAAAAATGGTCATAAGTCACTTTTCTCTTACTGAACACTTACAGAAAAATCTGACTTCTAGACGCATAGCTGGAGAGAAAAAAAGTAAAAATTGGCATTTGAAAACGACAGCTTTATAGCAGGCTGCTGCTGCTGTTAACATTACAAAAAGTGTTGTCATTGCTCACATCTGCCAAGTGAGTTTGAAAAGGTATTTTTCCATTGCATTGTAATGTTTTCCCCTTTTCCCCCCCCCATTGTTTGCTATCTTAGGGAGTTGCAAAGTGGGATGAGCGTGTTTAAACACTGCCAAACAAATAAATAAGATCTGGGGAATTGGGGAAATAGCTAATGACAAAGCTTTCAGGTCTTTTGGCAGCTTTAGCAGAGTTGCCCTGCCTTCCAATTATATGTTTCTCTCTCCTCTTACCACCCTGCTTTAGAATAAAATCTAACAAACAAAGAAGAAGAAGAAGAAGAAGAAGAAAAAAGGGGAAAGAGAAATCGAATGGTTCATGGCAAAAAGATTATTGTGGCCACAAATTATATGTAAGGAACCTGCCATTGAATTTTCAAGGGCCACGTTAGAAGAGAAAGCCCCCTCCTCCCTTTGCGCTGTATTCATCTGCGTCCTAATAACTTGATTACAGTCTACCACACTAGGCCCCCTATGCCATTATCCATTATTTAGAAAAGATAATTAACCCACAAGTCCGAAGATGCTGCACTGTCATATAGACAAGAGGCGGAGGCACAATTCCGGCAGCAGCAGCATTCTCTGCAACTGAATTGCTTGGGCAGCGTGCCAAGCGTTGCTCCAGGAAAGCAAAGTTAGACAACCCATCTCAAAGAGGCATCTTGCCCAACGGCAGCAAAAGGCAAGGAGCCTTGCAAAGTTATCTCCTTCTGCAAAAGAGGCTTCATGTTCTGCTGTTCTATTCTTGGGAGGGGCGATCAGTGGAAATGCTCCCATTATCTTATTCTGAAATCAACTGTTCGGTTCAATTCAGAATAGTGATGGAAGGGGACCTTGGAGGTCTTCTAGTCCAACATCCTGCTCAGGCAGGAAGCTCTATGCCATTTCAGACAGGTGGCTGTCCAATCTTCTCTTCTCTTCTCTTCTCTTCTCTTCTCTTCTCTTCTCTTCTCTTCTCTTCTCTTCTCTTCTCTTCTCTTCCTCTCCTCTCCTCTCCTCTCCTCCATTCCATTCCATTCTTGTTCATTCTATATTCTCTCCTCTCCTCTCCTCTCCTCTCCTCTCCTCTCCTCTCCTCTCCTCTCCTCTCCTCTCCTCTCCTCTCCTGTCTTCCATTCCATTCCACTCCATTCTTGTTCATTCTCTATTCTATTCTATTCTATTCTATTCTATTCTATTCTATTCTATTCTATTCTATTCTATTCTATTCTATTCTATTCTATTCTATTCTATTCTATTCTATTCTATTCCATTCCATTCCATTCCATTCCATTCCATTCCATTCCATTCCATCTTCTCTTCTCTTCTCTTCTCTTCTCTTCTCTTCTCTTCTCTTCTCTTCTCTTCTCTTCTCTTCTCCTCTCCTCTCCTCTCCTCTCCTCTCCTCTCCTATTCTATTCCATATTCTACTCTACTCTACTCTACTCTACTCTACTCTACTCTACTCTACTCTACTCTACTCTACTCTATTATGGAGCACCCACTGAAGGCAAGCTGTTCCCCTGGTTAACTCTCCTCACTGTTAGGAGTTTTCTCCTTAATTCCAGGTTGCTCTTGATTAGTTTCCATCCATTGTTTCTTGTCTTGCCCTGTCTTGCCTTCTGGTGCTTTGGACCAGCTGACACCCTCCTCTTTGTAACAGCCCCTCAAATACTGGAATACTGCTATCATGTCACCCCTAGTCCTTCTTTTTCCTAGACTAGCCAAACCTCAATCCTGCTGTATTCTATTCCATTCCATTCCCAAAACTGGAATATGATAATGGGAGCATTTGTACCAAGTCTTTGACATCAAGTTCAATTTGATGAAAGGGAACAGAAAATTGCCACTTCTTTCAAAGAAGAAGAGACTTCAGTGGAATTTTTCTGAGTGTGGAGTAGCGTTCTTGCAGTTCTTAATAAAAATACAGCCAAACCCAACCAGGAAGTGCCTGGCTAGTGCATGGGGAAATAGTCACCTGTCCATTGTTTAGTTCTCCCTGCCTTTTTACATTTTCATTATTAAAGGCAAGAGATCTGGAAGGAACTCTTCTCATGTTTGTTTTTTTTTAATTGGATCGGGCTTTGCAGGACCAATCAGGCAAATTCACAAACATAATGTAGAATGATGGTGGTCATCAAGATCAACCCGTTGCACGCTGCAGGATTCATTCCACCAACCTTTCTTAAATGACTCTCCAGCGGTGTCCCAATATCTCAGGGGCCGCCACAAAGAAGAGGAGGTCAATGTATTCTTCAAAGCACCAGAAGGCAGGATAAGAAGCAATGAATGGAAACTAACCAAGGAGAGAAGCGACCTAGAACTAAGGAGAAATTTCCTGACAGTTGAAACAATTAACCAGTGGAATGATTTGCCTCCAGAAGTTGTGAATGCTCCAACACTGGAGGTTTTTAAGAAGAGACTGGACAGCCACTTGTCTGAAATGGTATAGGGTTTCCTGTCTGAGCAGGGGTTTGGACTAGAAGACCTCCAAGGTCCCTTCCAACTCTTATTATTCTGCTTCTGTTTGAAAACCTTGAACAAAGGGCAAGAAATTGCTCCATGAAATAACCTATTCCGTTGATAGTGTCAGCTGTTATAGTCAAGTAGTTCTTCCTAATGTCTAATCCAGTGATTCTCAACTTTGTGGACTTCAACTCTCAGAATTCCTCAGCCAACCATGGATAACATTGTGCTCAAATGTTTTGAGTGGGCTACTTTCAAAAAGAGAATGCTATTTCCCCCCATTTATATCTTAGTAGATTTAAGGTCACCCTTGGTTGGTCTCAGTGGTGGGATTCAGCCAGTTTGCACCAGTTCGGCAGAACCGTAGCTAATTTTTTGTTGCCCAGGCCCAGAATGGACTTCCACACAGAGAACGGGTTGTTCACATATTTAAATCCCACCACTGGTTGGTCTGCCTAGCTCTGCCTATCACTTAGCCTGAAAAATGGACTTTTGGGGGTGGGGTGGGGGGAAGAAGGCCCTGAAATTGTTAGAAACCAATCTCCCCTGCTTGGTTCCCTTCTATTGTGAGGCTTAATAACCCTTATACAATCCATTAAATCACTCCAGAGAACTTTGTGCCAATCATTTAGCATTTACTTCCCAAGGGAAGAGAAGCAAGTACAGCCAAGCATAATATTTGGCATGCAAGAAACTACAGGGCAGTGGGATTAAATTGGGAATGTACAATTAGCATAAGCCAACATTTTCAGCAGTTCAAGATTCCTGCAATCAAACACTGGAGTGGTTCACATCTTTTCTTTTCTTCTCCTCCTTCTATGGCTACAGAAACTTGTTAGAGAAAAATTTGGCATTGGAGAGAGGTTAAAGCTACTCTATGGACTGATTGCCAAAGGTTACAAATTCCACCCAACTTCCACCATGGATTCGTCCGAGGGCTTTTAAACAACACAGACCCACGACCGCACTTTCTGTCCCCGGCACTGATTTTGTTTCAAATTCTGCTTTTGAAGCTTAAGATTATCCATCAAATGACTGCATTCCTACTTAGACTAATGGAGAGTTTGTTTAAGTACAGCTTATGCACTTCACTGTGGTTTGCTGGATTTGTACAAGAAACTTTAGGTCACTCGGGAGATCTTTGTCCTAAAAACTGAGCATTATGGGTCACGAAACACCAAGATTGAACACAGACAACAAGCTACGCTGAAGCTAAGCAAATTGCTTCATTGAGCAGCTCATGAAAAACCCAGCAAACTCTGAAGTTGGATGGACTGAACGGGTCTAGGTCAGGGGTAGGCAACCTTGGCTCTTTTATGACTCGTGGACTTCAACTCCCAGAATACCCATGGTCTAGGTCAACTTGCCATGTTCAACTCACCACGGCCAATGCACCGCAGGACAAGAGCAACACTAATATCGAAGAAATGGTGGATTAGTTCAAGAGGAATGAACCCCTCCAGTAACATAGTGTGTATTCTTTCTTTTTTCTTTTGTGTTTGGTTTTTTTGACATGAGAAATATAAAAATGTTGGGATGGTTTATATAAAATAAATGTTTTTTTCTGTTTTGTCTCTTTTTCCCCCTCTTGTTTTTCTTTAAGATATGAGAAATGTAAAAATGTGATGGCTTGTATGAGAAAAAAGACTTAAGTACTTAAGTGTAACTAATTTTGAGGAATTCTTAACCAGTAAGAATGCTTTGAATATTGTGGGGAAAACAAATTTAAATAAGAATTTTGTAAACAGGATTTATGGCGAGGCAATCAAGATGATCAATGAAAAGAAGCTTTATACTGATGTGGTTATTATTTGCAGAATCATGAGAAAAATGTCTATGTTTAATTGTCATTTATTTAAATAAGAACTGTATTAATTTAAGGTTGGCAAAAGAGAATATTATTGGAAGAAGGGGAAATCAAGTAAAGCTATTATATGGACTATAGAATTATAAAAATTATAATTATAATCAGGATTGAATCTGATTTAAACTGAACAAAGTGGACTCACTGAATAGGAATGGTCCAACGATAAGAGGGTGGTGCTCTATCCTGAACCAGTCCAGGCCACATCTGAAATACTGAGTCCAGTAGAGACGGTTCTCAACTTAACAACAGTTCATTCAGTGACTGTTCAAAGTTACAACAGTGCAAAAAAAAAAGTGACTTACCACTCTTTTTCACTCTTATGGCCATTGCAGCATCCCTATGGTCACGTGATCAAAATTTAGACACTTGGCAACAGATTCACTATTCTGGGATCACATGATCCCCTTTCGTGACCTTCTGCCAAGCAAAGTCAATGGGGATGCTAGATTCACTTAACAATCATGTTACTAACTTAACAAGTGCTGGAGAAGACTCCTGCGAGTCCCTTGGACCGCAAGGTGTTCAAACCGGTCAGCCTTAGAGGAGATCCACCCTGACTGCTCTTTAGAAGGCCAGATCCTGAAGCTAAAACTCAAATACTTTGGCCACCTAATGAGAAGAAAGGACTCACTGGAGAAGAGCCTAATGCTGGGAAAGGTTGAGGGCAAGAGAAGAAGGGGACGACAGAGAATGAGGTGGCTGGATGGAGTCACTGAAGCCGTAGGCGTGAGCTTAAACGGACTCCAGAAGATGGCAGAGGACAGGAAGGCCTGGAGGAACATTGTCCATGGGGTTGCGATGGGTCGGACATGACTTCACAACTAACAACAACAAACTTAATAAGTGTAATGATTCACGTAAGAAAGTGGCAAGAAAGGTTGCAAAATGGGATAAAATTCACTTAAAACTGTCTCGCTTAACAACAGAAATTTTGGATTCAGCTGTAGTGGTTAAGTCAAGGACCCCCTGTATTTAAAAGAACACAGAGGATCTGGAAACAGTGCTGGGAAGAGTGGCAAAGATGTTGAGAGGCTTCAAGGCTAACTCTTATGAAGAACGTTAAAGGAACGGGGGGAGGGGCAGTTTAGATTGAAGAAGAAAGACTAAAGCAGGGGTAGGCAACCTTGGCTCTTTTATGACTGAAGTCCATGAGTCATAAAAGAGCCGAGGTTGCCTACCCCTGGACTAGGGAATGACAGGATAATAGTGTTCCAATATTGGAGGGGTTGCCACAAAGAAGAGGGGAGGGGAAGCAACTTATTTTCCAAAGCACCAGAAGGCAAGACAAGAACCAACGGATGGAAACTAATCAAGGAGAGAATCAATCTGGAATCAATGAAAAACTTCCTAACGGTGAGAACAATTAACCAGTGGAACAGCTTGCCTTCAGAGGTTGTGAGTGCTTCATCACTGGAGGTTTTTAAAAGAAGACTGGACTTGTCTGAAATGGCATAGGCCCTCCTGCTTACAGTTGCAAGAAAAAGTATGTGAACCCTTTGGGATTACATGGAGTTTTGCATGAATTGGCCAGAAAATGCGCTCTAAACATCATGTAAATCACAACAATAGAAAAACACAGTCTGCTTAAAATAATACTACACAAACATTAGCTGTTGTCATGTTTTAATTGAACTTAAGATGGAAACATTCACAGTGCAGGGTTGAAAAAGTATGTGAACCTTTGGACTTAATAACTGGTTGACCCTCCTTTGGCAGCAATAACCTCAACCAAACGTTTCCTGTAGTTGCAGATCAGACCTGCACAACGATCTGGAGTAATTTTGGACCACTCCTCTTCACAAAACTGTTTCAGTGTAGCAATATTCTTGGGATGTCTGGTGTGAATCGCTCTCTTAAGGTCATGCCACAGCATTTCAATCGGGTTGAGGTCAGGACTCTGACTGGGCCACTCCAGAAGGCGTATTCTGTTCTGTTGAAGCCATTGTTTTGTTGAATTACTTGTATGCTTTGGGTCATTGTCCTGTTGCATCACCCATCCTCTGCGGAGCTTCAGTTGGCGGACAGATGGTCGTACGTTTTCCTGCAAAATGTCCTGATAAACTCTGGAATTCATTTTCCCATCAATGACAACAATCCATCCAGGCCCTGAGGCAGCAAAGCAGCCCCAAACCATGATGCTCCCTCTGCCATGTTTTACAGTGGGGATGAGTTTTTGATGTTGGTGTGCTATGCCTTTTTTTCTCCACACATAGTGTTGTGTGTTTTTCCCAAACAACTCAATTTTGGTTTCATCTGTCCACAGTATATTTTGCCAGTAGTGCTGTGGAACATCCAGGTGCTCTTTTGCAAACTTCAAACGTGCTGCAATATTTTTTTTTGGACAGCAATGGCTTCCTCCGTGGTATCCTCCCATGTACTCCATTCTTGTTTAATGTTTTCCTTATTGTAGATGTGTCAACAAAAACGTTAGCATGTGCCAGAGATTTCTGTAGGTCTTTAGCAGACACTCTAGGATTCTTCTTTACTTCATTAAGCATTATGTGCTGTGTTCTTGCAGTCATTTTTACAGGACGACCACACTTAGGGAGAGTAGCAACAGTGCTAAACTTTCTCCATTTGTAGACAGTCTGTCTTACCATGGACACATGAACATCAAGGCTTTTGGAGATACTTTTATAACCCTTTCCAGCTTCATGCAAGTCAACAATTCTTGATCGTAGGTCTTCTGAGAGCTCTTTTCTGCGAGGCATGGTTCACATCAGACAGTGCTTCTTGAGACCAGTAAACCCAAAACAGGTGTGTGCTTTTAAAAGGGCAGGACAGCTGTCAGCAACACATCCAATATCATCACACTGGTTGGAGTCAAGGTTGGCTCACTCCTGGCTCCAATTAGCCAGGAGAAGTCATTAGGCTAGGGGTTCACATACTTTTTCCACCCTACACTGTGAATGTTTCCATCGTATGTTCAATTAAAACATGACAACAGCTAATGTTTGTGTAGTATTATTTTAAGCAGGCTGTGTTTTTCTATTGTTGTGACTTACATGACATTTAGAGCGCATTTTATGGCCAATTCATGCAAAACTCCACGTAATCCCAAAGGGTTCACATACTTTTTCTTGCAACTGTAAGTAGGGGGTTGGACTAGAAGACCTCCAAGTTCCCGACCAGTTCTATTCTGATTGAAAACTCCTAGGTTCTGAGCTAAGACTTTGACTTTGTAGTGGCAGAGTTAAATTTTGTTGTTTCATTGACCTTGTAACAAAGACACCCAGTATAATAACACCATCTAATAACCCCTACATGCATATACATTAAATCAGATATAGAGAATAAGGAAGGCTACCTTGAGGGAGATGATAGGTGAGATCTATCATCAAAGTAATGAAAGGAACTCATTACATAAGTCTACAGAAGTAGAAGAGCCCAGAGACATACTTCCTTGATTCACAGGAGTGTGAGGAGGAGACGCAGCACAATCATACTTGCAAGATTCTGTTACTACGGCCACTCTCAGTAAAATTCGTTTTAGCCTTCCTGAGGATTTGACTTCCTGGCCTGGTCTACCTGGTAGAGTGACATCAGATTTCCAGGCCTTCCAGATTGACTTTATATGCAATTAGTGATGTCTGACTAATATGATTCTGTTTCTCTAAGTACACCTACATTTTGCTTCCCATTTTGTAAAATATAGGTACAGGACATTGTACTCTGGCCACACTGATTTCATAACTGTTTAATTTTATTATGGCTTTGTTGCCTGCTAGCAGAATTTGCTTTCTTCCTTTTTGAGTTGCTTAATTACTGTAATAATCTTTATTGATTGACTGAAGCAATAACAGAGGCACTACAGCCAGAAATCAGGAAAGAAAGTCAAATTTCTGCAGAAGAACATAGGCTTCTGAAAGCGCAAACTGGTGAGACCTGTTAAGCAAAGAGCTTGTTTGGTATACTGGTTAAAGACACTAGCCTATACACATACATGCATACGTGCTCACGGAGCTATATATAGCCCTTCTCTCTCCTATTTGTCCAACTGAAGAAACCACAGAGAAGGTTTCTGTGCAATAATCCATAGCAGGACGGTTTTGCATTGATACCAAAATAAACTAACCACTGTCTCAGTTCGTTACATGAAAGGGATTGTACAGTTTCAATTTCTAAGGGCCACAAAAAGTAGATCTAAAAAGTTTAGCTCTACCTACTTAGGTATGGAAAATAGATAATAGAACATAAAATAATGGGGTTGGATGGGACCTTGTAGGTCTTCCAGTTCAACCCCTGCTCAAGCAGGGGACCCTGTGCCATTGCAGGCAAATGGTTGTCCAGTCTCTTCTTGAAAACCTTGATGGAGCACCCACAACGTCTAGAGGCATGCTGTTCCACTGATTAATTGTTCTCACTGCCAGGAAATTTCTCCTTAGTTCTAGGCTGGATTTCTCTTTAATGATCTTCCATCCAATACTCCTTGTTCTGCCCTCAGGTGCTCTGGAGAATAGGTCGACCCCTTCTTCTCTGTGAGAACCCCTCAAGTATTGGTTTACTGATCCCCAATGTGAGCTGTTGTCTGGAAGAATGAGTCTGAAGGATAACAGGATTAAGGAAACCATCTGCCAGGAGGAAAGCACTGGCTTTTCATTCCTAAGACACTTCAGCAAATCTTCTCCATGAAGTTGGCCTCTTTGAGGGTGGAACAGATCTTCACAGTATTTTCACAACTGTCAACCAGATTCTTTCTTGCTTACCATTCTCCTGTTTTCACACAGATGCAACACCTAAACCAAGGCTTTTCAACCAGTGGTAAGGGTACCACCTGTGGTACATTGGCACCTGGCAGGTGGTACGTGATCATCCTAAGAAAGTGGTAGCGGGGGAGGGAAATGAGCTGAACTGATGGCAGCACCGCACAAACCTGAGTGAGAGATGGCCCAGGTTATTGAGTTAGATGCTTTCAGATAGTTCTCTAAATGTAAGATTTATTTTTTTTAACTGACTAGGCAGGACTGTTGTGATTCAGGGCCAGCCTGTGGGTCCGGCAGCCGGCTCGGATGTCTCGGATGACTCAGACGAGGGGGAGGAGGAGGGTGTTGAAGACGAACTTGCTGATGATGGCTTGGAGGCTTCGCAGAGCCCCCAGCCAGGGCCCTCTTCTCAGCTGCGCGAGCCCGACAGTGCGGATGATGATGACCCACAGCTGGCCCTGTTCAAGGACGCCCGACGCAGGAGGCAGTCAAGCAGGAACAAGCAGAGAAAGGCTGTGGGACTCCTCGGAAGGAGGCACAGGGAGGCCACGCCCTGAACTCTAATAAAGGGAGTGTTTGGGGAAGGGCTGGTTGCTGAAAGCAACCGCTCCGTTTGAGGATCACAGTTCCGGTGTTTTGTTTCTTGTTCTGTTGTTTGTGTAATAAATCTTGGCAGACGCCTTCCAGCCTCAGACGCTCTCCAGCCTCTGCCGTTTGTACAGGGGTTGCCTTTCTGCAAGGCCGGTAGCAGGCTGGTACAGAACAAGGACATGCACCTTAGCACCTCTGGGTCCCTTTATCTAATCTACTTAATAGCTCAGATCTTCAATTATTTAGAATGAAAGAGAAAGCACAAGAGTAGGAACAAAACTGTAATATTGTATAATTTATCTTTTCTTATTTACTTGTGTCTTAATTAAATGGACTCAGATTTTAACTGCCAGTAATGTAAATTTAGCAAAAGCAGCATGTATGAACCTTCCTCTTTAAAAAAACACCCTCAAATGAAATTAATGGTTTCCAGGTTCAGCAAACTCACCATATCTCACAGAACCTCCACACAAAGCTCCTAAGACTTTGACATTTCTCATATCACATGAGAATGCAGACTCCTGTATAATGTGCTGTTTCTTCATGGGAAGGCTGCTTATGATAGCAAAAGTCCCCCAAAGATAGCCAATGTCTCTTGTTTTTAGCCTGCCATATGCAAATGACTGAAGACTATTATTTATGGATTGACTGATTTCCCATCTTTATTATTTTTACAAATACCTCAAAGGTGGCAAACATATCAAATACACCTTCCTTCTCCTATTTCCCTTACAACAAGAACCCTGTGAGGTGGGTTTGGCTAAGAGAGAGTGACTGGCCAAAGTCACCCAGCCAGCTTTCTTGTCTAAAGCAGGACTAGAATTCAGTCTCCTGGTGGTTGGCCCAAAGTCACTCAGTCGGCTTTCATGCCTAAGGCAGAACTAGAACTCACCATCTCCCAGGGATTGGTCCAAAGTCACCTAGCCAGCTTTCTTGCCTAAAGCAGGACTAGAATTCACAGTCTCCTGGTGATTGGCCCAAAGTCACTCAGTCGGCTTTCATGCCTAAGGCAGAACTAGAACTCACCATCTCCCAGTGATTGGTCCAAAGTCACCCAGCCAGCTTTCTTGCCTAAGGCAGAACTAGAATTCACAGTCTCCTAGTGATTGGCCCAGTCACTTAGCTGGCTTTCTTGCTAAGGCAGACCTAGAATTCACAGTCTCCTAGTGATTGGCCCAAAGTCACTTAGATGGCTTTCTTGCTAAGGCAGAACTAGAATTCACAGTCTCCTGGTGATTGGCCCAAAGTCACTCAGTCAGCTTTCATGCTTAAGGCAGACCTAGAACTCACCATCTCCTGTTGATTCATCCAAAGACACCCAGCCAGCTTTCGTTTCTAAAGTGGGACTTGAATTCCTAGTCTCCTGGTTTCTAGCCTGGTGCCTTAATCACCAGATCATGCTGGTTCTATTACACCTCTACTGCAGAGGCCCTCAAACTCTTTTAAGGACCAGATACCACTCAGTGGCAAATTCTCATAATAGCTTACATAAGAAAGCCCAATTTCACAAACATGAGATTTTATAACATTTCACAATGTTGTCAGGTGCAAGGAAATTTAATTTGTTTGGAGTGAACGGTCAGCATTTTTGTCCAGGACCAATTGATTCTTCTTCTTGAAGATCAAGATATTTTTTAGCAACCATCTTGAGATCCATAAAGGATCTTCTTTCTCTTGCTTCTTGTCGATCTCTACTAGAAAAAAACATTGTTTTAACTAGTCCGATCTTTCTTACACAGATTATTCTTATATTTTATAAGCTTGCCTAAATTCATATTGCCTTCCAGTTTTGAAATAATTTCCCCTTGGCTTCTCAACACATTGTCTATCTTTATTTCTGAGTCCAAGAAGATAAAACCTTCAACTTAAACATGCCTCATTTAATGGCCTTGAGCTGCAACAGACAAAATTGTGTTCCCTGAAAGAGAGGCTATGTCTTTGCATCTGAACTAATCCACAGGAGGCACTTAAAAATGCCCCAAAACATTACGTTTACCTTGTTCTCTGATTTCTCATTTGAATAATGAAATCGTGATGCAAATGACCCATTGCCTCATTCATGTCAATTTACATCATTTGTGTATTTTTGAAGGATGTAAATTTTTGCAAATGTCTTGTTTTCATATTTTACAGATATTTGAGAAGGACAGACTACACTTTCCTCCCCAGTGTTCATTTCACAGTGGCCAACACCTTCAGCTCTTCAGCGTCTATGGCAAGGTCACGAGGCACTTAAGTTGACATCATGTTTGACTTCTGTCATTCTCTTTGTCAAACAAAAACCGGAGGTTTACTAACCAGAACTGTGCAGAAAAGACATCCAGTAAAGAGCTTAGTTCTTCCCAAAAAATATTGTTTCGCTTACAAAGCTGGAACTACTGGGAGTTGCCCCAATATACGTGGATGACCCAGAAATTTTATGGCTATGCATTTATCAAAATTCTGTGGCTAACTCTGAGACTTATCCAAAAGTGTTGATAGATGCCACAGTGATGTCACGTAACACAGCGAAGTTATAATGATGCCAGTAGCATCTTGAGCCCATGGTACAAAGATATAACTTGTGTCAGTTGGTGAACTTTGGACATTCTTCTCCTTCCATGTCTAGATCAAAGTTTAAACTGCCAGAATAAAGCTACCTTCTTGGCTTGGTCATTGGCCAAAAATAATAGCAATAGCACTTAAGACTTGTACACTGCTTCATAGTGCTTTACAGCCCCCTCCTCAAATTAATCAACAAACCTCCTTTGCAATGAAGCATCTCTGCCTCAGAACTACTTTCCCTGAATTCTGGGAACTGAAGTCCACACAGTTTGAAGTTGTCAGGGAGGAGAAACCCTGCGTCAGATAATATTCCATGAACTCTTGGAGCAGAAAGTCTCCTTATCACGGGACCGGAATAGCAGGGCTACTGATATATTTATTGTGCCGTGACCTTTTGTGTAGACCCCATGTCCAGTTCCAACCAATGCATCCAGGGGGTCAATGCAGAACCTCTACAGCTTCTCCTGATTCGGAGGTAATGGAGACAAAGAGTTGCGGTACTAACATATCTGGACAGGAGCGGGCTAAGGAAAGTTGACCTGGGATGTGGATGACTACGCTAACCTAAAACAGTAAAAAATCAACGAAGTTCAGTACCTAAGATTAGCAACAGCCCTTCTGTCCACACTGAGTGAATGGATAGGAAAAGGAGAAATATCAAAAATGGTGACAATGACAAGAAAAAGCAAATACTCCCCCAAACCAAATCTGTCTCGCTCCTACTTCCTCTGGTGACTCAGTTCTTTGTATGCCATCCCATTGTCTAGGAGCAGGCACGAGAGAGTTGGAGAAAGCAAACTTCCAAGCATCTGATCAAGATAAAAGCTGTGATCTTTTCTTCTGCCTCATCTGCAGGAGACAGTTCTCAAGATGAAAGCTTTAGCTGTGCTTTTTAGTCTTGCAAGATAAAGATGTAGGACTGGGAACAAAGAGGGGTGGGTGGGTGAAACTCAATTTCCATGTAGTGGGTTCCTTTCCTTTCCCTTCCTTTCCTTTCCTTTCCTTTCCTTTCCTTTCCCTTCCCTTATTTTCCTTTCCTTTCCTTTCCTTCCCTTCCCTTCCCTTCCCTTCCCTTCCCTTCCCTTTCCTTTCCTTTCCTTCCCTTCCCTTTCCTTCCCTTTCCTTTCCTTTCCTTTCCTTCCCTTCCCTTCCCTTTCCTTTCCTTTCCCTTCCTTTCCTTTCCTTTCCTTTCCTTTCCTTTCCTTTCCCTTTCCTTTCCTTTCCCTTTCCTTTCCTTTCCCTTCCCTTATTTTCCTTTCCTTTCCTTTCCCCCTTCCTTTCCCTTCCTTTCCTTCCTTTCCTGTCCTTTCCTTTCTTTCCTTTCCTTTCCCTTCCTTTCCTTTCCTTTCTTTCCTTTCCTTTCCTTTCCTTTCCTTTCCTTTCCTGCCTTATTTTCCTTTCCTTTCTTCTTTCCTTTCCTTTCCTTTCCTTTCCTTTTCCTTTCCTTTCCTTTCCTTTCCTTTCCCTCTTTCCTTTCCTTTCCCTTTCCTTTCCTTTTCCTTTCCTTTCTTTTCTTTCCTTTCCTTCCTCCTTATTTTCCTTCCTTTCCTTTTCCGTGCCCTTCCTTTCCTTTCCTTTCCTTTCCTTTTCTTTCCTTTCCCTTATTTTCCTTTCCTTTCTTTCCTTCCTTCTTTCCTTTCCTTTCCTTTCCTTTCCTTTCCCTTATTTTCCTTCCTTTCCTTTCCTTTCCTTTCCCTTCCCTTCCTTTCCCTTCCTTTCCTTTCCTTTCCTTTCCTTCCCTACTTTCCTTCCTTTCCTTTCCTTTCCTTTCCTTTCCTTTCCTTTCCTTTCCTTTCCTTTCCTTTCCTTTCCCTTCCTTTCCCTTCCTTTCCTTTCCTTTCCTTTCCTTTCCTTTCCTTTCCCTTCCCTTACTTTACTTTCCTTTCCTTTCCTTTCCTTTCCTTTCCTTTCCTTTCCGTTCCTTTCCTTTTCTTTCCTTCCTTTCCTTTCCCTTTCCCTTTCCTTTCCCTTTCCTTTCCCTTCCCTGTAGTTTCCTTCCTTTCCTTTCCTTTCCTTTCCTTTCCTTTCCTTTCCCTTTCCCTTTCCTTTCCCTTTCCTTTCCCTTCCCTTATTTTCCTTTCCTTTCCTTTCCTTTCCTTTCCTTTTCTTTCCTTTCCTTTCCCTTATTTTCCTTTCCTTCTTTCCTTTCCTTTCCTTTCCTTTCCTTTCCTTATTTTCCTTTCCTTTCCTTTCCTTTCCTTTCCTTTCCTTTCCTTTCCTTTCCTTTCCTTTCCTTATTTTCCTTTCCTTCTTTCCTTTCCTTTCCTTTCCTTTCCTTTCCTTTCCTTTCCTTTCCTTTCCTTATTTTCCTTTCCTTTCCCTTTCCTTTCCTTTCCTTTCCTTTCCTTTCCTTTCCCTTCCTTTCCTTTCCTTTCCTTTCCTTTCCTTTCCTTTCCTTTCCTTTTCTTTCCCTTCCCTTCCTTTCCTTTCCTTTCCTTTCCTTTCCCTTTCCTTTCCTTTCCTTTCCTTTCCTTTCCTTATTTTCCTTTCCTTTCCTTTCCTTTCCTTTCCTTTCCTTTCCTTTCCTTTCCTTTTCCTTTCCTTTCCTTTCCTTTCCTTTCCTTTCCTTTCCTTTCCTTTCCTTTCCTTCACTCCACTCTCTCCTTTCCTTTCCTTACCTTCCTTACCTTCCTTACCTTCCTTTCTTTCTTTCTTTCTTTCTCTTTCTTTCTTTCTTTCTTTCTTTCTTTCTTTCTTTCTTTCTTTCTTTCTTTCTTTCTTTCTTTCTTCTTTCTTCCTTCCTTTTTTCTTTCTTTCTTTCTTTCTTTCTTTCTTTCTTTCTTTCTTTCTTTCTTTCTTTCTTTCTTTCTTTCTTTCTTATCTTTTTGTTTTAATGCAATTATAGACTTCAAACTTCTTATCAGGACCTGTATCCATATTTGGAGCACAAAATTCAAGCAGGGTCCTTCAATCACCCTACTTCAATGAAGAGTGAGCTCTAAAATAGAGCACACAATATGGCTAATACTAGCAGTAGATGGTCCAAGCCCAACCTGGAGCAAAGTTTGGATACAAATCCATCCCCCCCCCCTCCAAAAAAAATGGAACCATGAAGCCAGAGACAAGTCATCGAATCTGGCCCACTGGTTTAATTCAGGATACTTTCTCCTGTCACACACTGGGAAAATCAGGAGATTCAGGCAATTCAAATGAGTATAAAGATTTATTGCAAGCCTAAGATCTCTACAAGAATCTGAAGTACTAACGGTCAAGGGAAATGAGCGAGAATTAAGAAAGGCATTCAAGGTTGGCTGGATTTAGATTTCTGGTGGACACGAAGGGACTCGTGGCCAATGACACATTTGACCCCTCCCTCAGGCTCAGCCTGGTCATCTCCTGCATTTCCTCCTCTGATGGCAACCACTGCTTACAGACACTCCATCTGGAATGTCTGAGAAATCTTCTTCCTACTTTAGCTAATATTTCACTTCTCTTGAAGTGGAAAGGCATGATGATGTCAAACAATGAACAGCACAACTGGTCCAGCTGACAGCATCCAGAAGGCATCAGTTCCCTTCACTGAGGAAGGTGCTGAGTCACTGGTGACAGATCAGATTTATACTGGAAGGATGGCCAGCATGCAAGTACCTCAAAATATCTAAACCACTTCAGAAATCCTATAATTCTTCCTGAAAGGTCAACTTTTCAAAACGTGGCTTGCTAAGAGAATTAAGGCAGAATTCCCAGGCTACCTATTCATGTTCAAATGGAAAATCCACAAAAAGGAACTTTCAGGGTTTACTGAATTAATTACTTGCAGTTCCAGGAGCATCTTCCTGGCTATGATCAAGCAGCAGACTTAATGTGACACATAAACACAGCACAGAAGTGACTGCTGCAATCTTTAAGAAATTATGAATGGTCCAAAGCACTAACATAGGGATGAGAAAAGCAGCAGCGAGCCTTGTGCTCTTTTAATTTAGACTATCATTCAGATGGCAAATATGCTGAAAATGAAAAAAGTATTCTGAGTTCACGGTACTCCAATATTTTTCCAGGTCTTCCCAGAGGGGTTGGTAACTAAAGTGGGAATCTTTTAAGGACAAGCAAAGAAATCCATCAGGGAAACTCCTCAAGAGTTCAAGACAGTCGGCCTCATGAATGAAAAAGCCGTCTGAGGTTGCTGAAAAGATGGCTCTGGGAGCAAGACCTCCAGATCCATCTTTTCCCCTCTGAGCTAAAGATCAGGAAAACCCCAGGATTCTCTGGAGAAACACTGCCTCGTTATCCTTGCTTGAAATCAGACTTTGCTTTAGGATTAGCTTTTGCTAAGCCAGCAACTTCCGGATGCCTCGGAACATCAGTTCCTATCAAGTTTTCAACTAATGTTATCTAACAATACACATTTGGGAATTGTAGTCCCAATGCATTAGGAGAACATTGGATTAGAGGTTGGGCATAATAATTCTCAAAGAATTATTTAAAGATTACAAGAATTATTAAAGAATTACTTATTATTATTTATCCCTGATCTCTTTTCCTCTTTAGATTTTGTATTCGGGGGGAGGGGGGGAAAGCCCTCTTTATGGATCAATAGCAATTGATCGGCATCCTATAAGCTAAGGCATAATAATAATAATAATAATAGTAATAATAATAATAATAATAATAATAATAATAATAATAATAATAATAATAATAATAATAATAATAAGTTGGAAGGGACCTTGGAGGTCATCTAGTCCAACCCCCTGCTCAGGCAGGAAACCCTATACCATTTCAGGCAAATGGCTGTCCAGTCTCTTCTTAAAAACCTCCAGTGTTGGAGCATTCACCACTTCTGGAGGCAGGTTGTTCCACTGGTTAATTGTTCTAACTGTCAGGAAGTTTCTCCTTAGTTCTAGGTTGCTTCTCTCCTTGACTAGTTTCCATCCGTTGCTTCTTGTCCTGCTTTCAGGTGCTTTGGAGAATAGCTTGGCTCCCTCTTCTTTGGGGCGGCCCCTGAGATATTGGAACACTGCTATCATGTCACCCCTCGTCCTTCTCTTCCTTAAACTAGACATACCCAATTCCAGCAAACGTTCCTTATATGTTTTAGCCTCCAGTCCCCTAATCATCCTTGTTCCTCTTCTCTGTACTCTTTCTAGAGTCTTGACATCTTTTTTACATCGTGACCAAAACTGGATGCAGTATTCCAGGTGTGGCCTTACCAAAGCATTGTAAAGTGGTATTAGTACTTCACATGATCTTGATTCTATCCCTCTGTTAATGCAGCCTAGCACTGTGTTGGCTTTTCAAGGACTAGGAAATACACTTGAATCCTTTTGAGGAATGACCAACCAAAATTGAAGGTCTGAATTTGGGGGAGTCTCTGATTATCACTCCCAACAGTACAACACTATTATGCAACATATCTCTGAACTGCATTTGCAGAGATGCAGTGCAGTCTTCATTTCATCAATGCGAATCAAATGTGGCATAGCAGGGAAGCCACTGGGCCAATGGCAGGAACTCTGGATACTAGTCCCTCTCTTAGGCATGGAGGCTCCAAGTGGGACTTTGAGCCAGTTCCCTTTCTCTCAACCCAAGAATCAGTGGGGAGAGGTGCTGGACTAGGAATGGGGAGACCCAAGTTGCAGTCTACATTCAAGGGTCCTTGGTGCTCGCTGAGCTTGGTTGTTTTCTTGCAGACGTTTCATTATCCAACTAGGTAAAATCATCCGTGCTCCAAGGGAGCGAGCTTTGTGTAGTGGAAGGGAGGAAGAGGAGGAGGAGGAGTTACTGGAGGAGGAGGGGGGGCAACTGTGAGGCCCTTGGTGCTCTCTGATCTTGGTTGTTTTCATGCAGACGTTTCATTATGCCAACTAGGTAAGATCATCAGTGCTAGGGGAATTGGGATGTGCAGTGAGGAAGAGGAGGAGAAGAACTATGGGGTCCTTAATGCTCTCTGAGCTTGTTGTCTTGCAGAAGTTCCATAACCCAAACTAGGTAACATCATCAGAACACTGAAGATGTCTATCTAGTTTGGGTAATGAAACATCTGCAAGGAAAACAACCAAGCTCAGAGAGCACCAGGGACCCCTCATCTCATCCCTTTATTCTCCTCTTTTAATCTACATTCAATCACAGATATTCACTGGGAGACCTTGGGCCACCCTTTCCCTCAAAGCTCAAAAACCAGCATGGAGTAGTAGTGAAGGTGTTAGGAGTCGTGAGACCCAGGTTTTATTTTATCCTCAGCCACTGAAGCTTCCCAGGTGACTTTAGTCCAATCCTAACTCATAGAATTCTTATTGTGTGGGGAAACAACAGAAGAATGGAACGTTATGTATAGAGAGGGGAAAAGGGAATGTTCCAGCTTCCATTTCAAAATAACTCTAAAAAGACTAGGAGAGTGCCGCGTAGTAGAGTGAGCGCCTGTTACGCGTCCCAGCTTCTGCCAACCTAGCAGTTCGATAGCACATAAAAATGCAAGTAGAAAAATAGGGACCACTACGGTGGGAAGGTAACAGCATTCCATGCACCTTTGGCATCTAGTCATGCTGGCCACATGACCACGGAGACGTCCTCGGACAAGCGCTGACTAGGAGAGACGTAGAAAAGTGCCCTGGAGGGTTTTAGAGTCTCCCTGGAGTCATGGTGGGCCAAGAGAAAATGCTGGACATACACCCAGCAATAAAAGTCCTCCCACTCCCCCACCCCCAATGAGAAATCCTTCCACCTTCAAGGCATTTGTAAATTCTTAGCCTTCTTGTGTATCTCTTTCCAGCCCGGGGAAGGCAAAGAGAGGCAATTTACAAGACCGCCTGCCACAGTGTAATTCATCCCAGGCTGCTCTTCAATTTGCAATTTACTGCTGAAGGCCCTGGGAAGGGGGGAGGATCAGGGTGTGAAACTCCTTTGCAAAGCACCCAAAGCAGCACACTGACACAATCTTTGCCCTGCTGGGACTTCACCTTTCTGAGGCCAGAGAAGAATGTTTCATGCTTCTATTTATAATGGCCACAGATCTGCACTCTGACAGGCAAGGAACAGCTGCCTCGTCCCCTTGTATCTTGGCAGAGGAAGTCGTAG
Source organism: Vipera berus (assembly GCF_964194415.1). Classification (NCBI taxonomy): domain Eukaryota; kingdom Metazoa; phylum Chordata; class Lepidosauria; order Squamata; family Viperidae; genus Vipera; species Vipera berus. The sequence continues at coordinate 8,611,824 of NC_138215.1, read as the reverse complement.
TTCCTGAAAAAGCCAAGCTGAGCTCCTTCAGGCTCAGAGCGCTCTCTCTCTCTCTCTCTCTCTCTCTCTCTCTCTCTCTCTCTCTCTCTCTCTCTCTCTCTCTCTCTCTCTCTCTCTCTCTCTCTCTCTCTCTCTCTCTCTCTCTCTCTCTCTCTCTCTCTCTCTCTCTCTCTCTCTCTCTCTCTCTCTCTCTCTCTCTCTCTCTCTCTCTCTCTCTCTCTCTCTCTCTCTCTCTCTCATTCTCCCTCTCTGTCAGCTTGACTCAGTTGTTCCAGAGGAAACTGGACATCCTTGATCGTCGCTAAGCGTGCCCATGACAAGCCTGAGTCTCCAATCTGGCACAAGCGCATTTGAGTTCCAGGAACACATATGGCTCCTAAAAATTCTTGGACACAATCCTGGAACTCCATCCAACGTGGCTGCCAAAAAAATGTAATTGTTAATATGACAGAAGGGGGAAATTATGGAATGCAAGAGGAGGAACCAGATGAGCTGCAATCCATACGTTGGCTTGTTGGGTTCATATGTCTTCTCTCTTCCAAGAGTTCTAAACTCTCATATAAGGACTTTAGCCCCCAGTTTTATCTCCCTGACAAGGACTCTACAACAATGAGCAACTGGCCCAACATGCCCATGCATTTTCATGGATGTGGGTCGCCCTTGAACCTGGTTCTGCCTGGATGTACTCCATGAGCTACCAGGAATGACCAACCATTGATTGTCTACCTTTTTAATGTTTCTTGGTGGCTTTCCCTACCCTGGTGGTTAACTCTACCTGTCCACACCAAACGGTGCAGCATTTAAGACCAAATAAGTGAAACGTTAGAAACAGGGGTATACAAGGTTTGGCTACTTGTGATGCAAGTAGAGGCAGAGCTTTAAGCATAACATCACAGCTACCCTCTTGACTTTTTCTTCACCACATCCTGCAGATATAAAAAGGTAAAGGTAAAGGTTCCCCCGCACATGCGTGCTAGTCGTTTCCGACTCTAGGGGCCGGTGCTCATCTCCGTTTCAAAGCCAAAGAGCCAGCGCTTGTCCGAGGACGTCTCCGTGGTCATGTGGACAGCATGACTAGACACCAAAGGGGCACGGAACGCTGTTACCTTCCCACCGGAGTGGTCCCTATTTTTCTACTTGCATTTTTAAGTGCTTTCGAACTGCTAGGTTGGCAGAAGCTGGGACGAGTAACAAGCGCTCACTCTGTTACGCGGCACTCGGGATTCGACCCACCAAACTGCTGACCTCCCGATCGACAAGCTCAGTGTCCTAACCCACTGAGCCACCGTGTCCTAGCCTAGCCTCAATCATCCCTGTCCATTCCATTTCATACTTCCTACCTGGCCTCTGCATTCATTTGTTTGAACTGGTTGATTTGTTCAGCCAAGGAAGTAAAAGCAGCTTGGAAAAGAAAGAAGATTCCCACCAGATCAATCAGGGTCTGATAACAGAATATTCTGATACCATGCATACATCCTGGAACATTCCCTTTTCCCCTAGAAAGGTTTTCTGGAAGTTCAGCCAATCTAACTATATTTAATTAAGTCAGCTTAAGATTTTAAAAAAGGTAAAGGTTTCCCTGTCCATTGTGTCCGACTCTAGGACACGGTGCTCATCTCTATTTCTTGGCCAAGGGAGCAAGCATTGTCCGAAGATATTTTCCGTGGTCCTTTGGCTATACACCTTCCCACTGAAGTGGTACCTATTAATCTACTTGCATTGCATGCTTTCAAACTCATAGATGGAAATGAGCTGGGGCAAAGGAACAGGAGCTCACCCCGTCATCTGGAGGTCTCAAACCTGGCCTGTCAGCTCTCCAGAGCATAAGCTCAGCATCTTTAACCATTGAGCCATTGCGCCCCTTAATTCAGGTTAAGGGTATATGAAATTCCATTAAACTGATTTTCACCAAGTCCTTTCCACCTCTTTGCCCAGGCTCTGCCTTCCTTTAGGATTGAACCCCTGCCGTCTAGTCATTCTTCTTAACGTCACGTCTGGCCATGGACCAAACAAATAAAATATAACCCGGCTGGACCAGAGTTGCAACGGATGGTAACTTCCTCGTGGGCTGACAAATCTCACATGCTGGATGCTTCAATTAATTACATCACAGCAGGGGGAAAGGGCTGCCAACAGAAACACAAAAGGCACCCGACCAAGCACTTTTCTTGCATGCAGGTTCAAACGCTCAGGTAATGGCCAAGTGCTCTTCCCGGAGAGACAAAAAGTTTGTCTAGTGGTTAAGGCAGGGGTCCCCAACCTTGGCAACTTTAAGACTTGTGGACTTCAACTCCCAGAATTCCCCAGCCAGCCATGCTGGCTGGGGAATTCTGGGAGTTGAAGTCCACAGTTCTTGTGCCAAGGTTGGAGACCCCTGGGTTAAGGTGCCAGGTTAGAAAGCAGGAGTCCATGAGTTCAAATCCCACCTCAGCCATGAAAGCCAACTAGGTGACTTCGGGCCAGTCCCTCTTTCACAGCCCAACTCACTTAACAGGGTGGTTATTGTGGGGGAAATCGGAGGAGGAATGGAATATTGTGCGTGTTCACTGCCTTGAGTTATTTGTAAAAAAATAATAAAGGCAGGGTCCAAATACATAAATAAAAGTGGAGATGGTTGGCACCAAGTCAATGCACCGCATTTGCAAGGGTGCTGCCTCCCTCTCTCCCTGCCCCCCTCAAGGGTTGGGGGAAGAGCAAAAGGTATCAAGGCACAAATGCCCCCCCTCCCACTGACCATTAGGGAGGACAATGTATTCCAATGTCTAACTGGAAGAAACTTGTAGGATGTTGGCACAGACCCTCAGGAAGCAAGGCCCGCCACAAAATGTCACAGTATGGAATGGATTTGTTAAGAATTCCAGTCTGCCACACACGTCCTCTTCACAGTGATGTAGCCTGGGTGTAGGATGAGGGTTTAAAGGTTCAACTCCACTGAAGATGTTATCTAGCCTGGTAACGAAATGTTTGGAAACCAATCCACGTGCGCAGGGAAGCTTCAGCCTCGCACATTTTCTTCTAGATATTTCATTCCCATTTCTGGTTTTATTTTTTTTCCCTTCCTTTCTCCTAACTCCTCCAATAATGTGCCAGCATTCCTTGGTCACTTAGCAACTGTGCATCTCATTGGCCTATTATGAGAGGTGACTATCTCAGAATTTAGCGGTAGGGATTCGGTGGGACCCTCCACTTTGATGGCCTCCTCAGATTCAAAAATATAGAATCAAGATCAAAAATATAGAATCAAGATCACGCGAAATACTGCTACCACTATACAAAGCCCTAGTAAGACCACACCTGGAATACTGCAGCCAATTTTGGTCACCATACCACAAAAAAAGATGTTGAGAGTTTAGAAAAAATTCAGAGAAGAGCAACTAAGATGATTCAAGGCCTGGAGACTAAAACATACGAAGAACGGCTGCGGGACTTGGGTTTGACTAGTCCAGGAGTAGGCAACCTCGGCTCTTTTATGACTCATGGACTTCAACTCCCAGAATTCCTGAGTCAGCTGACTCGAATTCTGGGAGTTGAAGTCCATGAGTCATAAAAGAGCCGAGGTTGCCTACCCCTGGACTAGTCTAAAGAAAAGAAGAAATAGGGGTGACCTGATAGCCCTTGCTATCCTATTACGCATGTGTGCTTTGAAAATTAGCTCCTGCCTTGACAAGGAGGTTGGTCTAGAAGACCTTTGAGGTCCCTTCTAGACCTGTGATTCTATGTCCTGTGCCTTCAACCAAGGATCTCCTCTAGTCTAAGTCAAGGAAGGGAGACTGCATTGCTGGTTAACTGCAGTGTTGGAAGATGCATCGCAAAAACATTAGAGGGAGGGAGAATCCAGAGAAAACAAGTGGACAATGCCTGAACAAAATCAAAACCAAACACACATCTCATTAAATGAATTAAACACCATCAATTCTTTCCCTATTTCCCCTTCTGTCATCCTGGGGGCGGGGGGGGGGGGAAGAACCTAAGCTGGCCACATCCTTTGCAAAGCTCTAAGAGCTGCATCAGCTTTTGGGAAGAGGCCAACTTTTTGTTTTTTCTTAATTTAATGCCAGTCAAATCTTTTGGAGCAAAGAGTGAATCGAACGGACATTCCCACTTCTGCAAGCCTCATCTTTCACTCTGTCTGCGTGTTGTTCAATTACACAAGACCTGCCGGATGAATGAGGGTAAAAAAAATAAAAAATCAATAGGCCACAATGGCTTTTGCTCATTCAGTAACCGCATGGAGATTGTGCTCCTGAACTGGAGTCTTCGTATTGATTAAAAGGAAGAAAGTCTTGTATGAAAATCACAGGTGTAATGCTAAGCTGAGGAGTGTATTGATTTTAAAATAAGATCACCTGCTTTACTCTAGCCAGACCTTATAAGGAGGTTAGATCCCTAACGGGTTGTGTTTGTCTGTTTGTTTTTAAAGAATAGAGCAGAACAGAATATTCTTTATTGGCCAAGCGTGATTGGACACACAAGGAATTTTCTCTGGCGCAGAAACTCTCAGGGTACATACAAACAACAAAGTGACACGCAACGTATTTTCATATATGGTGGACCTGTAAAAAGGTTAAAGTTTTTTGGATTAAAATCTGGTGGAATATGCAGAAGATATTTAAGCAAAGGATAAAGTTCTGTCCGCAACTGTTTTTATTGGGCATAATTACGGATACTACTGTTGTGGACACTAAGTTGATGTTGAACTTAATTACAGCAGCAAGACTTTTAGTAGGTCAATATTGGAAGAAGGAGGAACTGCCGACTATAGAAGAATGGACTCTAAAAGTTTCTGACCTGGCGGAAATGGCAAAGATTTCGGCTTATTTGAAAGACCATTCGCAACAACGTTATATTATGGAGTGGAAAAAGTGGATTGATTACATCCAGAACAAATATGGGACCAAAAAGTTTCATTTAGCATTTGTATAAGTTTTGATGCGATATTAGTATTGCTTGTAGTCATTTTATATGAGCTAGAGTGCGATAGACTTAATAGCATATGGTTGTTTATGATTGTTTTTACTTTTATACCTTGTATTTAGCTCTGGGAAGTCGGGGAGGGGGGAGGGGGGAAGGGGTGGGGGGAGGGTTAGGAAGGGTTGGGGGGAGGGAGGGGGGAGGGATTGTTAAAGATAAAATGTATTGTAAAACTTTTCAATAAAAAAACAAAAAAAAACAAAGTGACATAATCCTAAAATACCAATAGGAAATGAGACATAAGACAGCACTGTGGGAATTAGGTGTTCAGCAGAGTGATGGCATGGGGGGGGGGAAACCTGTCCCTGTGTCTAATTGTTCGGGCATGCAATGCCCTGTAGTGGCGTCCCAAGGGGAGGAGTTGAAACAGTTGATGTCCAGGTTGTGACAGGTCTGTAGATATCTTCTCAGCCCTCCTTCTGACCTCGATGGAAGTCAGGCTGGTTGCAACTGTTCTTTCCGCCGTCTTAACTATCCGTTGGAGTCTGTCCTTGTCCTGTTTGGTTGCCGTACAAACCAGACAGTTACACAAGTAGTCCTTGACTTACAACAGTTCATTTAGTGACCGTTCAAAGTTACAACGGGACTGAAGAAAATGACTTTTCACACAAACACTGCAGTATCCCCACGATCATGGGATCCAAATTCAGATGCTTGGCACCTGACTCCTACTTATGATGGTCGCAGTGTCCCAGAGTTACGTGATGATGCCCTTTTGTGACCCTCTGGCAAGCAATTTTTCCATGGGGAAGCAGCGATTCTGCAGTGATTCACTTAACAACTGTGGCAAGAAAGGTTGTAAAATGGGACAAAACTCCCTTCACGAATGTCTCCCTTAACAACAGAAATTTGAGGCTCCATTGTGGTCCATGAAGGACTTACCTGTAGAAGTACAGATGACAGACTCAATAATTCCTCCCTAAAAATTGGGGCAAGGCAAACTTTAAGTCTTGTCTTCCCTTCTCTCATTTATTAATCAGTGCTTAATTTCCTAAAAAGAAAATATGAGGTTGAAGCAAACACCATTTAGGTAAAGGTTCCCCCGCACGTGCGTGCTAGTCGTTGCCGACTCTAGGGGCCGGTGCTCATCTCCGTTTCAAAGCCAAAGAGCCAGCGCTTGTCCGAGGACGTCTCCGTGGTCATGTGGCTGGCATGACTAGACGCCAAAGGCGCACGGAACGCTGTTACCTTCCCACCGTAGTGGTCCCTATTTTTCTACTTGCATTTTCACGTGCTTTCGAACTGCTAGGTTGGCAGAAGCTGGGACGAGTAACAGGCACTCACTCTGTTACGCGGCACTCGGGATTCGACCCGCCAAACTGCCGACCTTCTGATCGACAAGCTCAGCATCCTAACCCACTGAGCCACCATGTCCCTCTAAACACCATTTACTCCCACTCAATTCATTTGGCCATCACACCGAAGAATAAGAGAGCTGGTGTTGGGATCCTTCGGTCCTACTTTTAAAAATCCGAAACACCAGCAGGGAAATGAAAGCACATCATTTAGAGCAGAGGATCCCAATCCCCGGTCTGTGGACTGGTACTGGTCCGCACAAACAAGCCTTAAAGGCCCATCCGCAGGATGCAGGCAGCACACAAAACCACATACTCTCTGGGTCCGTGGAAAAACTTCTCTCCATGGAACCGGTCCCCGATGCCCAAAAGATTGGGGACCTCTGTTCTAGAAGACCTCCAAGGTCCCTTCCAACTCTGTTATTCTGAAATAAGCCACTTGTTGGGTACCATCCCACTCTGAGCTCTTCAGGCCTATTGGCAAAAACCAGATCTTCAGGATTTTGTGAAAGAATGTCAAAGTGGGGGTCAGTCTAATCTCCACAGGGATGATGCTGTATAGCAGGGGTCCCCAACCCCCGGTCCGTGGACCAGTACCGGGCTACGGCATGCCAGCAACCAGTCCACACAAACAAGCAAAGCCTCATCCGTGGGATGCAGGCAGCACACAAAACCACACACTCTCCGGTCCACGGAAAAACCTCTCTCCATGGAACTGGTCCCTGGTGCCCAAAAAGTTGGGGACCTCTGATTTAGGGCAACCTTAGTGCAAAGTTCGACTGATTTTCTGCTTGTAAGAAGAGTTAACCAAGTTACAAAAGTAGCTTGTAAATCTAGAAAACCTTAAAATAAATCTGACACAGAAATTAATTCAAGTGAAAACCATTCCTGACAACCATGCCTTAATAGGTGGATTTGTACTCCATTCAAAACTTATGGGTTGTTTTTTTTTTAACTTACAGAGTTAATACCTTAATTTCATGGGATATTTAAAGCGGAACAGATTCTCAGTTTTGACTCAATCTTTGTAGCTTATAATTTTATGTGGTGGTTTAGGTTACATTGACTTATGATTATTTAATCATTCATAATTTATTGTGGTACATCATAAAACTCTTCTCCCTAACATTTTAGATCCCTTGTTTATTCCTCTGTACATTACTTTTTTAACATGGTGTTCTATTTTCAATTTGTGCATGTCTAGAGTCCCTTGCTCTCCAAAACGTTAAATAAAGAAATGGCTATCCATTTCAGTACTTACAAAAAGGTGAAGTACTACTGGACTGTATGGTCTAAATTACCAACGTATTAGTAAATGAGAGGCTGAAACTAATCATGAAAAACACAATAATGTATATGATCCATCCCGTAGTTACTCTCAACTGTTTCTACGCAAGATAAATTTTTAAACAGAGAGTCTTAAATATGGACTTTTTGGTTAAAAAAAAAACCTTTAAGTTGGTGTATCTGAATACTGATTCTTTGTATTTATCACATATGTATTTTATTACTGTATTTTCATTTATCTGGTTCACCCTGCAAATAGATCCTATATTTTATTTTTATTTTAATATGGTCACAAGATTAATCAATTAATAAGTTACTGCTGCTATTACAGGAAAGAAAGAAAGAAAGAAAGAAAGAAAGAAAGAAAGAAAGAAAGAAAGAAAGAAAGAGAGAGAGAGAGAGAGAGAGAGAGAAAGAAAGAGAGAGAGAGAGAGAGAGAGAGAGAGAGAGAGGGAAGGAAGGAAGGAAGGAAGGAAGGAAGGAAGGAAGGAAGGAAGGAAGGAAGGAAGGAAGATGATATGATATTGAAAGGAGTAGATTATTATTCAGAAATTTCTAATGAGTCTAAAGGTCTATAGAAGAAGCCACCTGAAAGTCATAAAGTCAGACAAGTCAACTATATACAAATAAGAAAAGCAGAAGTTGCTCGCTAACTGAAACCGCAAGCAGAGGAAATATAGAAATAACTGGAGGAGCCGAGCTTTGTTAACAGAAAATTAGATGGTGATAGATAGGATGTCCACAAAGGGGCTTCCTGGAACATGGGAGGGATAGTGGTTTTCGGCGGTTTGGAGTAGTTATCGGATGATTGGGGAAGGGGCGTTGAGTGCGATAGGGGAGGGGGGAACCTGCGTCAGGGATATAAAAATGTGTCAAACAGCTCTTTAAGGTGTGGCTGAACTCCTACGTGTGTTTCAGCTCACCAAGCCTTCGCAAATGCTTCTTTTTAAATAAAACTTTGTTGCTGGAATTCCAATTGATTTTGTTTGTTTGGGGATCCTGAGCCACATTCCAAATGATATGATATGATATATGATATATGATATATATGATATACGTAAGGGACGCAGTGGTTCAGTGGGTTAGGACGCTGAGGTTGTCGATCAGAAGGTCGGCAGTTTGGCGGGTCGAATCCCGAGTGCCACGTAGCAGAGTGAGCGCCTGTTACTCGTCCCAGCTTCTGCCAACCTAGCAGTTTGAAAGCACGTAAAAGTGCAAGTAGAAAAATAGGGACCACTACGGTGGGAAGGTAACAGCGTTCCGTGCACCTTTGGCGTCTAGTCATGCCGACCACGTGACCACGGAGACGTCCTCGGACAAGCGCTGGCTCTTCGGCCTTGAAACGGAGATGAGCACTGGCCCCTAGAGTCGGAATCGACTAGCACGCATGTGCGGGGGAACCTTTACCTTTACCTATATGATATATATGATACATGATATATGATATGAAATGATATATCCCATTAGAATAGAATAGTTGGAAGGGACTTTGGAGGTCTTCTAGTCCAACCCCCTGCTCAAGCAGCAAAACCTATACCTATAACCTATATGATATGATGTGATACCAGTATGATATGATAAAACAACTCAAGCAAATTTATGCAAATAAGTACGAAAAAACCAAAACACCATAGCCCTTTGCTGGAAGCCAAATGTTGACTAACTCCCAGAACATCAATACATTCTAAGAAATGTACACAGAAGTGTGTAATCTTTTGGTGGCCAGGTGCCACAACTTTTATAGGGGCAAGGTAACAATGGGTGGAGCAATGATGTAACATAGGCAGAGTCACATGGCTGACATGTGGATTGAGAGGCTGGGCCTTTATTTTTGTTTTAAAAGGACAGTATGTTAGGTCTGTTTTGCAAAGACAGGGCCTGACCATATTCCTGACAGATTATGTATTATTCAAATTTAACCCTACTCGCCCATCCATGGAAACCATCATTACTAACCATAGACATGGCCTATAAAGCTCTTTCAAGTTTTCCATTTGTTATCTCGGATACTCAGATGGATTAAATTACAAGGGCTGCATGTAATTAGCTGGCCACTAATAAGATCCTAGTGCAGGATAATTGCAACATCCACTAATTACAGATAACATTTGCTTAGCTCAAACCAGGCTTGTTTGCATTTCATTTCCTAAGTTAAATAACTTAAAAAAAATACTAATCACATATGTCCATGCTGGATTTATCACGGCCCTGGGAAAGTTATTACATCAAAATCATTAGGAGCCATCGGGGGAAAAATCAGGATAGAGATGAAACCCAACCATGAACGAAACTCAGCTCTCAAATGCCCTCAGAAATATGACTTGAGAAAGATTGAGAGTAACCTCTGAAAGCAAGGTCAGAATAATAGAAGAATTGGAGAGTAGTCCCTATTCAATTAGACCAGGGGTCCTCAAACTTGGCCACTTTATTTTTTTATTTATTTATTTATTTTAATTTTAATTCCATTTATATCCCGCCCTTCTCCGAAGACTCAGGGTGGCTTACAAGCTTAGCAGTAGCCTTCATTCTATGTATATGCCTGCTTATTAGGGCTTTCACACACACCCCAAGCGGCATTATTACAAAGTCAGCTTAATTGCCCCCAACAATCTGGGTCCTCATTTTACCTACCTCGGAAGGATGGAAGGCTGAGTCAACCTTGAGCCTGGTGGGACTCGAACCTGCACTAATTGCAGGCAGCTGGGGTTACTTAAGGAGGCGTCAGCCCACTGCTCCACCAAGGCTCTAATTCTGGAAGTTGAAGTCCACAAGTTTTAAAGTGGCCAAGTTTGAGGTCCCCTGAATTAGACCAAAGGAACATGGAGTTCAGTTTCCTGGAATCAACAACTGAGACCAGTACCTCCATATAGTGTCAGGCACCAGGGAAATCAGGAGATCCAGGCAGCTCAAATGTATATAAAGATTTATTGTAAGCTTAAGCTCTCTACAAGAATCTGAGCTACTAATGATTAAGGGAAATGAGCGGGAGATAAGAATAGAAGGAATTTAAGCTGGGCTGGGCTTAAGATCTTTTGTGGGCATGCAGGGACTCATGACTGATAATGCATTTGAGCCCTCCCTTGGGCTCAGCCCGGTCATCTCCTACAAAGAGTATACACGAGTCCTTTCCCATCACTGGACAGGAGCATCTGGTACTCAAAGATAGAAAACTGGCCTCGAATCAACAATTGTGCACAATAATAATTTCATTGCCTTTTTTTGTAAGACAATATTCCTAATCCTATTCCTAAGAAAAGAAGAAATAAGGGTAACATGATAGCAGTATTCCAGTACTTGAAAGGCTGCCTCAAAGAAGAGGGGGTCAAACTATTCTCCAAAGCACCAGAGGGCAGGACAAGAAACAATGGTTGGAAACTGAGCAAAGAGAGAAGCAACCTGGAATTAAGGAGAAACTTCCTCACAGTGAGGACAGCTTGGAACAGCTTGCCTCCAGAAATTGTTGGCGCTCCATCACTGGAAGGTTTTAGGAAGAGACTGGATCGCCACTGTCAGACAAGTGATTGCTCAGTCTCTTCCTAAAAACCTCCAGTGATGGAGCGCCCACGATTTCTGAAGGCAAAGCTGTTCCACTGGTTAATTGTCCTCACTCTTAGGAAGTTTCTCCTTAATTCCAGGTTGAATGAGAAGCCTTTACTCTGTAGCCCAAACTGTTTTGTAATCCAAGTTTTTAGCAAGACGCGTGGTGACTTCCTCTATTTCCATTGAAGATCCTTCTCATCTATCTTTGGCTATGATACAGCTATATAGTAGCCTCAGATCATGGGCTCCATCCCTAACCACCTGTTTAGAGATGGACAACATGGGAGTCTAAATAAGAAGAAACCAGTTGCAAACCTAAGCACCAGGAGTTAAGGAGCCTCAGGAAGCTGGCCAAACTGTTACAAGGGTGCTGTGGACTTTAAATATATGATCTTACCAGGCCCACAGATTTCCCAGGTGGAAGGGGAGGAAGGCAAAGGAGAAAGAGAGGGATAAAATACATAATCAGCTCATTGTTCTGGAACAAAGGAGAATGCACGTTGCTTGCTACAACAACAAGCTCTTTATGACCAAGGCACAACCTTTTGAGTAAGGCGCCTTCAGCCTGGGCAATAAAAAATATGTGTTAGCCAGGCTTCTCAGAACAACTTGCATCTGAAATGTTCCAAGAGAAATAACCTTTCCTTGAATACAATAAGCATCACACACAGAGACAAAAAGGGAGCAGGCTACGGCGAAACCGTTTCTTGATTACGCTTCCTGAAAAGTAGATAAGAGTCACTTCCCAGTTTTAGTCCCCGCAGTTCTGCAAATCCGCCTGCAAACCACTTTGTCAGGTAACATCGTTATGAGTTGTATGACTTCAGTTCTCCCTCCGTTGCATTCTATAAGAATACAGGATAACTGAGTTGGAAGGGACCGTGGAGGTCTTCCAGTTCAGAGGTCCCCAACCTTGGCCACTTTAAGTCTTGTGGACTTCAACTCCCAGAGTTCCCCAGCCAGACATGCTGACTAGGGAATTCTGGGAGCTGAAGTCCACAGGTCTTAAAGTTGCCAAGGTTGGGGGCCCCTGTTCTAGTTCAATTCCCTGCCCAAGCAGGAGACCTTATGCCACTCTGGACAAATGGTTGTCCAATCTCTTTTTAAAAAACCTCCAGCGATGGAGCACCCATAACTTCTGGAGGCAGGTTGTTCCACTGGTTAATTGTCCTCACTGACAGGAAATTTCTCCTCAGGTCTAGGTTGGTTCTCTCCTTGATAAGCTTCCATCCATTGCTTCTTGGAGAATAAGTTTCTTTTCCTTTCCTTCTTTGCGACACCACCTCAAATATCGGAAGACTATTATCATGTCCCCACTAGTCCTTGATAAGGGTGATGTGTCTCAGGGGATGCGTTAAGCTACAATACAATGTTGGGACATTGCAGGTGAAGTGAATATGGCATTTATGTGGTTGTTCGGTTTTTTTAAACTTAACCTTAGGATTTAGCCTAGTCAGATCAAGAAACAAACTCTGCAGAGATTCTATGAGTGCTATTTTATTGTTGTAGCATATATTATCAACAGGGTCTTGAAATTTTATCTGAAATCTTTGCTGCCTCCTTTTAGGGAATTACGTTCCTTAACAGCAGAGCTGTTTTGAGTCTCTTTCTCACTATTTCTACTTTGTCAAGGCCAAGCAACCACTCCATCCTCCTTCACGAGGCCAGAGCTAAATTCTTCTAAAATGATTGTATTTCTCTCTCTCTCTCTCTCTCTCTCTCTCTCTCTCTCTCTCTCTCTCTCTCTCTCTCTCTCTCTGTGTGTGTGTGTGTGTGTGTGTGTGAGAGAGAGAGAGAGAGAGAGAGAGAGAGAGAGAGAGAGAGAGAGAGAGAGAGAGAGAGAGAGAGAGAGAGGAAATCATGATCATCCCAAAGGTGCTTTTTAAGAGGAAACTGCACTTCGGTTTTCTTTGAAGATGTTTCGCTCATCATCCGAAAAGCTTCTTCAGAGTCGGAACTGAAGAAGCTTCTTGGATGAGAAGTAAAACATCTTCAAGTAGAAACAAAGAAAGTCCAGTTTGCCTCTTGAAAGAGCACCTTTGGGACAGCCATGACCTGGATGACTGAGAATCTCCATGGACATTCACGATCATAATACAATTAAAAATGGAGGCAGGTTTTGGATGGTGCAATCATGTTAGCATCTTGATTTAAAAATAATAATAATAATTCTCTGCCCTGTGGACATCACTGGACTTTGTTTACACAGCATGTTTAATCTGATCAGGTCAGCTAAGAATTCAGAGAGCAGGATAACTTTGGTCAATATTAAACCTGGGTCAACGCCTTGGGGCAGTGTGTTGTAGCAAACTCAGCTCTTTTCAGAGATCCCTACTGAAACACAAGCTTTGTTCTTTTCTAAAGTGTACACAGCATCATGATGGATGCAGAAAAGAGGTGGGGCTTGTGCAACCGTTTGACATAAGGGAAGGATGGTTCAAGGGTAATTCCCAAATAGATAAAGCATTTGACAGAAGGTAAGCGCACAATAGGGCATTTGTCTCTGAAAGGAACTAAGCACACATATCCCAAGCAACCCTACATCAAGGATCAGCTTGAATCAGGCAATCTTGGTGATTTATTACTGTTTTATTTTTATTGCTTTCTCTTCCTTTTGTAAAGGAAATCTAAAAAGGTAAAAATCACTTTAGTTCTGGAAACAGAAGTAAGGACTGTTGTGTACTGGGTTTCTTGCAAGCAGGAGACAAGGCGAGAGAGTTCAAGCAGGAACATTGCTTTACTGAATAACAGGAACTGAACTAGTAACCAAGGCTTCTATGCAGCTACTTATACTGCTGGCCACTAGGTGGTGGCCAATAGGTTTGAAGGAACCTATTCCCGCCCTAGAGCCAACCAATGGTCGTCCTGGAGACTGCATGTCTAGGCAGCCTGCGACCATTACACAGACTCCCTGATTAAGCAATCTCAAGAAGCATTCAAAGACATGTGGAACAGTTCAAGTAAAAGAGGCCCAATACATTACAGGGACCCTGTTATTAAATGCAGAACACTCCCAAAATCTGCATTTGAAAGAAAAAGGCCACTCTTCTGAAGACAGCAAAGTCCATATTTGGGACAGAGAGGACCGCTGGTTTGAAAGAGGCGGCCATCTATGTCAAAACTGAACAGCCTTCTCTCAACAGAGAGGGAGGGATATGGCACAGTCTACAACACAGTCCTTTCAGCAGTTCCAAGAAGGCCCCAAACATTTCCACCACTCAGGTGACCCTGAGGACACAGGTAAACCTCCAGGTGTCCTCAACGACTCTCTAAAAGAAGACAAATGACCAGCTGACTGCAAGGAATATAAATCCTTCCATTCCCCCTCTCCTCCAGTCAGAGCTGAAGAACCTTATTGGATGAGAAGCGAAACGTCTTCAAGGGAAAACAAAGGAAGTCCAGTTGCCTCCTAAAAAAAAGCAGCTTTGGGAGAACCATGACCTGGATGACGGAGAATCTCCCAAGACAACACTCCCCAAAGTTACCAGGAGAAATCACCACAACATCACACATGCCATGATACCCTCAATTAAATGTGATAAGATTATATAGTTAGATGATTTGCAACCATCTGAGCAATGACGTTGTGATATGTGTGACAACATCTGTCCCCTTTGCCCCACCCCACCCTGGATATCCAGGAGCAGGCTAAAAACACGGTCCACCTCCCTCCATTGCTCAAGTGACATAACAAGACCTGTGGCTACATAATATGTCTTTCAGAGATTGGTCCAAATGTAATATAGGTAGCCCTCACAACAGCTTATTTAGTGACTGTTCGAATGGGAAAAAAGTGACTTATGACTATTTTTCATACTTATGACCCTTGCACATCATCATCATCATCAGGTTGGAAGGGACCTTGGAGATCATCTAGTACAACCCCCTGCTCAGGCAGAAAACCCTACACCATTTTAGACAAATGGCTGTCCAGTCTCTTCTTAAAAACTTCCAGCGTTGGAGCATTCACTGCTTCTGGAGGCGGGTTGTTCCACTGGTTAATTGTTCTAACTGTCAGGAAGTTTCTCCTTAGTTCTAGGTTGCTTCTCTCCTTGATGAGTTTCCATCCGTTGCTTCTTGTCCCACCTTCAGGTGCTTGGGATAATAGCTTGACTCCCTCTTCTTTGTGGCAGCCCCTGAGATAGTGGAACACTGCTATCATGTCACCCCTCACCCTTCTCTTCATTAAACTAGACATACCCAATTCCAGCAATCACTGCTAAGCTTGTAAGCCGCCCTGAGTCTTCGGAGAAGGGCGGGATATAAATGGAATTAAAATAAAAATAAATAAAATATGTTTGAGCCTCCAGTAACCTAATCATCTTTGTTGCTCTTCTCTGTACTCTTTCTAGAGTCCCAACATCTTTTTTACATCGTGGTGACCAAAACTGGATGCAATATTCCAAGTGTGGCCTTACCAAGGCATTGTAAAGCGGTATTAGTACTTCTCGTGATCAAAATTCAGATGTTTGGCAACTGGCTCATATTTATGACATTTGTAGTGTCCCGGGGTCTCCTTTTGTGACCTTCTGACAAGCAAACTCCATAGGGAAGCCCGATTCATTTAACAACCACGTTACTAACAATGGCAGTTGTTTGCTTAATCACTGTGACAAGAAAGGTCATAAAAACGGGATAAAACTCACTTAACAATTATCTCACTTAGCAACAGAAATTCCTGGCTCAATTTCGGCCGTTAAGTCAAGAGCTGCCTGGAATGTCCCCAGAGGGAGACTGTGACCTGCTCTGGTACAAATCACCTGAGCAAAATAGACACATTAAGCCCTATTCGGGTTGCAGAAGTTTCTAACAGCAATCTTCAGTTTAAGGGGACTTTCCCTGATTGGTGCATCAGCAAAAAAAAAAGCTCAGTCTTCTTGCAAAACAGGAGGCTTGATCCATGGTTGTGTACGTGGTTTGATCCTCTGCTTGCTGCCCACCTCAGTTCACTCTGCAAAAAAGCTCTTAGCTAAAGGAAGTAGAGTAACCGCGGCAGCAGACTGCAGGCTCAGATTCGCCATGATGCAGTGTGCTTCTCTTTTTAATTTGAGATAAAAGCATCCCTAAGCATTTCCCCGCTCCACATGGAAAGGAGGTTTCCAATTAATTGCTTAGCTGTCGCTTCATGTTCTGACTTAAAGCAGAGCTAGAAGAATGCGGCAGTAGTCTATCCCAGTGTGATAGAACGAGCACTGAAGGGGGAGGATTTGACCAAGGCAGCGTTTCCAGAAAGAGACCCGGATTAACAGACTGTGCAGTTCTGAGCTGGATGGGGAAGTGGGGAAGAATTCTCGGTAGCCATACTCTAGGCCAGTGGTGGCGAACCTATGGCACGCGTGCCAGAGGCGGCACTCAGAGCCCTCTCTGTTGGCATGCACGCCACCACCAGCAGCGGTCCATCAGGCCACCACCGCCGCCCAGAGCAGGAGTCTCGCTGAGCACAAAGGACGCGAAGTGGCCAAGTAGCAAGCTCAAGTAGAGGTGGTAGAGCAGAGGTCACCAACCATTGTCAACTGGTGGAATGGAAGAAAAAGGAGGGGAAAGCAGTTTACATGCATGCGTGCACGCACGGGACCGCGAGCATGCATGCCCTGCAAATGGGGCAGGGCTAGTGCCTGCGTGATACGCACTAGCCTTGCCCCGTTCTTGCATGGTGCAGTGCCTTGTAACTGTACCACGTGCCCCGGCAGCGGCCATTTTTGCACTTTGCAGCACGGTGGCCCATTTTTGCACCCCTGGTTTTTGCGTGCCATAGGCGGCTCTCAGAGGCGCCTCCCTGCCCCCCCTCCCCCCAAGGGCACCACAATGCTGATACGCCCCTGGCACTTTGTGATAAATAAGTGGGTTTTGGGTTGCGGTTTGGGCACTCGGTCTCTAAACGTTTCGCCATCACTGCTCTAGGCTCTCTCAGGATATACTGTATCTAGTAGCTTTGAAAGTTATAGCTTTAGTTTGGCAAGATTCTGTCTGCTAGATGCAAGCGAATAAAATAATTCAACTGGAGTTTATTGCCTCGTCGCTGGGATTGGACCCGACACCAGCCAGCAATTAGAAATTGACATTAGAAATTTATATCCAAAGTAAGATTTTTCCACCTGTTTTCTGAAAGGTTTCAGAAAAGAGAAGAGAAGAGCAACCAAGATGATTAGGGGGCTGTAGGCTAAAACATATAGGGAACGGTTGCTGGAATTGGGTATGTGTAGTTTAATGAAGAGAAGGGTGAGGGGTGACATGATAGCAGTGTTCCAATATCTCAGGGGCTGCCACAAAGAAGAGGCAGTCAAGCTATTCTCCAAAGCGCCCAAAGGCAGGACAAGAAGCAATGGATGGAAACTAGTCAAGGAGAGAAGCAACCTAGAACTAAGGAGAAACTTCCTGACAGTTAGAACAATTAACCAGTGGAACAACCTGCCTCCAGAAGCTGTAAATGCTCCAACACTGGAAGTTTTTAAGAAGAGACTGGCCAGCCACTTGTCTGAAATGGTATAGGGTTTCCTGCCTGAGCAGGGGGTTGGACTAGATGACCTCCAAGGTCCCTTCCAACTTTATATTATTATTATTATTATTATTATTATTATTATTATTAATACTCAGTGCCTCTTACTTCTTTTTTTCTCTTTAACTGTATGAAAATGTAAGCACTGAGAATAAGACTTCCTGTTGTTCAACCTGCTATTCAAAAACGCCTGCCTTCTCCAAGGCCAAATTCAGGTATTCTCCTAAACCAGGCTTTGTTTAATCTTGGTTTATGGAAGGCACCATTCACTTAACCAAGATAAAACCAGTCAAAGCACCTTAGGGTTTTGCAGGGTTTGGAAGTCAAAGCATGCTCCTTAGCAGACATGGGAAATGATGTGCAAACTGGGAACGACGGATAAGTTATTACTAGAAATTATTTTTTTAAAAGGATGTGGTCAAGCACTTCCCCTAAAAAATATTGTGCCTTTTGCAATAAAAGGTCAAGAAACATCTCTAGGTTGAGTTTGACTGCGGCTGATCTCATGAACAAATCCACATAATTTACTTGGCAGGAATATGGAAGTTACACACACACACACACACACACACAGAGAGAGAGAGAGAGAGAGAGAGAGAGAGAGAGAGAGAGAGAGAGAGAGAGAGAGAGAGAGAGAGAGAGAGAGAGAGAGGGATCTATCTTTGGCATCTAGTCTACAAGCTCAATATTTTATATCTTCTATCACAGTGCTATCAATGAGGTACAACATAAAATGTTTTATATGAAAGGAACAAACAGTCTATAAAGAGCTTTTGATCCAGTTAAATCAGCAAGGCATAGCCTAGGACAGTAATCAACAAGTTTTACAGTTATCAAACAATGAAAACAGTTCTTTGTTTCAGTCCAAATAAGAGGGAGCTTTTTCAAAACATCTCAGACACACACACACATGCACACACACACAAAATTCACATGAATATAAAAGAGGGAGGAGGAGGAAGAAGCACAGACAGATTCTG
The DNA here is from genome assembly GCF_964194415.1 of Vipera berus. Classification (NCBI taxonomy): domain Eukaryota; kingdom Metazoa; phylum Chordata; class Lepidosauria; order Squamata; family Viperidae; genus Vipera; species Vipera berus. Next base: position 8,593,255 of record NC_138215.1, on the reverse strand, counting down.
TTACTATAACCAATCATTATAGTCATTTTTAGCCTTCCATGGGGTGTCTTTGTTGGTCTGGCCTGCCTCTTTGGGTTGAGAAATGGGAAATGCTCCAGAGGTTATGCTCCACGGGTTCTTTCATTATATTCCTAGTTAAAAAGTGGAGCCTGGGAGGATTTATCTGGAAATAAAGATGATGCTGAAAGCAGACAGTTTGCTTTGCTGCCTGTGGGCGGAATATTGCCTGCTCTCTAGCTTAAAGCCTTCACAGACAATTCCTTGTGTGTCCAATTATACTTGGCCAATAAAGAATTCTATTCTGTTCTGTTCTGTTCCATTCCCACTCCCAATCCATTCCCATTCCCTTCCCTTCCATTCTATTCCCATGCCCTTCCCTTCCATTCCCACTCCCATTCTATTCCCATTCCCATTCCCTTCCATTCTATTCCCATTCCCACTCCCATTCTATTCCCCTTCCCTTCCCTTCCCTTCCCTTCCATTCCATTCTAGACAAGGTTTGGTTTTGAAGAAAACTCTCAAGCTTCCATTCCTTGAGATGATCCATAGAAGATATCATAACCATAAACGTCACATGGAATAAATGATTTTGTAGCATAGAAATAAGGGGGGGGGAGGTTCAGTTGATGCTGAATGAACAGGCACACACGCACACACCAATTCTATCTGGGGAGCAGCGGGATCGGAATTGCTATTCTGTGCAAATGTGCTTTCCTTTACACATCAGAATGCAAATACTACTTTAAGCTGCAAAGGGATAGATTCCCAAGGACGGCGAGCCAAAATGAGATTGCATTGATTCACCTCCTGCTTGTGAGAAATTGTGAGGTGGCTGAGAAAGAAACGGAAGGGAAAGACAGACGGGGAGTCTTCTGTTTGCAACTTCGCTTGTAATTCTGATCAGTGATCATCATCATCATCATCATCATCATCATCATCATAAAAGAGTCAGATGGGGAGTCCATTGGCAACACCAATTAAGTCCAAGTGGAGAGAAATCTAGGAAGAGGCATTTGACGCTGATCTCTGCTATAAGAATCTTTCTCTAATTGGGGCACGGAAATTCTTCTTTTAGTTTCCAAGAGCAGCACTGAAGATACTTTCTGGAAATTTGCCAATAGTTTGTGCATCCTTGATCTTGCCAGGATCTGCAGAGTTAGACCCCACCCTTGTAGCCCTGGGGAAAATGCCTCTGAATTAATTCCATTTGACACATAGCTGGCTGACATAACTGCCAGCCAGTGTAGGGGGTTGATCTATCAAGAGGAGACTCATTGAGGCCAAGAGATATCACCAGTAATGAGACCACAGAGAGCCGAAGAAAGCTGAAGAAAGAAAGAAAGAAAGAAAGAAAGAAAGAGAGAGAGAGAGAGAGAGAGAGAGAGAGAGAGAGAGAGAGAGAGAGAGAGAGAGAGAGAGAGAGAGAGAGAGAGAAATGGATACAAGCTACGGATTGTCCAGTTATTGTAAAACATGTTCTGTAGAAGAGAACAGAAGTTCTGAGAAACAGATGTTCTGTAGAAATCCAGTGCATTGTTGATAGACCTATCCATTTCTAGTCAGACAGATAAATGAAGAAATGATAAGAGAGATCTAATCCAGGTTTGTCAACATGGTCCTTAAGCGAGGGATCCAAAGGTGCTTTTCAAAAGGCAACTGGACTTCCAACATTTCCTTGAAAACATGTCACTTCTCATCCAAGAAGCTTCTTCAGTTCATGAGAATTGGATAATTGGATCCTTGGATGAGAAGCAAAATGCCTTTAAGAGAAAAAACAAACAAGAAAGTCCAGTTGGACAGCCATGACCTGGATGGTTAAGAATGGTCAACCCCCTGCTCAGGCAAGAAACCCTATACCATTTCAGACAAATGGCTGTCCAGTCTCTTTTTAAAAACTTCCAGTATTGGAGCATTCACAGCTTCTGGAGGCAGGTTGTTCCACTGATTTAATTGTTCTAACTGAGAAAATTTCTCCTTAGTTCTAGGTTGCTTCTCTCCTTGATTAGTTTCCATCTATTGCTTCTTGTTCCGCCTTCAGGTGCTTTGGAGAATAGCTTGACTCCCTCTTCTTTGTGGGAGCCCCTGAAATATTGGAAGACTGCTATCATGTCCCCCCTCGTCCTTCTCTTCATTAAACTAGACATACCCAATTCCAGCAACTGTTCCTTGTAAGTTTTAGCTTCCAGTCCCCTGATCGTATTTGTTGCTCTTCTCTGTACTCTTTCTAGAGTCTCAACATCTTTTGGACATCGTGGTGACCAAAACTGGATGCAGTATTCCAAGTGTGGCCTTATATGATGTCTATGAGTACAAGAAACTACCAAGGCCACCCAAACGGGCAAATCTGAGCAACTCTTCAGAGTCAAATACAGGTGTCCTCAACGTAAGACCACAAAAGGGACCAGAATTTCCACTGCTAAGCAAGTGGTCATTAAGTAAGACATACTGATTTTTACAACCTTTTTTTTGCCATGGTTGATGAGTGAATCACAGCAGTTAAGTGAGTCACATGGTCGTTAAGCAAATCTCATTTCTCCCCCCCCCCCCATTGACTTTGCTTGTTGTCAACTGGGAAGGTCACCAATGATGCTTATAGGAGCCTGGGAGGCTGCAATCATTGTGAATACATGCCAGTTGCCAAGCGCCCAAACTTTGACCCCATCACCATAGTAACCTGCGACAGTTGAAAGTTGTAAGTCACTTTTATCGGTGCCATGGTAACTCCGAATGTTTTCTAAATGAATTGTGGTGAATTGCCCACATATGACACAACAGCCATATCACCAATACGTGGCATTGGTTATGTGGCAGGAAAATAACAACAGGGCAGCAAGTGCAGATAGGAAGAAGCTGAGATCAATCCTTGGGCCGATCACGATCGTCACCCAAGACTTGTTTTCGATTCCCCAAGAACAAGGCAATTTCAGAGGTTAAGATGGGCCAATGACATTAGAAAAGTGAGAATATTCTGGAACATTAGAGCGATGAAAAAGAAAAAAAGCAGCTCTGTTCTCTTTAGACAACTGTAATCAATCACTTCTACCTCGGTCTCAAATGATCCATGTGACTAAAATTTAAAAGGCTGCAGAAATGTGGCTCGTGGAAAACATTGGGAAAATATCTGCCTAATGAATCAGATTGCGGATGTCAACCCGAGAGGATTATTAACAGAAAATTAGTTCTGTTAAATGCCAGCAGCCTTGAACAAACAGAATGGTTATCTTCGCGAGGCCATTTCAATTACAAGCACAAAGAACAATTGCATTTTGGAAATTTTTCATTCTCTACTCAAGCAGCTTCCATAGCCTGTCAGAGATATCTTACAAAACATTCCGAGTCTTAAAGGTGTCTGTTGCAAACTTTAAAATTCTTCTGGTCTAAATCATCTCCTTTTCTGTGTGAGTCACAAAATATCCATTCTGCTGCCCAGCAATAGACAATTCTTTTTTTTTTAAATTCCATTTATATCCCGCCCTTCTCCGAAGACTCAGGGCGGCTTACAAGCTTAGCAGTAGCCTTCATTCTATGTATATGCCTGCTTATTAGGGCTTTCACACACACCCCAAGCAGCATTATTACAAAGTCAGCTTAATTGCCCCCAACAATCTGGGTCCTCATTTTACCTACCTCGGAAGGATGGAAGGCTGAGTCAACCTTGAGCCTGGTGGGATGCGAACCTGCACTAATTGCAGGCAGCTGGTGTTACTTAAGGAGGCATTAGCCCACTGCTCCACCAAGGCTCTTTTCCTGAGATCAAATTAAGAGAGGATTTCTTAAGCAGCAGAAAGAAAATCGCTGATTGGATGTAGTATGTTCAGAGACAGTGGAATTTGGAGGCTGCCACCCATCCACCCTGAATCCTGCCAGGATCAACTTCTAGAGTGGATCTCCAGTAATGTAGGATCACCAAGCCAAATACCATCCTGCAGCTAAGTTTCACACTTCAGTGGTAACTTAATAAATATTGAGTTTGTATTTGCTATGGAAAACCTCAAGTTAAGTAAGCTGGCAACCGAAAACGAAGTGAAGATGGTTGCAGCCAAATTCGTTTGAAGGTTGAATTTGGCTGAAGCATCTCCAGACCAGGAAAAGATTATGCACAAGGAAGGGTACTTTGCATTGCACTGCAGTTTATTGATATATTTTAATTTGCAAACACCCAGTGATCTGGGAGCTCCTCATACTCAGTGTTGTAATCCAGATGTGTCACGATTTATTTATTTTTATTTGTCATAACACAATGGATGGGCTTCTAAGATCTCACACGCAGGATGCAAGGACAACAGTGTTCTCCCCTTGTTGTTGTTTTCCAACTAACTGGATTTCAGAGGCAATAGGTTTGCTTCTTGTAGATCTCCAAGTTCCATCGGCTTACCCTTGCAAACCATTATGGACAAACCACCCTGTCTCTTATTAATGTAGTCCAAGCAATTCAGCCCAAGTTCAGTTCTTTATTTGTTTACAACAACAGACAGAAACTTGCCAGATGAAATCCTTACTATTCTCAGCCTAATGGATAAGGTATACTCTGGGAGATTCTCGTGAGTGGCTATAACAATAGCACTTAGACTTATATACCGCTTCACAGTGCTTTGCAGCCCTCTCTAAGGGGTTTACAGAGTCCGCATCGTGCTCCAATCTGGGTCGTCATTTTACCGACCTCAGAAGGATGGAAGCCTGAGTCGACCTTGAGCTGGTCAGGATCGAACTGCCAAATGGCAGGCAGCTGGCAGGCAGCAGAAGTAGCCTGCAGTACTCCACTCTAACCACTGTGCCACCAGGGCTCCTACTCTATCCCAGAGGTCCCCAACCTCTTGGGCACCAGGGACCGGTTCTGGGGAGAGAGGTTTTTCCACGGCCCGGAAAGGGGTGGGGTTTTGTGTGCTGCCTGCATCCCATGGATGAGGCTTTGCTTGTTTGTGCAGCCTGGTTGCTGTCATGCCGTAGCATGGTACTCGTCCAGGGACTGGAGATTGGGGAGCCCTACTCTATCCTATCCTTACTCTCTTCCTCTGCCTCTTATCTTGCTCCCCTTTCTGGAATGTGCTGCCTCTTTTTGGGGGGAAACTTCCACTTCACTGTAGTCCATCACACCAGCTCCTTCTCTCTCACAAGCCCACCACTAGCCAGTCTGCCAGGAAAAAAAAAATCTAAGATGGGAACTGTAATTTCTGGGCAGACAACAAGAGTTCTCAACTAGATTTGAAAACAGAAGTGGACGTGTTTAGACACTTGCCAAAACCTTATGGCCCAGAAGGATCCATTGCAAATTCCACCAGAGAGTTTATTCCACCGTAGCCAACTCCATGAAAGCACCACACTGACAGTCCACTGAAATCAGATAAACTCCAATTGCATCGAGGTCCCAACCACAATATATTCTTCGCTAGTTTCCATGTCTCCTAAAAGTGCTTGTCTAAGATATACCTGTAAATGTCCACCACACAGAAAGATGGTGGATGAAGGCAGAGCTCCAAAGACAGTATTTATGAGCTAAAGACTGGAAATATCAATCAACAGCTCCTTTAGGAGAAGAAAAACAAAAGAGGCAGGAGGAATAATGAGAGAATCTAAAATCAGTTGCCTCAGGAGCAAATTCCAAAAAAGATGATTCATTTATACAGGAATTAGTTTGATTTCTAGTGAACCATGTGAACTGGGCAGAGGAGAAAGGAAAGAAAGTTGTCCTTGTTTTCTAGTTGTATTAAGTGTGCCATGGGCAGAACATTATTCCAATTTGCAAATGCATTATAATACCAATTTAATGTACTATAAACGGGGGGATTTGTATTGTACATTTAAGGGAGCCGGGAAAAGCAGAATCAGATTGTCCAAATCCTCTTTTCAAAATTACCCGGGAAAATATCAGACAAAATTCTGATTTAGAAGAAGTAGTTAACAAAATGGAAAAATGAATCACCCTCAACATTTCCATGCTTTCTTTCTTTCTTTCTCTTTCTTTCTTTCTTTCTTTCTTTCTTTCTTTCTTTCTTTCTTTCTTTCTTTCTTTCTTTCTTTCTTTTTCTTTCTCTTTCTTTCTTTCTTTCTCTTTCTTTTCTTCCTTCCTTCCTTCCTTCCTTCCCTCCCTCCCTCCCTCCATCCCTCCTTCCTTCCTCATTCATTCATTCATTCATTCATTCATTCATTCATTCAATGTTTGGCTGCCCATCTCAGCAACTCTGTGTGGTGAACAATCATAAAATGAATTAAAAGCCTTTGCGAGGAAGGCTCACCACTTACCAATGTACAGGGAAGAATCCTTCCGCTTCACATGGTCATCAATGTAGGAGACCCCCAAAGGTTGGACTGGAGTTGCCCCAATTCCCAGAAGGACTTGTGCTCCAATGAGAAGCAAATACATCATGTTCGTGGCAGTCCTGTTCCTGCAGATCCGATCAGGATCTGGTCCCTCGTCGCTGGTGGATCCATTGGCTACGCAGACATCCCTCCCTTCGGCCCGCCACCGAATCTCTCCAGATTCATACTCATACTGATGGGTGAGGAATTCTGGCAGAGCTGAAAGAAGGGCTCCCAAAGCCATAATGATCCCTCCACATCCTATCAAACGTGGCCGGTGTCCCCGAGCACCAAAGTAGCTCACAAAAAGGATGAGAACCAAGTTGCCAATCTCAAAGCTGCTGGCGATCACGCCAACATCGGCGCTCTGGAGGTTGAACCGCCGTTCCAAGGTGGTCAAGATGCTCACCTGCAAGGAAAGAGAGCAAGAAGTGAGGGAGGGTTTGCTTCAAACATGGCAGCCTTACGATGGAGAATCACTTCCCCGATAACACCTGGATGGATATCATAGGGTCGCCAGTAGCTCCTTTTTGAAAGAGCTAATGTCAATGCTGCAACAAACTGAACTGAAGCCATTTTCACTTTGCCTTTATTGCCACATAGTGAGATTAGAGGAAGAAAGGGTGGGAGGCTGGGTGTAGTTTTCAGTTAGCCAAAACAATTCAAGCCTGTGGGAACCAAGGTCATTGCTGATAACATTTTGGCCAGGCTGGAGGACTGGGAGGAGTGCCCGTGTTTTCTAACAATTGGTGAATGTGATTTATGACATCTACTTGGGGTGGGAATTACAACTTGCAACTTTGTAACTGGGGGGGGGATTTAGTCTTGGGTTCACCTTTGTACATGCTGTTATTTTGTAGCCAAATAAAAATGTTCTTTGACAAAGAATGCCTTGCCTTAAAGTTCTTTTAATTGGTGTCATCTACCGGGACCATGATGGCTTACACATAAAGTCTAGTTTAGTGAAAAGGAGGACCAGGGGTGACATGATAGCAATGTTCCAATATTTGAGGGGTTGCCACAAAGAGGAGGGGGAAAGCAGGACAAGAAGCAACGGATGGAAACTAATCAAGGAGAGGAGCAACCTAGGACTAAGGAGAAATTTCCTGACAGCGAGAATAATTAATCAGTGGAACAGCTTGCCACTAGAAGTTGTGCTCCATCACTGGAAATTTTAAAGAGATTTGTCCAGAATGGTATAGTGTCTCCTGCTTGTGTGAAGGGTTCACCTAGAAGACTTCTAAGGTCCTTTCAACTCTGTTATTCTGTTAAGGGCAAATTTCACCCAACACAGTTCACCCAATTTTACCCAACTGGTTCATTTTTTAGCTTTCTACAATACAACGAATTATGACTGAATCAAACAGATTGGGTCATGCAAAATGCAAAGCAAAGGAAGGAAGGAAGGAAATTAAGCTTAGCATGCTTTTTGAATACAGCCACTAGATTTGTAACTGAACTGGTAGAAGTATGTTGTGAGAATACAGTACAAAGAGAGAGAGGAAGAGATGGAGTAAAAGAGATTAACTTTTTGATCTTCCTTAAAATTCTAAAGCAAACATAAACTTCTTTTTTTTTCCATTTCAAAAATTCACAACATACACTGAAGACTTTGCTGTCTCTGGAGAAAATCAGAAATAGCCAAGACTGGAGGCAATTGCAAAGTTTTCTAATATGCACACTTCAAAGCAGAAGATGCCCTGAATCCAACTTCTAGGAGGCTCTGACAGCATTTATCATCCCACAACAACTTCTCCCTAGGTATCTGAAGATGCAGAGAGGGATTGAAAGTTCATTGGGTGGAAAGAGAATGTGCATTTGGGGGAAAATACCACCAAGATGGTTTACCTTTCTGGTGCAGAAGGACAATTCTCAGGACAGCAGTGAATAAACTAGGGGAAACACACAAGGTATTCTCTTCAACTGCTGCCTCTCTGCAGGAGCCTAAATTTTACCTGACCTCTTTGAGCTCAGTGAGGAACTCAAAATGAGGAACCACGGCAGAATACATTTTTAACCAGGCATAATAAACACAAAACTAGAGTGATACTAATAGAAGAGAATATATGTTGTTTTTGGTTGCCCTGTGGGGTTCTTGATGCCCTCTGAGCTTGGTTGTCTACTTGCAGATATTTTATTACTGACTAGGTAACATCATCAGTGTTGGTGAGTATGGTGTTTGCTCCCTGTTTGTATGCAATAGCTTGCCCTGCCACTCTTGGCAGGAGTGTGATTGTCTCCTTAGTAGTTCTTTCATTGAAGTGTTGTTTTCTGATTGTCTGCTTGATTGATTGTCCGCTTAATAGTTCCTTGATTAGGTTATGGTTTTCTGATTGTTTGTCTGATGTTAATTCCTGCTTATCTGGGTGACGATTGCTGGAATGAATATATATTGTGATCTTTTTTCTTTCCTTCTTAGCTTTTGATTGCCTCTTTTGAATGGTGTATAAATGTAGTTTATCACTATGTGTCTGTTGATGGCGGACTTCTCTGAGTGCTAAGTTTCCAGCAATTTTCTACTGCCTAGAATGCTCACATTTTCCCAGTTGAAACTATGGCTAAGTCTGTCTATGTGCTGTGAAATTAAGGAGTTTTCTGATTGCTAATTAGTGTTCATGGTTGCACTCTGCTAGTCTGCCTGCCTGTCCTACATAGTGACTGTTACAGTCTTTACGCTCTATGTTGTAGATGACCTTTGCATTTTCTTCTTGGGCTACTGGGTCTTTTGGTTTACTTAAGAAATTTTTGAGGGCTTTAGTTGGTTTGTGTGCTACAGGGGTGCTGTGTGATTGTTTCTGAGATATTTCTGATGTGCCTTATCCTTTTTATAGCTTATGTTGATTGTGCTGTAGTCAGGGCTTTTTTTGTCATAGAACGCTCAGAACGGAGTTCCAGCACCTTTTTTGGATGGAACCTTGTAGGGTAGGCAAGGCGGGTTGTATGACATGTGTGAGTTCCAGCACCTTTTTCTTTTACAAAAAAAGCACTAGCTGTAGTGGACTGGGTGGTCAAGCATTTTTTATCAAGTTGTGCAGGCATCCATTTTGTTGGGAGATGGTGCATAGGCAGTTCGTTTCCTTTTTCTTGTTTGCTGCAGTGCGTTTGTGCTTGTCTGAACAATGTTCTTACACAACTCCTCTTTTGGGAAGTTGGTTTGTTGCTTTAGTAATGGAGCACATGGTTAGTGTGGGTTGTTTTTCAATAGACTGCTGCATGGAGCTTTGTTTTTGGATATGATAACTGAGGCAGATTATTGTACGGACAAAGATGGAAAGATTTGGCAATAGTTACAATGGAGGACTGGTTAGTGAAGGTGAGGGAATTTGCCAAAATGGCTAAATTGACTGGTGTGATTAGAGAAAAGAGACTATCTACATTTATTGGTTACTGGAAACCCCCCCCCCTTACAGCTTTTGCATAAAAAAGAAAAACAATGATTTATAATTTGGATGGTGAGATAGGATAGATTACAGAACAAAAGGAGTTGTGATGTAAGTTTAGACAGAGAGGTTAAAGAATAATTATATTTATAATTGCTGTAAAGAAGATCAGAAGGCACTTCTTTATCTTTTTTCCCTTTTTTCTACTTTTCTATTTTGTTTTCCTGTTGAACTTTTAACTTTTTCTTTTATTTCTTTTATTTCCCCCTCTTTATTTTTTATTCTATTTTAGCTTGCATTATTCTTACTAGTGATAAACTTTTCAACAGGGTTACACGGGGGGGGGGGGGAAGGAAATATGCAAAGGGGCTGAAGCTTTTTAAAGTCAGAGAACAAGCAAATGCTTCAAAGCGGCTCAGACTGATGAACTTAGGTTCACTTACACTCAATTTCAATTAGACTTCTGAGAGTCTGTTATTAGATCCAAACTCAAAAAAATATTAGTTTTAGCCTTCATGGGAATTGACTTCCCGGTCTGGTCTACCTAATGGGGCTAGAATTCTGGGAGTTGAAGTCCAGAAGTCTTAAAGTTGCCAAGGCTGAGAGCCCCTGACCTAACGGAAAGAACTCACGGGAAAAGAAACTCACGGGAAAAGAAACTCACGGGAAAAGAATTGAAGGAGCTTCCTGGATGAGAAGCGAAACTTATTCAAGACAAAGGGGGAAAAAAGGAAGTCCAGTTGCCTTTTGAAAAAAAAGCACCTTTGGAATAACCAGGAGCTGGATGGCTGAGAATGTCCATATACGACCAGACTTTTGTAGTCTCGAGTTGCCTACAGCTTGAGTTTTTTTTATTTTATTTTTTATTTTAATTCCATTTATATCCCGCCCTTCTCCGAAGACTCAGGGCGGCTTACAAGCTTAGCAGTAGCCTTCATTCTATGTATATGCCTGCTTATTAGGGCTTTCACGCATACCCCAAACGGCATTATTACAAAGTCAGCTTAATTGCCCCCAACAATCTGGGTCCTCATTTGAAAATCTGAGTTCCCATTTGAAAAGAAGGCCCTTGTTGTAATCCTTGCCTTGCAACCTAAACCTTTGTTCTAATAAATATTACTAATAAGGCCTCTGAGAAATTTGATCTTGGGGTTCAGGCGGATTGCTAGGAGAGAAGGCTGTCCATGCCCCGGCACGTGGCAGATGGAAAGCTAGCAAGATGTGTCTGCTGATTAGGAAACAGCCATGACAATGGAGACTAGGATACAAAGGAGGGCTAAAGGATAAAAAGGAGGATAAAGCATTCTAAGTCTTCAAAGAGTGTAAACAAGCCATCTGGAAAAAAAACAAGGCTTTGTGCAAACATCAAGGGCTGCTGTTACGGTGTGTGTGTTTTGTACGCAGCAAAGGAACTGGGGCCAGATGACAAAAGAAAGGGTTGCACCTGGCCTTGTAAACCCAGAAATGGTTCACCGCTTTTCAGAACATTGTGAATTTGCTAGAAGGTTTCTCTGTCCTTGCTCCTCGTGGAGGGAGCTCTAATGCCAGGTTCGCCTGGTGCGCCAGTTGCGGCCCTATCTAGACCGGGATGCCTTGCGCACGGTCACTCATGCGCTCGTGACCTCTCGTCTTGATTACTGCAACGCTCTCTACATGGGGCTACCCTTGAAGACCACTCGGAGGCTCCAACTGGTACAGAATGCAGCCGCGAGAGTTGTATTGGGAGTCTCCCGATACTCCCGTGTTACACCTCTGCTCCGCGAGCTGCATTGGTTACCAGTTGTCTTCCGGGTGAGGTTCAAGGTGTTGGTAATGACCTACAAAGCCCTCCATGGCATGGGTCCAGAATACCTTGGGGAGCACCTGCAGCCGGCGTCAACTTCCCTCCGCCCAGTACGCTCCCACAGAGAGGGCCTCCTCAGGGTGCCACCGGTCAAAGAATGCCGACTGGTGGCCCCCAGGGGGAGAGCGTTCTCTGTGGGTGCACCGGATTTATGGAACCATCTTCCGGTTGAGCTCCGGATGGCGCCCGATCTCCGCTCCTTCCGGCGCGACCTTAAAACCTATCTCTTTAAACAAGCTGGCCTGGCCTGATGGGATGGGGTGGGATTTTTATTAACGACTTCAATTTTAAATTTGTATTATCTCTGGGCATTGTTTAATTATGTTTTAATAATCTAATTTTAACTTTTGTATCTAATTTTTATGTATTGCCCTGTTCACCGCCCTGAGTCTCTTGAGAGAAGGGCGGTATATAAATTAAATTAATAAATAAATAAATAAATAATAATGCAGCAGGTTATCTGGCTTATGTTTTGTGAATCTGCTTTTTTTTAAAAAAAAAAAAGAAATCGTTTAAAAGTACAAAGCATGAAGTATAAACATCTGAAGTTTAACTCCAACATAGCAGTGCAATCCCCACCTCTCAGTTCCAAGATTAGGGGCAAAGCCAATAACGCTGTTCCAAGAGGCAACCGGACTTTCTTGGCTTCTTCCTTGAAAATGTTGGAAACTGGGTTTTGTTTTTGTTTTGTTTTTTTCTCTCCTTGAAAACGCTGAGAACATTTCGCTGCTCGCCCAAGAAGCTTCTTCAGTTCTTCTTCAAAATTGAAGAAGCTTCTTGGGTGAGAAGCTAAACGTTTTCAAGGGGAAAAAAACCCAAGAAAGTCCAGTTACCTTTTGGGACAACCATGACTTGGATGATTAAAAAGGTAAAAGTAAAGGTTCCCCCGCACGTGCGTGCTAGTCGTTTCCGACTCTAGGGGCCGGTGCTCATCTCTGTTTCAAAGCCGAAGAGCCAGCGCTTGTCCGAGGACGTCTCCGTGGTCATGTGGCCGGCATGACTAGATGCCAAAGGTGCACGGAACGCTGTTACCTTCCCACCGGAGTGGTCCCTATTTTTCTACTTGCATTTTTACGTGCTTTCGAACTGCTAGGTTGGCAGAAGCTGGGACGAGTAACAGGCGCTCACTCTGTTAACGCGGCACTCAGGATTCAACCCTCCAAACTGCCAACCTTCTGATCGACAAGCTCAGCGTCCTAACCCACTGAGCCACAACAAATTCAGACATTCACATGGAGGTTACGTGGACTGGAATACTTGAAGCTATTTTCAAATGAGGGAATGGGCTGAACTACAATTATGATACAATTTTCGGACTAGCCAGCCAGGTGGTCCTATAAGAAAATGGTATGCCGTATAATTGTATGCATTTTCTAATACTTCCCAAATAATTTCCAGTGATTCTCTGAATTAATTTGCTTCTAAGCTACCTAGGGGGGAAAAAACGGTGTAAGATCCTGTGACACCTGATGGAAGCAAAAGCTGGACTTTTATTATTTATTTAGCGAATGGCATCTATTAAGGTCATGCAATCGCTGATATACAACATGAATAAAGGGCATGGTACATACAAATACAAATATAAGTTTAAGTTAGAGCATTGGCAAATACACAAACACACGCAAAATATGTAGGCAGTACAATACATGAGATAAAATATTAAATTAAGGTAAAACCACAATAAAAATCACCATCATATGGAGCCATAGAGTTGCAATCGGATAGATGCTATAATTCGATATCTAAGGAAGCTAACCATCTAACTGCTTCTGGTCTGGCTGCGGTGAGTTCATCTAGAAATCCCAGCTGGACTTTGAAGAAGGAGGATATGAGGTGTATTGACTCTTCTGAACTCTGGTGTTAAAAAGACTCCCAAGAATACCACGGACAGACAAACAGACAAACAAACAAACAGAAAACAGAAATCAACTCAAGAGTTCTCTCTCGAGGTTCAAATTATCCTCCTTTGGATCCACAAGGCAAAGGCCTAGCTCCCTGGAAAAGGCTTTGCTGCGGAAGCGGGGAAGGAAAGAGAAGAGGACAACCAACAGCAAGATCTGAACAGAACAAAATAGCAGAGGTGGAAGGAACCCTGGAGGTCTTCTAGTCCAGCCCCCTGCACGTGCAGGAGACCCTATGCCATTCTGGATCCATGGCTGTTCAGTCTCTTATTGGACAGCCATTCGTCTCAATCTCAATCTAAGTAGCTGGCCTGCAGGACTTTCCTTATGCTCCAAAAGCATGGTGTCACCCATGCTTTCATTTAGATACAACACATACACACAGAGAGAGAGAAAGACAGAGAAAGAGAGAGGGAGAGGGAGAGGGAGGGAGAGGGAGAAAGAGGGAGAGGGAGGGAGAGGGAGAGAGAGAGGGAGGGAGAAGGAGAAAGGAGAGAGGGAGGGAAAGGGAGAGATGGGGAGAGGGAAGGAGATGGAGGGGGAAAGGGAAAGAGAGAGGGAGAAAAAGGGAGAGGGAGAAAGAGGGAGGGAGAGGGAGAGGGAGGGAGAAGGGGAGGAGAGAGGGAGGGAGAGAGAGAGGGGGAGAGGGGGGAGAGGGAGAGAGAGATGGGGAGAGAGGGAAGGAGAGGAAGAGGGAGAGGGAGAGGGAGAGGGAGAGAGAGGGAGAAAGAGGGAGAGGGGAAGGGAGAGGGAGGGAGACAGAGATAGAAAGTGGGAGAGGGAGGGAGAAAGAGGGAGAGGGAGAGGGAGGGGGAGGAGAGAGGGAGGGAGAGGGAGGGAGAGGGAAAGGGAGAGATGGGGAGAGAGAGGGAAGGAGAGGGAGAGGGAGAAAGAGGGAGAAAGAGGGAGAGGGGAAGGGAGAGGAAGAGGAAGGGAGAGGGAGACAGAAATAGAAAGAGGGGGAGGGAGGGAGAGGGAGAGAGAGGGAGAGGAGAGAGGGAAAGGGAGAGGGAAAGGGAGAGATGGGAAGGAGAGGGAGAGGGAGAGGGAGACAGAGAGTGCCAGGCAGAAGCTCACTTTTTCTCCACAAAAGGACTTCCAACTAACATCTGGGTAACATTTGCAAGGAAACACCAGGAAAGGGAATCTTAGAGGAAGACAGAGCAGATGCTGAACTAAGATAAATGTGACCTAAGTGTGATGGAAGGAAACTGAATGGACTCAGGTACAGTGGCAACACCTTTGCGAGACCTGAAACACCAGGTTAGAGGCAGATTGTCATGGAGAAAAATCTATCTATACTGTATGGGTCTCTAGAAGCCGAGAAACAGCTTGATGGCAAACCAATCAATTAAATGAGGGCGAGCAGAAGAAAGATGTGGAATCCGCAGTAGGTCCTGCTTGTTGAAAAGCCATGAAAAAAAAGAAGCAAGCAATCAAAGCCAGAAGCTTTTTGATTTTGTTTCTGGGCTCCATATAATGTGCAAGATAAATCTCCCAACACTTTAAAAGTTCCATTTGTAAAGCTAATAACTGCTGTAATTCGTATCTGGACTTCCTGGGCACTTTAATTGCCAGCTGAAAAAAGATCATGTTTTTCTGTTTTTTACATGCTGTATATTTCCATGGACATGAATTGGCTCTCTCCAGGGAGCTGAGAGTCCACATGCTTGGAAGCCTCATTTATGGAGCAAAGAGACTTATGTAAGGGACTTTCTCGCCCCTACATTCTCGCATACACATCGCTACCTAGCTGGCGGGCTGCTTAAGGCACCTCTCCCAGCTGCACGGAGACAGGGGTTAATGCAATCCATTAACCTGTAATTGAATCAGAATTATTGGATCTGACATATTTTTTTTTAAAAAAGCAGCCTGAATTAGAATATGGTCTGTGTCTCATTGAAAAATAAATAAATAAATAAACAAGGTTAGGATTAAGGGGTGGAGGTATGTTCTCTGAGCTTGTGGGTTGGTTTCCTAAACCTTTTGTTACCAGGTAACATTTCCAGTGGAATTTAGGGACTGTCAACTTCCTGACAGTGAGGACAATCAACCAGTAGAACAGCTTATCCCCAGAAATCGTGGGCGCTCCATCACTGGAGATTTTCAAGAAGAGACCACTAGACATTCACCCGTCTGAGACGGGATAGGTCAGGGGTAGGCAACGTTGGCTCTTTTATGACTCGTGGACTTCAACTCCCAGAGCTATGCTGGCTCAGGAATTCTGGGAATTGAAGTCCATGAGTCATAAAAGAGCCAAGGTTGCCTACCCCTGGTATAGTTTTTCATGCTTGGACAGGGGGCTGGACTACAAGACCTCCAGGGTCCCTTCCAGCTCTATTCTATTCAATGTTGGTGTTCTTCTGCTTCTAAGGGCTTCATTTGGTCAGTAGGTCTTGTGATGGGAGAGTCACACCAGGTGAGACTCTTCTGATGGGGCTGATGAGGGTCACTATTGCAAGGTTATTGACTGCTTTCATGCTGGTTTCTGTTTATAAGGTATGGAAGGAACCCAAAGGCTGGGGACTCCCACGATTGGCAGTCAATAAAGTGGCATGTGCAACTAGTCAATACCCCCAAATGTTAGCTATATCAGTGTGTTCTTGCTGCAGGTTTTTCAATTCTCCAGAAAAAGGTCCATTTGGAGGTCCTTAGTAGGAAACACGTACCTAAGGTGGATTTTCTTCCTTTTCTAGAAATCCATTGTGGGCCTACTGAAGATGTTTTTGGAAGAGCTCATGGGGGGGGGAAGGTCCATTCGGAGGTCCTTAGTAGGAACTGGATTGTTTCTTCTTCCTTTTCTAGAAATCTTTTGCTTGGGTGTTGAAGATGTTTTTGGAAGAACATCAAGGAAAAAAGGTGCATCCATATTTCCTTAGTAGGAGACATATGCCTAATGTACATTTTTTCTTCTTCTTCCTTTTCTAGAAATCTTTGTTGTCCTACTGAAGATGTTTTTGGAACAGTTTAAAAAGAAAAAGGTCCATTTGGATCTTCTTAGTAGGAGACACATGCCTCAGATGGATTGTTGCATCTTTCTTTTCTGGAAATCTATCATCTCTATCCATTGTCTCCTTGGACGGCCCAGTCTTTGCCAATACAGTTCCTCCCTCTGATGTTTAACCTCCCAAGTGAACTATTTACTCTTCCCCTCCTGTTCCTTATTCTGTGAACTCCTAGCCTTCTGCCTCCTCCCTTTCACCATCTCTATTTTTAGGGACTGTTTTGCCAGTCCACGTCCTAAGGGACTGATCGCCTAATCAAGAATCCTTCTTTTCATCAGCATTTGCAGTAAAAAGAAAATGTTTTGGTACCACCTATAAATATTCTCCAGCTAATGTTCCAATCTGTCAAACTGCTAAGGTCTACTGAAGCTGTCTCTTGCCCCTGTAAAAACATCTCTTCGTTTGTGAAATAAACATTGTTGGCCTACAGAAGATATTTGGGGAAGTAAGCTTCTACATTTAGGCAAGAAATAACAAATGCACAGGTATAGTTTAGGAGGTACCTTGCTCAATAGTAGCAACTGTGAGAGGGATCTTGGAGTCCTAATGGACAATCACTTAACTATGAGCCCGCAGTGTGCTGCAGCTGCCAAAAAAGCCAACACAGTGCCAGGCTGCATTAACAGAGGGATAGAATCAAGATCACGTGAAGTGTTAATACCACTTGACAATGCCTTGGTAAGGCCACACTTGGAATACTGCATGCGGTTTTGGTCACCACGATGTCAAAAAGATCTAGAGACTCTAGAAAGAGTACAGAGAAGAGCAACAAAGATGATTGGGGGACTGGAGGCTAAAACAGGGAACAGTTACTGGAATTGGGTATGTCTAGTTTAATGAAGAGAAGGATGAGGGGTGACACGATAGTAGTCTTCCAATATCTCAGGGGCTGCCACAAAGAAGAGGGAATCAAGCTATTCTCCAAAGCACCCGAAGGCGGGACAAGAAGCAACGGATGGAAACTCATCAAGGAGAGAAGCAACCTAGAACTGAGGAGGAATTTCCTGACAGTGAGAACTATTAACCAATGGAACCACTTGCCTCCAGAAACTGTGAATGCTCCAACACTGGAAGACTTTAAGAAGAGACTGGACAGCCATTTGTCTAAAATGTAGGGTTTCCTGCCCTCCAAGGTCCCTTCCAACTTTATTATTATTATTATTAAGAGCTTATTGAGAAAAAGGCCCATTCAGATTCATAAGTCCTTCGCTTATGACCACAACTGGGACAAGAATTTCTATTGCAAAGCCGGATGCTTGTTAAGGCAGTCGTGCCTCAGTTTACAACCTTTTCCCCATGGTTGTTAAGTGAATCATCGCAGTTGTTAAGCGAATCACGGGGTCATTAAGCAAATTAAGCCTTCCCCACTGACTTTGCTCATCGGTAGCCAGCTGGGAAGGACCAACAATGCAATCACATTTCCCGAGGATGCTGCAACTATTGTAAATGCATACAGGTGGACAAATGCCCCAATATTTATCACGTGACTGTGGGGATGCTGCAACGGTCATAAATGCAAGGACAGGTCACTTTTTCCCAGTGCTGTTGTAACCCTGAATGGTCGCTAACTCAATGGCTGTTAAGCTGGGAACTATCTGTATTCCACCAATGGTATTTTATCACAACGGCATCATGTTTTACATTGTGAAATTTTCAAAGTTTTGATTTCATCATCGACTGATCCATTTTCACGGATGAAAAGGCCAGGTGATTTATTTAACAGAATAATAGAGTTGGAAGGGACCTTGGAGGTCTTCTAGTCCAACCCCCCCCCCATTCAAGCAGAAGATGTTAAACCAGGGGTCTTCAAACGTGGCCCTTTTATGACTTGTGGACTTCAACTCCCAGAATTCCTCACCTGGCTGAGGAATTCTGGGAGTTGAAGTCCACAAGTCATAAAAGGGCCAGGTTTGAAGGCCCCTGTGCTATACCATTCCAGATAAATGGCTGTCTAATCTGCTTTTCAGAAGTGGAGCGTCCACAACTCTGGGACGCAAGCTGTTCCCTGAGCTAATTCTCAAATCGTACTGAGTCCATCTTTCAGTAAAATCAAAGTGAAATATAGGTAGTCCTCGACTTACGACAGTTCCTCTAGTGACCGTTCAAATCTACAACGGCACTGAAAAATGTGGCTTGTTTTTCGCAGTTATGACCTTTGAAGCGTCTCCGTGGCCACGTGATCCAAAATTCAGACGCTTGCCAACCGGTTCATATTTATGACGGTTATGCAGTGTCCCAGGGTCATGCGATCCCCTTTTGTGCCCTTCTGACAAGCAAAGTCATCGGGGAAGACTTTTCACCTCTTGTGCAAATGGAGGCACTGCTTTCCTTCCAAGGACCTGGTTTAGGCAGTTTGCACAAAATGTAGCCCCTGCCAACCTCTTAACCTAGTGACTTCATTAATTCGTTCTCTGAGTGTGCTTAATATTGTAAATGGTAAAGCTAACCGAGAGAGGTGGGTTTGTACAAAGTGGCAAGCCCACAAATACTAAGCAAGATTAAAAATTCACTCCTCGGTCTTTAATTGACCTACTTAAGGGTGTTATGCAAGCAGAGCTGGGGAAAAAGCCTGAAGACCCTGTGCATTTAGAAGCATTAAGTACCCTGATTACTCATTCTGTGCACACAATTAAATTAATCTCTCTACTCTACCTTTCTGAAACACCTGCAGTTCCCCAAATGAAAAAAAAAGCCTTCCAGAAGAAGGTCTGTGTTTAATGCAAAGGCAGGTAGAGGAGAAAAATGATGGCTAGATCCACCTGGGATCTGGCATACGTTAAACCAGATTCTTCAAGATGGAAGTCTTCCAGCCTTACTACAGCCTGGATAGAGTCTAAGACGGATAAGGTTAAATTTGTCAGTAAAAATTCAAGCCAAGCAATCTGCCAATTCAGCAGGACACCTTCATTTGACGTGTGTCGCCGCTGGTCCTCAAAACCATTTGCATCAGGAAAACTCCCACAGAAAACTCCCACCTCTATAATGCAAGGGGTATCCATTTGCCAAGTATTAAACTCAGCCTATTAACGTGTTTGCCTGTGTACTTGGGTCTCCGGCCTTGTAGTTATTTTCTACATATTTTAAACTGTGGGTAATCCTCAACTCACAACCGCAACCAAGCCCAAAATTTCCCTGGCTAAGCGAGACAATTGTTAAGGGAGTTTTGCCCCCCCATTTTTTATGACCTTTCCTGCCAGCTGTTCAGTTAGTAGCACGGTTGTTAAGTGAATCTGGCACCCCCGCTGACTTTGCCTGTCAGAAGGTCACAAAAGAGGTTCACACGATCACTGCAACCAGGAAAAATCCATGCTGGTCAGCAAGCTTCTGAATTTTGATGACGTGACCACGGGGATTCTGCGACGGTGGTTAAGCGTGAAAAACAGTCGCAAGTGACTTTTTTCGGTGGCGCTGTAACTTGGAAGGATCACTAAATAAATGGCCATAAACGTTGCATTTGCACACTAGGGCAGGGGTAGGCAACCTTGGCTCTTTTATGACTCATGGACTTCAACTCCCAGAATTCCTGAGCCAGCCATGCTGAGGGGAAAGGGAGAGGTTTCCAAGCTGAGCCATGCTGGCTCAGGAATTCTGGGGGCTGAAGTCCACGAGTCATCAAAGAGCCAAGGTTGCCTACCCCCTGCACTAGGCGCTGTACGAAGCAATACTGTTCAGGAGGCATTGGCTGGCCAACCCCTCAGCTCAGCTTTATTATCTTTGGGAAGCAATAAAAAAAACACAAATCACATTAATGTTATTTTATTGTGTAGAACAGGGGTCCCCAACCCCCAGCCCGTAGACCGGCACCAGGCCACAGCATGCCAGCCACCGGTCCACGCAAACAAGTGAAGCCCCATCCGTGGGATGCAGACAGCGCACAAAAGCAGAAAGGGTAACACCTTCCTGTACGGAACCACGCCCTGGTGCCCAAAAGGTTGGGGACTGCTTGTCAGGTCCCCGAACCCTCATTATTTTCCCCTGCACATATATTCTACTTTGGGGGGTCCTGCCACTCTGCTGGTGGGGGGGGAAAGCAAGCTTTCACTTGGGATAACTTTCGCTTTCTACTCTTCCCCTCCTGCCTCTATCCTCTTGAGAAAGGGACTGTTTCTCCCTTATCAGGGAGACGGTTACGGAGAAATGAAACTGGAGAAGACCTTGAGTTGCGGGCCAACACATGTGCCACCTGTGGATTGGCTGGATTTCAAACGGACATTGCGACTCTGGTGAGAGGAGGAATCTTGCTGGTTTAACTATACCGTTTGAGCGGAATTTCCCCCAGAGCTCCGCCCTACTGTCACTAACCCCTGATAAAAGTTTCCTTTTGAGACAAGGCCTGTTGCAAGAGTTCTGCTTTCTTGGGTGGTTAGCTGAGGGGGTCCTTACACGGCTGGTGTAGAAAGGAGAGACAGAGACTGAGGGCTATAGTGTTCCTTCAACCTTTCCACCTTCCTCCAATCTTAACTGCTATCCTAAGAAACCGCCTGCTCCTATTTGTTGGGGAAAGCTGAAGAATCTATTCCCTCACAGCTGTAGTAAAAAAATTTTTTGCTTTGGACTGAATTCTTACACAGGACAATCTCTACCTACTAAGCGAACTTTCAACTAAAATAGTGAGCTGGAAGCTTTACTGCTATGGTTCACCCAAAATGAATCACAGCGGGACTTTCAAAACTCATCGAATTTGGTACTTCTACTCTATGCAATTTGACGTGAACGTTTTGTCCCGGTGTTCACCTTTTCGTTTGGTACTCAACGGCGCAAGCTAGAACTTGTTGGTGTCGGCTGCCTTGTGACTCACTGCATTATTGCTTCTGGGAACATTTTGTTTGGTACGCCTCGGGTTGGTTTTTTTCCATGACTGGTGAAGAGACCTGTCTTCTCCCCGGTTCATCAGAAGATCTGGACATCTCTGCCTTAGCGTCTGTATATGTGCATTTGAGTCAATGTTCACCCTTTGTGATTGCCTGAACAAGTCCTTGAAATTTTCTTGCAAGGCTTGGAAGAGTTTTTTAGGGCTGAGAGAAGGTGACTGGCCCAGGTTCACCCAACTGCCTTTGTGCCTAAGGCAGGACTAGAATTTACAGTCTCCCTGTTTCTGCCCTGGTACCTTAACCACAACACACTACCTATCTCTGTACTAACATATTGTTGTTGTTGTTGTTAGCTGCGAAGTCGTGTGCAACCCATCGCGACCCTGTGGACAACGTTCCTCCAGGCCTTCCTGTCCTCTACCATCTTCTGGAATCCATTTAAGCTCACGCCTACTGCGTCAGTGACTCCGTCCAGCCACCTCATTCTCTGTCGTCCCCTTCTTCTCTTGCCCTCAACCTTTCCCAGCATGAGGCTCTTCTCCAGTGAGTCCTTCCTTCTCATTACGTGGCAAAGTATTTCAGTTTCAACTTCAGGATCTGGCCTTCTAAAGAGCAGTCAGGGTTGATCTCCTCTGGGACTGACCGGTTTGCTCGCCTTGCAGTCCAAGGGACTCGCAGGAGTCTTCTCCAGCATCATAGTTCAACTGTACTAACACATACAGAGGGATATAAGAGTTCTAAAAGGGAACTAGATCAGTCACTGGAGTCCCTTTAAACATCCTGTCCATTTCAGAAAATCTCGCCTTCGGAAGTTGTCAGTTCCCCGTCACTGGAGGTTTTTAAGAAGAGATTGGACAACCATTTGCCTGAAATTATATAGACTCTCCTGCTCGAACTCAGGGTTGGACTAGATGACCTCCAGGTTCTATTCCAACTCTGTTATTCTATATCCTATGTTCTATCTGCTTCTATGATACACTCGGTGAACTATTAGGGAGGGGCCGTCTTCCATTCTTTCCTTCACATGTAACATCCTGTTGCTATTTCTCTGGAACGCCGGTCCTCCTCGCTGGAAATCCATCTCTTTAGTACACTCCATTACAAGGAGACCATCCTAGACATTAGCCTTTGCCCTAAAAATCAGCTCCAATGTGATCTCCTCACAAACTGGGCCCACCTAATCTCATCTTTCCCGTGCATAGTGCTCTTTCCCCATCTTTGCCTTCATCATCTTCAGAGAGAATAACAAATTTCAAAGCTACTGCTGGCCATCAGCAGACAGTTCACAGGCTTTTGCTGAAAAGCACAAGTGAGAAGAACACACAGAGCTGCTGTCTCCAGCAACACATCTCCAGCTGGACAGCTTTTTTTTCCCCCTACAGCAAGCCCCCTCCCTTGATTCCAGCCAAGGATGAATCTATGCAACTAGGTCAACTCCATCTATTTTGCACACTGGAAGGCTAAAGGTTGAACAGAGAAAATTAAGTAAGATTCTTTGCAGTGCAAAGGACAAAACACAAAAACCTGGGGAATGATCTGACCCAGGAATTTTGCTCCTGGCTGTAAAAATGAATGATTTCACCCCAGATTAAGCTAGGATTTGAGCATTAGGGCGAGAAAAATATTAAGGAGAACCAAAATGTCTACGGGAGTAGAATTTGCTTTCCATTTGCAGAAGCAGAGAGAAATAACCGTTGACCAAATAACCTAAAAAAGAATGCCTTGATTAGATTGGCAAGGAAGGGCAGAATTAAGATGACAGAAAATTGCTACGAACAGCACAGGATTTCCAGTTTTCTGTTGCCAGAGAGAAATGCCTTCATTTTGATTTTTTTTAAAGCTTTCCAAATTGTTCCCTAGTTTTAAACCTCTCCCGACGACAACGGTACTGGAGGTTCAGCCATATACAAATGGACAGGAATTTAAACCTAAGGAATTAACCCAATAATATTTTAAATCAGTGTGTTACAGCCACATGGCCAGAAACAGCAAAATAGCCAATTGTAGGGTACTTACATGCATACATATACATATAAATGTACTGAGCATGCTCTAATGATAAACAAGAACGTAAGGAATCAACCCAATGATAATGATCAATGCACTAAAGCATCTTTAATTGGCTGGTAATCAGTTAGAAGTTAAGGTTGAAGGACTTTAGACATACCATAGTAATCACGTTGCAAGGCTTCACTTAGTATGCAAGGTCATAGATGGAAAAGCTTCAGTTAAAGGAACATAAATGAGGTCCAAAGTATTTGCTTTTTTTCCCCTCTCAAAGAGTTCCCCTCAGCAGAGTTTACAAGAGCTTCCTAGAAAGTCACGCCATCCAAACCGATCACACCAACATTCTTGCAACTACCAGCCAGGCTGAGTTTTCTTTTCCCTGCATTATTTTTAAATCAGATTTCAGGAGCTTGGCTGGGAATAAGGACAGTTGGAGTCCCAATGCATCAAGAGGGAACCAAATTGGCAAAAGTTCTTTTGGGGTCTTGGAACATCAGAAACATTAACGTCCGTGTATTGTGGATCCTTTTTAAAGACACGCATTTATAGCGCAAGGAATGTTCTCCCTTTCTCAGTCTGTGAAATGCTTCCGTTTGCAAATTTAACCATTAGACCAGGGTTAACATCCACATCAGGGCCTTCAAACTTGGCCCTTTGATGACTTGTGGACTTCAACTCCCAGAATTCCTCAGCCAGGCACGCGTGCCTGGCTGAGGAATTCTGGGAGTTGAAGTCCACAAGTCATCAAAGGGCCAAGTTTGAAGACCCCTGGTCTACATCATAGATAGAAATAACTGTCCTATTCAAGAAAGAAGCTACTGATAGTCCTCAACTTACAACAGTTTATTTAGTGACCCTTCAAAGTTACAACGGCACTGAAAAAAGTGACTTATGACCGTTTTTCACACTTAGGACCACTCTAGCACCCCGACGGTCACACGATCACAAGTCAGACGCTTGGCAACTGATTCATATTTAAGACGGTTGCAGTGTCCTGGGCTCATGCGATCACCGTTTGCAACCTTCTGACAAGCAAATCTCATGGGAGACCCGGATTCACTTAACAACCGTGTTACTAATTTAAACAGCTGCAGTGATTCACTTAATGACTCTGGCAAGAAAGGTCATAAAACGGGGCTCAACCAATGTCTCACTTAGCAACATACATTTTGGGCTCAATTGTGATGGGTAAGTCAAGGGCTACCTGTCTTAGCCTTTAAGGTCCGGCATCTGATTTTCATTTTGATGAGGAACTCTGGTCTTGCCATGGAATGAAAATTATGCCTACCCATTTCTTGGCAGGGGCCACCTCTATTGCTATCACCGCTTCCCATTTGATTCCAGCCTCCTTATTATCTCTGTTAGGTGTCCACATTCTTCTTTTCTTTAACATCATTATTTCCTTGTTCTTTGCCTTCTGCTCTTGTTGCAAGATAGCAATAGCAATAGTACTTAGGCTTATATATCACTTCATAGGGCTTTCAAGCAGTTTACCGAGTCGGCATATTGCCCCAACAATCCGGGGTGAGGATCGAACTGCTGGCAGTCGGCAGACTTAACTACAAGCTTTGTTCAGTTTTCTCTTCAGGTATGTTGACTGAGATGTTGGAATTCATAAAGTTGTTTTGAATCCTTTTAGGCAGCCCGCAAGCCTTGGAAAAGGTGGATGAATGCCCACATCTTCTGCAAAGGGCTACAAACATCGATCACTTGCAATCACCTCCTAATCTCCACTTAGGTTTTTGGTGATGGGAGAGTTTTAGCAAAAGTCTGCAAGCTAAGTTACAGTTTATCCGCTGAATCTTCATCTTTTATTCAGCATCTCTATTTATTTATAGTCCTTCTGAAGAATTTGCACTTCACTCATGTTACGTTTCCTGTTGTTGTTGTTTTGTTTGTTTCGTTGCAAAATGTTGGCAGGTACTTAGAAAAGCAGAACTTGTTCATGTCAATTTTGTTCAACAGGATCAGTTTGTCAGAAAAAGGAAACCTTTCTTCCCGTATTTCAACACTAATCATAACCATAATTATTTTTAGAGAAGTTATTCATTTTTATTTTATTAGATTTTTATCCTGCCTTTATTACTTTATCCATAATATTTCTTCCTTCTCCTATTTTTCCCCACAGCAACAACCCAGTCAGGCAAGGTTGAGCTGAGCCGCGTGGGATTGTGTGACAATATGTGCATTGCAACATTGTTATTCAAACGCAGCCCTTGATGTAGCTATGTGCAGTATTGTGGTGCAAGAAAAGGTGGACTTTGTGTTGCCACATCATGACATTTTGCTGTCATTGTAGCTAGGAGCGTAAACAGTCAACAACATTGTCACTAATTTCTAAGATGAGGATAAGTGTGAATAGTCAATAGCATTGATCCTGGCCTGCAATAGTGGTGAGTATCTGTAGCTCGGGTGTAGGATGAGGGTGAAGGTTTGTCTCCGAGCTGCTGGATTGGTTTCCAAACGTTGCATTATCCGGCTAGGAAACATCTTCAATGTCAGTGTCGGTGTTCTTCTGTTTATAAGGGTTTCATGGATAGGTGTTCGATTGGAGCAACACAAAAATCATCGGCCACGCTGCCACCTGCCAAGCTCGTGAGTTCATCAAAGCCTGGCACTCCACATGCAATTCCATCAACCAACACATTGACCTAAAACCAGCCTACAAACCCCTCAGAATCCACATCAACCACACCACCAATCAGAGACAGCACCAACCCTCAACCAACCCAGGCAAGTCCCCTCCCTCCCACCAGCAGTTCACCTCTCAAGGACCCGGATCGGATGTAACCTCCCCATCACAAGTCCCTTACTGATGACTCACACCTGACCCATCACAAGACCCATCACAAGTCCCTCACTTGACACACCCACACCTGAAGCCCTTATAACCAGAAGAACACCGACAATGACATCCCCTAAACTCTGCTGAAGATGTTACCTAGCCTGGTAATGAAATGTTCAGGAATCAACCCACAACCTCGGAGAACAAATCTTCATCCTCATTGATCCTAGTTTTTAAGACCCTAGAGCAGGGGTAGGCAACCTTGACTCTTTTATGACTTGTGGACTTCAACTCCCAGAATTCCTGAGCCAGCCATGCTGAGCGGAAAGGGAGAGGTTTCCAAGCTGTGCCATGATAGCTCAGGAATTCTGGGAGTTGAAGTCCACGAGTCATCAAAGAGCAAAGGTTGCCTACCCCTGCCCTAGAGCATAGTTGATGGGAAGAAGAAGAAAGAAGAAAGGACTGCTTAAAATAAATACTACAAGAAGGTGCATGAATGTGCCTCTTTGACCAAGGAAAATGTTTAGTTTGCACTATGTTCATAATTTGGTTACTGAATCGATGCTGAGTTTGCAATACAATGAGCCATTAATTCACCCATGTTATGGTTTGTCTGGCTTCACACAACATGTCAAACCACACAGAGAGAAAAACAAAGTTAATCCAGCTTACTATGTTGTGTGAATTGCAATCGCTTTGGTCTTGCAATTTCACTTGGTTAAGCTCGCTGCACAAACGTAGTCCAGTGAACGGTCCTTTTTCTTTTTGTTCAATTATATCCTGCCCTCCTTCCAATTTTTCCTTACGATCCATACCTTGCAAGATTGGACCAGCTGAGAGAGAAACTGAGCCAAAATCCCCCAGGGGGAGTTCATGGTTGATGATGGACTGCAATCTACCTTCCAGTCCAAGATGTTGACCACTTGCGCAATCTCTGGGTCCTTCTCTGTGGTGAATGCCCCCAAAACTCTTCCATTTTCACATACATCTTGGTGGTGCTTTAACAAATCCTTCCACTTTCTGTCTATTCACAGGAACAGGTCCCAAGTTCAGGTCAATTCAATGAAACTTCTACAACTGCAAATAACAGCTTTCCCACACTGATGACCTCCAAAGCTTTTGGGTCTACCATTCCCACAATTTCACCAGCCAAAACAATATCAAAGGCGACCGAGGGAAGACTCCAGTCTCCTTTTGCAGCTCATCTTTTCAGGAACATTAACTTCAATTGGTGTAATGGACTGTACACTTGCAGGAGTGTGTGTGTGTGTGTGTGTGTGTGTGTATGTGTGTGTGTAGTATTTGGCCAACTCAGAGCATTCCCCAAAAGAAAGTGACTCGGATTAAGTGATTGTGCACTTGCAAACTAGAGAGGGGAGGAAGTGTTTCAGGGTAGCCACACACAGGCTATATCTGGTAGGTAAGAAAGTTACAGCCTTAGTTTGGCAAAACTTTGTCCATTAGGAACAAACAAATAAGGGATTTAACCACTGGCACACAGGTAGATCTTCGTGTACAACAGTTCATTTAATGACCAAAGTTACAGCAGCATTGGAAAAAGTGACTTATGACCATTTTTCATACTTACAGCCATCGCCGCATCCCCAAGGTCACATGATCAAAATTCAGACACTTGGCAACTGGCTCATATTTACGATGGTCGCAGTGTCCCGGGGTCACGTGATCCCCTTTTGCGACCTTCCGACAAGCAAAGTCAATGGCGGAGCCAAATCCACTTAACAACCGTGTCACTAACCAAATTGCAGTGATTCACTTAACCACTGTGGCAAGAAAGGTCGTCAAAGGAGAGAAAAACTCACTTAACAACTCTCTTCCTTAGCAACAGAAATATTGGGCTCAGTGGTGGCTATAAGTCAAGGACTAAGTGTACTTTTTTTTCTATTTTTATCGGCACTAATGGATTCAACGTGTCTTTAACCGCTCCGGGAAGCAGAGTTTCGTTTCATTTAATTTTAAAAAACCCAAGACATGGGAGTTAGAAAGCCACAAAACAGATCTAGTTTGCTTGTCCTGGATGATGATGCATTTCAGTTATTTTTCTGGCTCAGGACAAATGACATTGTCCTGATTGCCTGGAGGCTGACTGCTCTCCCCAAAGGCAAATAAGGACCAAGCTTAAGTTAAACTTGCATTATGAGGTTAACTTCCACTGGATCTTTGCCAGCAAAACTCCGTTCGGTGCTATTTTCAAAGTTCTCATGGGCTAATTAAAGAGAAGACAAGCAAAAATATAAACAGAACATTAAAGGGAAGGTAAAAATAGCAGGGTGTGCGCGTCTGTGAAATTCTCTCCAAATCTGAGGAGGGACGGTGGGTCAGCCCTTCACCCTAAGGGAATCTGGACATGGCATGGCACCGGGCATCCTTGTCAGGGAGGAACAATTTCTCCTCAGAGCAACTGCCACACTGCAGAAGAATACCCTCGACTGGGCCATTTTGTTAGATGTTCCCAGAGTCGTTACCAAGGTTACGTCAGGAGGAACAAAACATGGAAGTGCAGGCAGCCTGCATGGTTAGAAGAAGCCAAGCAGAGCAGATTCCTGTGTCTCGATTAATTTTCCATGTTTAAAATAAAAATTAAATAACTTTCAGGAAAGAAAGAAAGAAAGAAAGAAAGAAAGAAAGAAAGAAAGAAAGAAAGAAAGAAAGAAAGAAAGGAAGGAAGGAAGGAAGGAAGGAAGGAAGGAAGGAAGGAAGGAAGGAAGGAAGGAAGGAAGGAAGGAAGGAAGGAAGGGTCCACACAGTTTTTATTTAATTTTCTGCCATACTATTCTTTTTTTTTCTGAATTTACTTGTCAATAATTATTTTACTATAATTTTGGGAAGCTAGGATTCATCTCAAGAGTGGCTAATTTTGCTGGAAAGAAAAAGTATAAAATGTTTTTATTACATTGGATACTATGTTGCCCTAGTACAAAAGTCCATTGTGCTTTATGTGCAAAGTTGCAACTTTATGTCCTGCTCCAATAATGAATAAAAAAATAGTTTATCATTCCTTCTCCTTCTTTCCTTCTTAGGGCATAGCAAAATATTTCATAATGATAAATCATTTAAAAAATTATTTTGTACACAACTCAAGGACACATTTGACTCTGGCTATCAAGGACAAGACAAACTTTATAAATAAGACACTGAATACTTTTATCCCTCTTAACAAGTTTACATGATCATTTATATATGCACATATTCAGGCAAGCGAACTATCAACTATTCCCTTCCAGTGTTCTACAGAGCACCCAAAATAAAGTCATAAGATATGAGAAAAAAAGATGCTGCTAAATGCTATGTGGTAGCTGCCACTAGATGGGTCCACAGTTGTTGACCTCCATCACTCAGGACAACTGTGGTCCACTGAAGCTTTACACCAGGGGTCTTCAAACCTGGCCCTTTTATGACTTGTGGACTTCAACTCCCAGAATTCCTCAGCCAGGCAGACCCCTGCTTTATACTGAGTGGTAAAACTAACTCAAAAAATATATTCACATAATTCTGTTAAGTCGTAGAAAACTAAAGCACCTAAGTAAACCGTAATTAAATGTAGGATATTATGAAAGCAAACCTAGTTTGTTTACAGGGTTAAGTAGATGCAAAAGTCACAGCTGGAATATAACCCTCATGCGATGATATCATCAGCAAATGGCGTAAACTGAATGTCTGTGCATGATGCTACTTGCCCCTGTATGTTTAATAGTAGCAGTGAAGAATCCTTAGGTTTGTTTGACTCTCCCCGAAAATTTTAAAGTAAGTTCTCCTGAAATGGTTTTAGGAGCGGTGAAGTGGAATCAGTTCTTGACACGTTCCTATTTTGCATATTCTGAGCAGTCATTGTGCATAACCAGCTGGGAAATAAATACAGCTATGCAGTCCTATTAGATACAGAGAGAGAGAGAGAGAAAACAGCCCCCTTTTCCCCCCAGCTCGGTTATTTCTTTGAACTCAAGAAGCCCGGCCTTGTCTCACCACTGCCATTTATATATGCCATACGTGCATATGTAAATGACCGTGTACATTTGGTAAGAGGGATAAAAATATTTAGTGTTATTTATAAAGTTTGCCTTGTCCTCGATAGCCCGAGTCAAAGGTGTTCTCGAGCTGTGTACAAAATCGTTTAAAAAATGATTTATCTTTATGAAGTAGTATGCTATTAATTTATCCCAACCAACCAAGTTCCTGTTCCTTTCCAGGCCCCTAACTTGCCTCCTACTTTTTAATTCAGAGCCACAGAGTGAACCCACAAGGAAGGTCTTTATAGCACATTGCCATGGGAGAATAAGAGTTGGGGGTGGTGGAAAGAGAGAGACAGAAACAGCTATGCTAGCTTTTAAAGCACCCCACCGATCTCTTCCTGGTGCAAAATAGAACATTATGTCCAAAGGAAATGTGATCTTGTTTTTGCATGAAACCAATTAAAATTCCTATTTTGGGTCCTGTAAATATAAGCTACCAAACACATGACTAAATGCTAAG
Organism: Vipera berus; assembly: GCF_964194415.1. NCBI lineage: Eukaryota > Metazoa > Chordata > Lepidosauria > Squamata > Viperidae > Vipera > Vipera berus. The sequence continues at coordinate 8,562,738 of NC_138215.1, read as the reverse complement.
ATCATAAGACTACATCTGATTTACTTTGGCCATGTCATGCGTGCAAATTCATTGGAGAAGGCAGTGATGCTAGTGGATCAAGAAGAAGGGGCAAGCAAAGAAGATGGTGGCTTGATAACATCACATCGGGTACAAACTCAAACATCCAACATTTGAAAGAAGCTGCTCTTGACAGGGTACCATGGCGAACACATGCCTATAAAGTCGCCCAGAGTCGGACACAGCTAAATGGTTACAACAACAACAACAAACATAAGCTACATCCAATCCACAGGTACCACCAGGTCCTGACTCAAATCCCACTCTGCAATTCTGCAGTCTAGAGAGGAAATGGTAATGAACTAGATCTCCCGACACCTTGCTCCAGGTTGTTCACGCTGTCTCGGGACTGTTGGAACATCCAGTTCATGAACTTTGCACCAGCTTTCTGTGCTACCAACCAAAGCTTTCCATTCGTGGCAGCATTGGAGCATATGATAGCAATTAACCCTTCAGAGTCTGAATACAAAATGCCTGAGTGGCACGTACAAAGGTCTTACTTCCTACACCCTTATTTTGATCTGATATGCATGTCAGAAGCAGGAAGGAACTACATTTGCAATCCAAGGTGTACCATCTTACCACAGGCAAAGCTGTAGATTGAACTTGGGAAACACTTTAACTCATTAGAGAACCATCCATGCTTGTACAAGATAGGTAGGTTTTAAATGTTATTCTTAAAAGCTTCCTGGGGTTAAAAAAAGGGGGGGAATTCCAGAAGTTTTTAATAATGCGATGTATCCCAGGCCTTATGTCACTTGTAAAGGTTAAAGGCTAACATTTTGTTGTGATCTCTTACTAAAGCTACTGCAACCACTCTGAATGTTGAAAATAGCTTCCAATTCCTCAGGTAAAAGACACCAATTAAAGGAATGAAAACAATATGTTTCTTGAGAAATTTGGAGCGATAGTAAGGTTGTGGGACCAAAGAAGAAACAAAGCAAAGAGCAACATAAATTCTCAGTTTGCCTTCAGCTACAGGCCAAAACAATAATTTTTCTGCCACTTAACAGAAGACATTTATAGAATTAAAAAAAAACACCAAATGTGTGTATTCATTATTCTAAAGCAGCAGGGAACGATGTACTATTCGGGGTAAGTTTCTGGCAACTCAGGTTAAAATAAAAAGTGACTTAGAGGGAATCAAAACTATTCAAGAAAGGGAACCAGTGTTCAAATAGGGAGACTTCAACTTAATTAAATCCCACAGAGCTTCTTCAATAGTATTAGAACTTTCCCACCCATATCCCACCCCCGGCAAAGATGCAATTATGACACCACCCTGAGCCTGTTCCGATGTTGTATGAAGGCATAATTTTCAAATAGTAAGCCTGTCAAACAGAGCCTGTCTCTGGATCGAGGTTTGTGATGTTGATTCTGAGATTACTTTGGACGACGAAGGAAATAAAGCAATTCAACTTGATTCCAATAAATAAGAAAAGCAGAAGTAATGCTCAGAGTTAGAGCCAAGTCTGGCCTTTTTGTTTTGTTTCGTTTTGCACAGGAGTGAGATCCCACCGTGGTATTCTGCATATCTGTTCATCCTCAGAAACCATATTTATATATCTATTTTTATTTTTATTTTTTTTTAATTTGTGCTTTTAAGAGTTGGTTGCACTAAATGCCATTTGATAGCTGCCTGGGTACTTTGTCAAGTGGAAAATGCATTGCACTGAATGAAATGCTTAAATGCCCAGCCCAGCCTTGCATTGCAACATACCTTTTAAAAAAAATACTTTCCAATGTTTGTTTGTTTGTTTGGGGGAGGGGTTCAAGAACTGACCAGAAGATTCTGCCACTTTTCCTTGCCTCATTCAGTTGAACCCACCAACCTGGGCACAGCTACGCTATGAACTGGCTTTGGACATGGAAATGCCAAAGAGGTCAGGGCATTCATAACTGCCCCACTGCCATTTTGCTGCAAGATGGGAAAATGAAGCAGGCAAAAAAAAAACCCCTCTCCTGCTCTCTACTTTTCCAGGTCTCAGGGACCCACACATCCAACCACCCTGCAGCGCAGCTAAACACCCCCCACACCCTCAAGTAACCCTGTACTCTTTTGCCTTTCCTCCCCTGTCTAGTTCTGAATGCATGTTTTCTTCCCTTGCTCTCTTCCCACACATGCGTGCTAGTCGTTTCCAACTCTAGGGACCGGTAGTCATTTCCGTTTCAAAGCTGAAGAGCCAGTGTTTGTCCAAGGACGTCTCCGTGGTCATGTGGCCGGCATGACTAGACGCCAAAGACGCACGGAACGCTGTTACCTTCCCACCGGAGTGGTCCCTGTTTTTCTACTTGCATTTTTACGTGCTTTCAAACTGCTAGGTTGGCAGAAGCTGGGACGAGTAACAGGCGCTCACTCTGCTACGCGGCACTCGGGATTCGACCCGCCAAACTGCCGACCTTCTGATCGACAAGCTCAGTGTCCTAACCCACTGAGCCACCGCCTCCCTATACAGAGAGGTAACCCCATAGCAAATACTGAGTCACTTTGACGGCACCAAATAGCTTAACCGAGTTGCACAAGGCAAAGGTTTGTAAAAATGCATTCTCCTTCCCTCGTCCACCCCCCCATTTCTCAGTTTCTCTTGCGCCATCGCTGTCGTAAGATCCTATCTTCTGGACAGCTCACCTTTTTTATAAGCTCACTTGGGATACACAATCCACAATGGGTCCCTTCTAGATGTCCCTGGGAATGCCAGGAGCTGCACTTCCAACACATCTGGAAGGCTTGCCATAGTGTCAAATATCTGTAGCTGGTGAAGTTTCCTTCTCCAAACTTGTGGGTTGGTTTCCGAATGTTTCATTACCAGGCTAGGTAACATCTCCAGTGTTCAGAAACCAACCCACGTCTGGAAGGCACTAAATGCAGGAGGCTGTAACAAGAGCCTTGGTGGAGCAGTGGGCTAATGCCTCCTTAAGTAACACCAGCTGCCTGCAATTAGTGCAGGTTCGAGTCCCACCAGGCTCAAGGTTGACTCAGCCTTCCATCCTTCCGAGGCAGGTAAAATGAGGACCCAGATTGTTGGGGGCAATAAGCTGACTTTGTAAAATGCCACTTGGGGGGGGGGTGAAAGCCCTAATTAGCAGGCATATACATAGAATGAAGGCTACTGCTAAGCACGTTGATTTGTGCTTTAAATTTTAAGCCGCCCTGAGTCTTCGGAGAAGGGCGGGATGATTAAAAAAAACAATTGTCACCAATGGACGTAGAGGCCTGTAAGCAAAACCCACAAGGGTCTCTGCCTCCTAGAGCTTATAATTCTTTATTTAATTTTGCCCCCCCCCCCTCTCTCTCTTAAAGGGCCTTTAAACAGCAATGTCATCTACAGACATTAGCAAGTAATGATGATGCTTATTTCTCTGCTGTGAACCCTCTGCAGATTAGCGGCTGTTATCAGGGACAAGCAAGGGCTGTCTCTCTCTCTCTCTCTCTCTCTCTCTCTCTCTCTCTCTCTCTCTCTCTCTCTCTCTCTCTCTTTCAGTCAGCTGATGCTTTGCATTTCAAAGGAGAAGACATCAGGGGGGAAAAGTGGGAAATGAGCAGGATAGAGAGATGGATTTCAGTATCCTTTGGCATTTTGACTTCTAGCACAGGGAGGACTTTTTAAAGTTTTCGCTTGAAACATTTTTCTATGGTAGCTTTAGAACAGCTCTGTTAGGCAGGCCTGAAAACAACAGCTGTATTATTGTTGTTGTTGTTGTTGTTGTTGTTGTTGTTGTTATTATTGTTAAATAAAATTATATGCTGGCTGGCTCCCAGAGATTCTGGGAGGCTTACAAATTATTTCAAACATGAAACACAAGGGCCAGAGAATAATGGGGTTGACTTAAAGCAGGAGAAGCCCCATGGAAGTTTTGAACGTCAACTCCAATTGGTCTAGGGCCACACAGGAACTGTAGTTCCAAATATCTGTCAAACTTACTTGAACTCAGTTAAGCTAAAGCAACCAATTATTGCAATTAGTTTGCCAGATGTGCTGAACACAGCCAGCCACATTTCACTGAGCCAGTTGCTTCACACACACACACACACACACACACACACCAATCTCTGTGGTCAGTTGCTGGATTGTCAGAACCTGAATTAATTTAATGGAACAGGCTTAAGTTCTCCCTACATACCAGTTTGGTTTTTAAAAGTCTGCAAGTCTATCCTGCAGCTGAAAAGAGCTGAAAAGAGCTAAAAGCCAGAGGTCACCTTATCAACTCTGCACCTCTCACGACTTCCTCCTCTCTTCTGACTTACTTCCTACTCTCAGTCCCCGGCAAGGACCAATTTTAATTCGGCTAAGGAGGGACTCCGAAGGGCCTTCTTCCCTTTTGGAAGGGAATCGGGACCCGGAGCCCGTTCCCTAAAGCTACCCAAGCAAGCGCGAGAATGTCCATTTGGCACAAGGGCCCATTTCAGAAAGTGGTCCACGCTCCCAGCGCCCGCAGCGGGCGGCGCGGTGGGCCACCTTCGGGGAAGCGGAGCCCTTTAGTTGGGGGCAACTCCGACGAACTCTCGCCCCTAGTCTTCCGGCTCCGACGGGGCTCAGCCGTCTCGAAGAGCTTTGGGGGTCTCTTCCTGGGGTCCAGCCCAAGAGCGCGGCAGGCGGAAGACGAGGCGCGAGCGGCCGGGCAGAGGGACCGGGGATGGCGGAGAGGGGGGGGGGCTGCGCCTGGCTGGCCGGCGGTGTCAGTCAAGGCAACCTGCGCCAAACACGCCCCTTCGCAGCACCTTCGGCGCCTCCCGCAAGCCTGGCACAGACCCGGGCCGGCGGCGGAGAGGCAGGGCGCATCGCCAACCCAAGGCAACCCGCTCGCTCCCTCGCTCGCCTCTGCGGCCGCGCTCGGGCGAGGCAGGGACACACACCAGCCCTTCGCCCCGGGGCCGGGATGTGTGTGTGTGTGGGTGAGGGGGGGGGTCTTTTTTTTTTTTTTTTGCAACGCAGGAGCCACGCCAACAGGCAGCCTTCCCCCCCCCCCCATGAAGCTGAATATACGTCTCCCAACATAAGGTTGCCGGATGCAATCTGGGTCGGTCCCCGGGACCAGAGACCCCGTCCCCCGTCCCCTTCCAAGCGCCTAGTCCCTCTCGCCTCCCTCCCAGGCTTGGCCGCCCCCTCCCCACCACCCCCACCACCCCCACCACCCCGCCTTCCCCATCGGCCCCCCGCTCACCAGGTAGGCGCCCACGGTGCCCTGGGCCAGCATCAGGACGCACTCGGACACCAGGAAGACCTGGATGCTGGCGAAGCGCGACTCCTTCTTTTTCCGCTTCTTGGCGCGCTGCGCTTCGTCCCCTCCTTGCAGCTCGCCGACCTCGCCGCCGCCGCCGCCGCCGCCCGTCGAGGAGCCGTGGGACTTCTTCGCCTGCATCCTCCGCCTCCCCTGCCTCCTGCGCGGCGGGACCCCGAGGCTCCTGGCCGCCTCCCCACGAGCTGCCCGGGCGCGGCGGCTCCAATCAGATGCCCGAAGCCGGCTGTTGCCACCGTTGTTGCTGCTGCTGCTGCTGCTGCTGCTGCCGCCGCCCCCGGCGCTCGCCTCCCTTCCTGCCGGCAACCGCCGCCGCCGCCGCCGCCGCTAGTGCTGCCATGGCCGGCTGGCTGTTCGCACGCCTCTTTCCTCCGCCCGCTCCGAAGGCTCCCCCTTCCTCCGCGCTTTCTCCTCCCCTCGCGCGGCCGCCCTGCCAGCTCCGGCTCTCGGGCGCTCCTGCCGCTGCCGCCGCCGCCCGCTGCTGGATGGGCGCCAAGGGGCCGGGAGGGGCAGCCCCGGGGAGGGGGCGCCCGCTTGGCGAGGGGAGGCGGCGGCGGCTGCCGGCCTCCTCCAGGGCGCGGGGACGGAGCGGGTGGGGAAGGAGCCGGGGCGCGTCCTGGGGAGAGGCGCGCCAACGGGCTCGGCGGGGCTGGAGGCGAGGGAAGGGAAGGGGCGACCTCTGCGGTGGGCTTTGGGGGGGGGCAAGGGAAGAAAAGGGGGCTGGCTGCCTTCCCCCAACGCCTTGGCCCCGGACTGGGACTGGACTCCTTACTGGAAGGTGACTCCTGGCCCCGCTGGGTTGGGTTCACACGACCAAGAGAGCCGGCTTTGGCTTTCGTGTTTGGCATGGACCAGCCCTTAGGGAGCTTTCGTGGTTTGGGCTGAACGCCCAATCCTTGCCTGCCCCGTTATGGACTCTTAAAAGCCCTCGAGAGTACTTCCGGGGTAGGGGTTAAAATAAATTTAAAAAAAAAGTCAAGAAGGCAGCTCTAATGGTGCAATGGAAGCTCCGCAAATGACACATATAAAAATAGGTGGAGCTTTGTTTGGACGGTCGGGGATGCCATTTTTGACTTTTCCCAACCAGACCCCAGATATGCCTTCTGCTTTCAGGGCTTTGCAAGCCTGATCCTTAAGGGGGGACTCTGTAGATTAACCACCTGGTTGATCAGGTGTAACTTCAGGCACTCTAAGAAATGGGTCCATGTCTCCATAACAGTAACACCTCGGTCAGGGTTAAGGCTGTCCATGGACAGGAAGAGGGATGGATGGATGGACGGACAGACGAACAGATAGACAGAGGGGATGGATGACAGACAGATAATGGATGGGGAGACAGATGAGATGATGGATTGACAGGCAGAGATAGACAGATATAGAAGAGAGAGAGAGAGATAATGGATAGAGGGATGGATGGGATGATGAAAGGACAAGAAGAAACAGATGAGACAGACAGATATGGTGGGTAGGTGGATGGATAGATGGATGGATGCTGGAGAAGACCTGGTAATGGGCAAGAGGACTCAACCAAGGGGTAGGGCAGGTGTTATTTATGTTGGCACCACAAAATATTTAAGGGCCCTCTAACTCATATGTTATGGTCATGTTCTTCCTTGCAACCTTTTGGGAGTACTGTAATGTTATATTATGTTGACAGAAGACAAAACTGGTTTTCAAAGATGTGTGTGTGTACTCTACTGCATTGTATAAAGATACTTGGAAATTAATATGTTCAGAACAAAGAAGGGCTTTTCGTGCTCTAACAATAGCAAAACGAGTAATCCTTGGGAAGTGGAAAAATACTCTTAATTCCAGAGATAAAAGATTGGATTTCAGGGAAGCGTGATTAAGCAGTTTTGGAGAAAATTGTATATTCAGTTAATCAGAAAATGTCATACTATTTCTCCCATGGAGAAAACCTTTGGAGCAGGTTCACCATTAAAAGCTTTTTTTTTTCCCTTGCAAAACACAAAGTCAGGGAAACTTGGGATATAGTTGTAATTACGGGGTGGGGGTGGGATTCTGCGTTCTTTTTATGTGTTTTCTTCTTTACCATTTTCCTTTCGTATGTAGGGTGAATTGCTTATTTTCTTCATGTCTGTTTGGAAATGAAACAGTAACAGCATTTAGAACAATAAAAATATTTGAAGGAAGGGAGACCACAAGGACATGTATGGATGGGCTGTGGACAGAATTGCTACCTTCACACAACATTGTGTGTGGGGGGGGGTCTATGGCTTGGAAATAGGACTTCTGAGGATGACTTAAGCGTGGTCACTTAACACAAGCAAACAAGAGCTAGTAGAGTGCAACAAAATGTGAGAACATTTCCAGCTGAATTAGAGAAAACATTGTGTCCAAGATGAGTGAAATCATTGTTCTTTTCTACCCTGCACTGTAGTGACCACATCTGGAGTCCTGCATGAAATTCTGGGTAGCACATCTGCACAAAAGCATTGAAAGATTGGAGATTGTTCAAAGAGAGCAGCAAAGGTGATATAGGGACTTGAGGACCTGTGGGGTCTTTGGTGCCCTCTGAGCTTGGTGGTTTTCTTGCAGACATTTCATTACCAAACTAGGTAACCTCATCAGTGTTACAAGGCAGTGGGGTGTGGAGAGAGGAAGAGGAGGAGGAGGACTATGGGGTCCATGGTGCCCTCTGAGCTTGGTGGTTTTCTTGCAGACATTTCATTACCAAACTAGGTAACCTCATCAGTGTTACAAGGCAGTGGGGTGTGGAGAGAGGAAGAGGAGGAGGAGGACTATGGGGTCCATGGTGCCCTCTGAGCTTGGTGGTTTTCTTGCAGACATTTCATTACCAAACTAGGTAATCTCATCAGTGTTACAAGGCAGTGGGATGTGGAGAGAGGAAGAGGAGGAGGAGGACTATGGGGTCCATGGTGCCCTCTGAGCTTGGTTGTTTTCTAGCAGACGTTTCATTGCCAAACTAGGTAACACCATCAGTGTTAGAAGGCAGTGGGATATGGAGAGAGGAAGAGGAGGAGGACTATGGGGTCCATGGTGCTCTCAGGGCTTGGTGGTTTTCTTGCAGACTTTTCATTGCCAAACTAGGCAACATCACTGCTTGATAACGTCTGATCAACTGATGTTGTTACCTAGTTTGGTAATGAAACATCTGCAAGAAAACCATCAAACTCAAGAGAGCCCCAAGGGCTCTCTAGTTTAATTCTGAGCTACAAAGGTTCTCTTATATTGGTACTTGAGGACCTGCCTTGTGAGACCAGGCTGGAGAAGGAACGGAGCCACAAGAGCTCCCTTCAGAAACACAGTAACGTGTCACAGGAACATCATCAAGTATTTTCCATGACTGCACAAACTAAGACCAGAAATATCAGGTAGAAGTTGCAGCTACCTGGATTCTGTTTAAACACAGATGTCTGGTGCTGACATCTGAATGAGGGTGGAAAGGTACACCTAGGGAGGTTGTGAGTTCCCTGTGTCTGGAGGCTTTCGAGAAATGACCATACAAGCCATTTCTCTAGGACGCTTTGTTTTGTTTTTTCTGAACGTTGTAGAAGCTTAGTTAGTAGACGAGATCTCTTATGGGCATGAAACGACTTAAGAAGGATGACGTGTTTGACCACTCCTTCAGTTCCAGCCTGGCCATCCCCTGCAAGGAGAAGCGTTCAGTTACAGGTTTCATGGAAGTGTGTCTTCTCAAACAGAAAAGGGACCAACATTTTTTGAGAAGTTCTTTTAGGCCTCTAGGAAAGGTGTCTCCATGGCAGGTTTTACCCAGCACTTTCAGCCAAGTTATATATAACTAGTAAAAGCTCACATCAGCCAAGTTTTGCATGCTGGGTGACTTTGTGGGCTTGGCCTCGAACTTGGTTAAAGGAGCTGGGTAAACATGACTGATTTGGTTTCCAAAATTCTGTAAATTAAATGCTTAGCTTCATGACCACAAGACTAACAATGAGTCTCATTGTGAAGTCAAAGCTTCTGAGTTGGACTCAGAGGTCATGCACTTGGCATCAAGACACTAGTTGTTGATTTACTAAACCTCCTATTTCTTCAAGTAAAATCCCAGCAGCTACTCTCTTTCCACCTTGCATAGGATAAGCTGAATTTTTACTAATGGAATGGACTCCCACTTTATAAAACCCTACTGCAACCAATTTTGGTCACCATGCTACAAAAAAGATGTTGAGACTTTGGAAAAAGTTCAGAGAAGATCAACTAAAATGATTAAAGGCCTGGAGACTAAAACATACGAAGAACGGCTGCAGGACTTGGGTTTGGCTAGTCTAAAGAAGAAATAGGAGAGACATGATAGCAGAATTCCAGTATCTGAGGGGCTGCCACAAGGCAGAGGGGGGCAGGTTGTTCACCAAAGCACCAGAGGGAAGGATGAGAAACAATGGTTGGAAACTGATCAAAGAGAATAGCAACCTGGAATTAAGGAGAAACTTCCTGACAGTGAGGACAATTGACCAGTGGAACAGCTTGCCTGCAGAAATCATGGGTGCTCCATCACTGGAGGTTTTTAAGAAGAGACTGGACAGTCACTTGTTTGGAATGGTACTGGGTTTCCTGCTTGAGGAAGGTGTTGGACTAAAAGACCTCCAAGGTTCCTTTCTATTCTATTCTATTCTATTCTATTCTATTCTATTCTATTCTATTCTATTCTATTCTATTCTATTCTATTCTATTCTATTCTATTCTATTCTATTCTATTCTATTCTATTCTATTCTATTCCATATTCTATTCTATTCCATATTCTATTCTATTCTATTCTATTCTATTCTATTCTATTCTATTCTATTCTATTCTATTCTATTCTATTCCATATTCTATTCCATATTCTATTCTATTCTATTCTATTCTATTCTATTCTATTCTATTCTATTCTATTCTATTCTATTCTATTCTATTCTATTCTATTCTATTCTATTCCATATTCTATTCCATATTCTATTCCATATTCTATTCTATTCTATTCTATTCTATTCTATTCTATTCTATTCTATTCTATTCTATTCTATTCTATTCTATTCTATTCTATTCTATTCTATTCTATTCTATTCTATTCTATATTCTATTCTATTCTATTCTATTCTATTCTATTCTATTCTATTCTATTCTATTCTATTCTATTCTATTCTATTCTATTCTATTTGTAATCCTCACCTACAATCACAATTAAGCCCAACATTTCCACTGATAAGCAGGACAGTTGTTAAGTTAATCTGGCTTCCCCATGGACTTTGTTTGTCAGAAAGCCACAAAAGGGGATCACATGACCCCAGGACTTTGGAACTGTCATAAATACATGCCAGTGGCCAAGTGTCTGGATGTTGATCACATGACCGTGGGGATGCTGCAACTGTCCTAAGTGTAAAAACTGGTCATAAGTCACTTTTTTCAGTGCCCTTGGATCTTCTTACAGTCACGAAACAAATGGTTGTAAGTTGAGAACTACCTGTAATTAAGAATTTTGCTTGGCTCTTTCTGTCCAAGCTGTGTTTCTATCAGCCCACAAATTGTAAAGAATGGTAGTCACCGAATCTGTGAGAGGCAGATCGGACCCAACTTCAACCATCCTTTTGAAATACCAAGTTGCTTTGATTTCAGGGATCAGAGAACCAAATAGGTTTGCCTCAGATCCATCAGAGGTTGTGGGTGCCCCATTGCTGGAGGCTGGTAAGAAAAGAATGGACAGCCACCTGTCTGAAATGGTATAGGGTCTCCCGCTCAAGCAGGAGGTTGGACTAGAAGACCTCCAAAGTCCCTTCCAACTCTGTTGTTCTATCTTCTATGATTTGAGGAGGAAAACGGGATTGAGGACAGTTTACCTTCTCACTGAGGACCCCGTGCTATGTGTTTGAAGATCGTCAGTTGCGTGAAAATGATTGCTTGGCCCAGAACATTTCATCAGGCCCAAGAATAAATCAACAAACTCAGTTGCAAAGACTTCAGCATTTAGCCACTTCTTCTGGGCTGTAATTATCTTGGATATCTCATTCGATGTCAATCTGTTTAGCCCCGAGCTGTTGCATGCAACAACCTTTTATGCCTGTATTCTGCTCCTTCTGTCCTGCAAAAAGCAATGTGGCCCCAGAGTGACTTGTAAACAAACACCAGCCACTGCACGCTCTCTCTCTCTCTCTCTCTCTCTCTCTCTCTCTCTCTCTCTCTCTCTCTCTCTCTCTCTCTCTCTCTCTCTCTCTCTCTCTCTCTCTCTCTCTCTCTCTCTCAGCAAGAAATGGGCAGCCAAGGTTGGTGAAAATTCTCCTGTGCTTCAGACCATCATCTTTTCCACTGCAGCTGCCTTTTTTTTCAAGGGACTATATTTTAAACTCAGCAGCTGTCAGGGGCACTTGGCCCACAAGTCATTCCCAGCAGACATGGAGGCAGGTCTTTTAACTCTTTCTCACCCTGGACCTGAAGAGCAACAAAGTCTTCTTCTGTCTCTGGGTCATACCTGAGCAATTACTAATATTTCCTTGCAGCTTGGTTTGTGCATCTGATTAAGAACCCTCAAGCTCTTCCTCCTCCTCCTCCTCATGTTCCTCCTCTTTATTTATAAAATGTATTGGCCACCCATCTTACTACAGGTGGTCCTCTTCATCTTCTTCCTCTTCCTCTCTAGGCTGAGAGAGAATTGGTTCAGAAGCTTTTTGTCTGTATCTTAACCTGTAGTCCTATAATCCAAGAATTATACCCAGATACAGACTTCTACCAGAGACATCACCCTGCCAACAAAAGTGCATATAGTCAAGGCTATGGTGTTTCCAGTTGCAATGTATGGCTGTGAAAGTTGGACCATAAGAAAGGCTGAGCGCCAAAGAATTGAGGCCTTTGAACTATGGTGCTGGAGAAGACTCCTGCGAGTCCCTTGGACTGCAAGGCGATCAAACCGGTCAGTCCTAGAGGAGATCAACCCTGACTGCTCTTTAGAAGGCCAGATCCTGAAGCTGAAACTCAAATCCTTTGGCCACCTAATGAGAAGGAAGGACTCACTGGAGAAGAGCCTAATGCTGGGAAAGGTTGAGGGCAAGAGAAGAAGTAGGGGACGACAGAGAAGGAGGTGGCTGGATGGAGTCACTGAAGCAGTAGGCGTGAGCTTAAAGGGACTCCAGAAGATGGTAGAGGACAGGAAGGCCTGGAGGAACGTTGTCCATGGGGTCGCGATGGGTCGGACACAACTTCGCAACTAACAACAACAACCACCATTTGGCTATGCAATAGATAAATCAACCCTGTATATTTTAGGAAGGGCCTGCATATGTAGAGCAGTCTATAGCAACAATAGATAAGCATGAAACTATGATATCTTTCACCTGCATGTCCACCTTGGAAGTTGTAGGGGTTCTAAGATAATGACTATAGAAAGTAACCATGAAGCTCCCTAATCAGGCAACTTTCCCAGGTTTAGAAACCTTGTTTACATGAAACCCACATCACCTGATTAACGAATTAGGTTACAGACCTGATGGCGCGTGTTGTGTGAACGATACAGTCAAGATGGTCAAAGTGCAATCAGGCACATAGGACAGGAATGTGACGTCAATGAAAGCTGACTAGCTCCAAGATATGCTAAATCTCCTAGTTTTCCCCCTAAAGGATCTTCCTTAATGCCAGATACTTCTGTTGAGTACGTGTCAGAATGTCTGTGGAGATGCTCAGTCATCCAGGTCATGGTTGTCCCAAAGGTGCTTTTTTTTCAAGAGGCAACTGGACTTTCTTGTTTTTCTTTGAAGATGTTTTGCTTCTCATCCAAGAAGCTTCTTCAGCTCTGACTGGATGGTGGGCAATGGAAGGATATATATTCCTTGCAGATAGCTGGTCATTTGCATTATTTTAGAGAGTGGTTGAGACCACTTGGAGATTTACCTGTGTCCTCAAGGTCACTTGAGTGGTGCAAATGCTTGTGGAGTCTTCTTGGAACTGCTGAAAGGACTGTGTTGTAGATTAGAGATAGATGATGTCGGATCCCTCCCCCTCTGTTGAGAGACGACTGTTGAATTTTGAAGCTTCTTGGATGAGAAGTGAAACATCTTTAAGGGAAAACAAGAAAGTCCAGTTGCCTTGTGAAAAAGCATCTTTGGGAAAACCAGGACCTGGATGACTGAGAATCTCCATGGACATATATCCACAGTCCTTTCAGCAGGACTTGAAAAAGCACCTTTGGAACAACTGTCAGAATCCTAGCCAGCTTGGATCCTTGGATTTCAACAATGCAAAAGGCACCAGGTCAGAGCAAAACAGTTTAAAATACCTAAAAAATGAGTTTGAAGGTATTTTGAACAGGCTGTGTAGATGCAGGAGATTATATGCTATGGACACATCGTACATGGTAAAGAAGACTTGGTGGCAAGGACAGCTATGTGCCTGGACCCTGATGGGCCTGATGGCGGGTGACCCCATGGCAGATCCAAGAAACAGTGGATGGATCACATCAGAGAGGACATGAAATGCATAACAATGCTGTAGGTTGAGCCAAATGCTGTAGGTTGAGCCAAATGAAGACAGTTTTGCCAATTAGCAGACCCTGCCATAGTGCGGGAATAATGCTAGGAAGAAGAAGAAGAAGAAGAAGAAGAAGAAGAAGAAGAAGAAGAAGAAGAAGAAGAAGAAGAAGAAGAAGAAGAAGAAGAAGAAGAAGAAGAAGAAGAAGAAGAAGAAGAAGAAGAAGAAGAAGAGGAGGAGGAGGAGGAGGAGGAGGAGGAGGAGGAGAAGGAGGAGGAGGAGGAGGAGGAATAGGAGGAGGAGGAGGAGGAGGAGGAGGAGGAGGAGGAGGAGGAGGAGGGAGACGTAGAACAGGTTGGGACTGCAACAAGACAGGTTCATGAGAAATGCTCAATCAGAAATGTGCACGTTTCTGGCTGACTGTGATAAGAGAACTAGGTTACTACTATTTATGTCATAAATGAAAGTTAAAATCCTGGCTTGATGGGCAGTGAACACAACACAACTTCTTTTTGACAGAAGTGTCCTTGAAATGCTGTGATGTGATCTCGTTATCTGTTAACTGCTCAAACTGGGACATGTCCATGGCGAAGGAGCAACCAGTGCAAAAGACTCCCTGAGCATTTTGCTTAAAAGCTTCATTCCAAAGGCTGAACTCATTTAGATTGTTCTGATTTGCAGCTTAGTGGGGAAATTAATTTTTGAATTACTGTTAATTGCCCCTTATTTAATCAGCATTTGTCGGTTAAATTATAGCTTTCCTACCATTATTGGTTCTTTCTTTTCTTTTCCTTTATAAATAGTAGGGTTGTGCATGCTTCAGAAATGATTCAGAATAGATGCTTTGCAATGTGCCCAAGTGTGTAAGAGCACAGGTTTAAAAAGGGCCCAGATGAAACTCATTAAAATAGCTCTCTCTTTTTTCCCCCCCACCAGGCTTCTATGAAAAGAGATACAGTTGCTTTAAAGTGAAGCTTTGGATATGATCTTGCACACTCTGAACCATCTGTCCTGAAATGGATCCTGAAAGATCCTCAAAACTAAAGCCCAGTTAGTTCAGTATCTGTTCAAGAAATGGGTGGGAGATAGATAAAATGAAGAAGTGTGTACAACAGCATGCCTTGTTGAGAGGGAATCAGCATGGCTTTTGAAAACCCATCTTTCTAATCTGCTTGAATTGTCTGAAGAACTCAGTCAACGCATGGGTAAAGGTGACTCGTTGACATTGCAGACCTGAATTTTCCAACAAATAAAATTATAATATTTCTCAGCTAAGCCTCTTGGGTAAGCGGTCAAGGGAGAACAATTGTAGCAAAGAATTGTTGCCGGGGGTGGTGGTGGAGGGGGGTGGAAACGAAGGAAAGGTATTCTGTAATGTTAGGAGAAAAATGTAGTTAAAGAAAACAGAGTTGCAAGGAATCCAGTAAAAGAGAGCAAGGAATGATTAAGAATAAAAGAGGCGCAGCTTTAATGAATATACAAAAAATATATTGGGTGTGGCTATAAAAGGCTAAACAAGGAGGCTTTGGCAAAGTGAGTAGCATTAAAAACAAAATTGACAATATCATTTGGGATGCAAGTGAATTGAAGAGGTGCTCAAAGCAATAGTTCAAAGGTTTGCAAGGGAATTACAGTTAGTCCTCGACTTACAATAGTTCATTTAGTAACCATTCAAAGTTACAATGGCACTGAAAAAAGTGACTTACGACTGTTTTTCACACAACCAATGCAGCATCCCCACGGTCATGTGCTCAAACTTTGGAAATTTGGTAATTAGCATGTATTTTTGACAGTTGCAGTGTCCCGAGGATCACGTGATCACCTTTTGCAACTTTCTAACAAGCAAATTCAATGAGGAAGCCATTTTACTTAACAACTGTTGCAAGAAATGTCATAAAATGAGACAAAACCCATGTCACAATATGCTTAGCAATAGAAATGTGAGGCTGAATTGTATTCCTATGCAGAGGACTATTGGCAGCTAAGGAAAAAAGTGATTGAAGTTCAAGAATGTTCTTCAACAATACTTATGACTCGGAATGTTTATGGTGTAACTGAACAAATGTTAAAATATGGATGGCTGGGGAATTCTGGGAATTCTCTTCAATTCACTTGCATCCCAAATGATATCGTCAATTTTGTTTTTAATGCTACTCGCTTTGCCAAAGACTCCTTGTTTAGCCTTTTATAGCCACACCCAATACATTTTTTGTCTATTCACTAAAGCTGCTCTTTTTTTCCTGAGCCACAGGTCTTAAAGTTGCCAAGGTTAGATTCCTCTGGTATAGACAGTGGTGGGATTCAAATAATTTAACAACTGGTTCTGCTTGTTGTTATCACCGGCACGACGCGCCTCGCACTGTCGTCATCACTGCATTGTTGTCATCACGTAACGCGTCTTACATTTATGTCATCACCGGCGCAGTATGCATCATATTGACAACACAAATGCGACATGCATCGCATTGACATCATCACCAGTGTGATGTTGCCTTGATGTCCTCACTGGCGTGACACGCCTCACGGCAACAGCGGCATCACTAGTGTGACACGCCTGGCGGATTTATCATAACCGGTTCGCCGAACTCAACAAAAAGTTAGGTAGCGGCAGGGCTTTTTTTGTCATAGAACATCCAGAACGGAGTTCCGGCACCTTTTTTGGATGGAACCTTGTAGCGTAGGCAAGGCTGGTTGTATGACGTGTGTGAGTTCTGGCACCTTTTTTTTTTTAACAAAAAAAAGCACCGGGTATCAGTTCTGTCAAACTGGTGTGAACCGGCTGAATCCCACTACTGCATATAGAGAAAATTAATGAGGTCTGAATTGCAAAACAAATATCTGCAGGGACAATGAATGGGTTGAGGCAAGGCAGGAATGTTAGCGATGTTAGCGATAAATAAGATATCTCATGTCTTTTCAGCCATGCTTGTTGCAACAATTACCTTGCCTGTTCCCTTTTGTTGTTATTTCTGAATGCCTGAAAAGAAAAGAATGACCCAACTTTTTTTTTTACCAGAAATAGTTACCTGGGAATAAAGAGAGAACATCCAGATTTAATTTCCTCCCTTGCTGTGCTTTGATGAATGGATTTTCATTACAAACAATAGACAGTGATCAGCCTCCCCCGTTCAGCAAATGAATTTGGGCTTTTGAAAAGAAACTAGCCCAGGAAGTGTGTGTGTGTGTGGGGAGAAATAGCATCAGAACAGAAGAGCTCCATGTGTGCTGGACTGTTCCAGGGATGCTGAGAAGCAAAATGCCTGGAAATTCATTTGAAATAACCATCCTTGGCAGGAACCCAGAGGTATGCAAAAGAAGAAATGTGCACATTGCAGAATGAACCTTTCATTTCCTCTCCTCTCCTCTCCTCCCCTCCTTCCCTTCCATTCCCACTCTTCCTTTCCTTTCCTTTCCTTTCGTTTCCTTTCCTTTCCTTTCCTTTCCTTTCCTTAAATCTGATAAACCATCAAATTATGGGCAAAAACAGCAAAGAACTTTAAACGTAGAACATTTCCTTCCTTCCTTCCTTCCTTCCTTCCTTCCTTCCTTCCTTCCTTCCTTCCTTCCTTCCTTCCTTCCTCTCTCTTGCTCCTTCCTTCCTTCCTTCCTTCCTTCCTTCCTTCCTTCCTTCCTTCCTTCCTCTCTCTTGCTCTCTCCTTCCTTCCTTCCTTCCTTCCTCCCTCCCTCCCTCCCTTCCTTCTTGGAAATACATTGTGTAAGGAACTCAAAATCCTCTCTCTTCATGAGAAGCACAGGCCTCTGAATATAAGAAAGAATGAGACCAAACTTGATAGAGAGAGAGAACCCAGCAGAAGAAAATTGGGCAAAAGAAAAAGGCTGGACCATCCTGAAGCTACAGAGATTAATAAAAGAAATCCTCGAGGCCACTTTGAGGGTTTATCTTATACCCTCAAGGACACCTGAATCAGAGTGCAAATCAGATACCACCAAGTGGCCTCAAGGACTCTCAGAGAGCTAACCCTTTGCAGACTTCTGCAAAGAATATAAATTCTTCCATTCCCCACCATTCAGTCAGAACCGAAGAAGCTTGCTTCTTGGATGAGAAGTGAAATGTTTTCAAAGAAAAAGCAAAGTCCAGTTGCCTTTTGAAAAGCACCCGTGGGACAAAGGTTCCTTGTAAGTGTGGATCTACACTCTGGATGCGGCTGTCACAATTCCTGGATTGAAATACTCAGCTTCCAGAAAGAAGTACTATAACAATGGCTTTATTCACATAACTGGAACCATGGACGGCTTAATCATGATGAATTAATTAAAACACAACTGTCTGGCTTCATAAAATGTGCTCAACCAAAACTAAGATCTATCTAGATCTCAGCAAATAGGCCTCCAATGAATATTTGCAACCCATTGTTGTTAGCTGCAAAGTCGTGTCTCACCCATTGCGACCCCCTTTTGACAATGTTCCTCCAGGCCTTCCTGTCCTCTACCATCTTCTGGAGTCCGTTTAAGCTCACGCCTACTGCTTCAGTGACTCCATCCAGCCACCTCATTCTCTATCATCCCCTTCTTCTTCTCTTGCCCTCAACCTTTCCCAGCATGAGGCTCTTCTCCAGTTTGCAACTCATACATGATATTTAACTATCTGATCAGCTTGGCCATACATCTCTGCAGGAAGAGTCATGTGCTCCAAATGACCAAGTCCCCTCAAAAGATAAAAGTTCCACAGATGATCAAGCTTTCACAAGCAAGACCTAAGCTCACCCAGCTTCTTTCAATTCTCTCTCTCAGCAGCTTCTGTTAGGACTGAATTCCACTGATATGAAAGGAGAAAAATGAAGACAATGAAAAATGCAGCTGGTACTGTTCATGGCCACTGATAGATCTTCGCTCCATGAGTTGGCTTAATCTTCTACTAGTGGCATCCAAGCCTATAAATATAATATGTCCCTTCTGTTTCTCACATGTCTCAGCCTGCATTTTTATCAGAGGCCCCTGTCCCACAGTTATAATAGAGTGAGGATGCTATGCTATCTTCTTTCTTTTTAAAAATATATATTTTAACATAATCATCACTAATATTTGGTCAACAGCATGTTGTCTGGGTTTAGATTTACAAACAATAACAATTAATTTCTATAATTCCATACTCCACATAATAGCTTTCCTTGATTTTCTCTTCTTCCAATAACACTTTCTTCCTTCTCTACACTGTTTTTACTTCGCAATCGTGTCCTTACTCAGGAGCTCTGGTTAGAATGCAATATTTGCAAGCAAGCTCTGCCCACAGCCTGGAGTTCAGTCCTGACCAGCTCAAGATTGGCTCTGCCTTCTATCCTTCTAAGGTCAATAAAATTGACCTATTGCTAAGCACATTTGATTTGTGCTTAGATTGTAAGCCGCCCTGAGTCTTCGGAGAAGGGCGGGATATAAATGGGATTTTTTAAAAAATGAGGACCGAGATGGTTGAAGGCAATAGGCTGACATTGTAAAATGAACTGAGTGAACTTCCTTTGAGGTAGATTTGAGCTCACAATAGCAATCGCTAGCTGAGGAAAATTCTAGAACTGGGTGAGGGGGAGCTTACTAGATGAGTTTTGCACAAACTGTCAGAGTTATTGTAGGTGTGCTACTAAAATCTTCTCATCCAGGTAGAAAGGATGCTCAGCACGTCACAGAGTAAATCTGCTCCCAATCTTAGTGAAGGAACAATGGTTTGTTTCTCATCTGACACACTTGCAAGAGAAGCATTCTATTTTCCTTTAAACGAGTATCTTTGGTCACAACAAAATGAATTCCATTTGTCTTGAATCAAAGGACATAGGATGCCACAAAGAAGAGGGGGTCAGCATATTCTCCAAAGCATCAGAAGCCAGGACAAGAAACAATGGATGGAAACTAATCAAGGAGAGAAGCAACCTAGAATTAAGGAGAAACTTCCTAACAGTGAGGACAATCAACCAGTGGAATGACTTGCCTTCAGAAGTTGTGGGTGCTCCATCACTGGAGGCTTTTAAGAAGAGACTGGACAGCCATATGTCTGAAATGGTATTGGGACTCCTGGTTGAGCAGGGGGTTGGACTAGAAGACTTCCACGTCCTTTTCAACTCTTTTATTCTGCTAAAACAGTGAAAAAAGTACAACCAAAAAAAACATTGTGTGGTATGTCATTACAACAGTGAACTGTTAACATCCTATATAAACTTATCAATATTTTTGGCACCTGTAAACCAAAAAGATAATAATGTTGAAGCAAATGGTGAGAAATAATCAAGCTATGAAAATCTAATACTTATACAGTATGATGTATCGTTATGTGACATATCGTATTAGATAAATATTAGATTTTTGTAGCTTCGCTGTTTTGTATCCTCAGCCTCCAGATTGTTTTCTTGGCTTACAGGTGTTAAGAGATATTGTAAAAAGGAGCTGTCACTTAAACTGATGCCCTGTAAAGACATAAGGATAATAGCTGTACGTTGTATGAATGAAGAAAGACTGATTTGCATATTTATCAGATGCCTTTTAGCACAATTGTTGTTTTGTGATTTAGTTCAAAGTAATTTCTCTGGAAGGGCAAATGATAAACAATGTACTTTCAGAATCACATCAGCCGACTTGACTCGTCCGCAGCATCCCAAAGACCACCAGGTGGTTCCTGAAGTTCAACGGTCCATGAAGGTGAGGACAGCCATCCTTTGTCCCCATCATTATGCACTCAGGAGCCATCCTGAATTTTTGAATTCAACAATCATGGTTAGCTGAAGTGGGGATCCTCAAGAAAAACAAACATCCCTGGAAGTCTGGGACAGCCTTTTGAAACAAAAAAAAAAATTGAGAGCAGTTATATGACAACAGCAACCATTATCTGGAAACAAGCACATCGTGAACACATGTCAAGGAGGAATGGGGAGAAAAAGTAGAAAGCTAAGGAAGGAGAAAGACACATGGAGAAGAAAATAAAAGCCCCAAACTGCACACAGTGATACAAAAAATGTGAAAGATTAACGTTCAGTTTAAACAAGAACATTCCTTGCTGGGACTAATGGATAGACTTATTGTTTTTGTATATGGTAAGTGCTGCAAGACTATTATATGCACAAAAACCGAAAGACTCTGAAGCACCCACGGAGAAGGAACGGCTGCTGAAAATGTCAGAAGTAGGAGAGGTGGCCAAATTACCTCGTGTCAGGACCCACCTCAATCCACATCTTAGGAAATAAGAACTCTTGGATGCAAGTTTAGTCCAAAAGGAAAATGTTTACTAGGATGGAATCGATTGTGGCAATACAAGACGGAATCTAACAAAGTTACATTTCAATCCTATATAAAGCATTCCCATTTCAGCCCCTCCCCTCATCCATTTGGTCAGGCTCTCATCAGTTGCTTAGGTGTCAGGGCCTTCCATGGGAAAGGGAACTCTCCTTGGTTTTATGGTTATTGCTTTCCTTTTCAGTTGTAAATGAAGATGCAATCCAGACCTGTCTGTCCCCCTCCCTCCCCCAGTTAAAACATTCCCTGTTGTTTGAAGATCGCTTTAAGTAACCATCCTCTCCCCCCCCCCTCGGAGAGATGGCAGAATCCCCAGAATAAGCACATTGTTCTACCTATACAATTATGAAATGTGATATAAATGGATTCTGACACCTCGTCTGGTTAGAGAAAGGACCATCCAGGCACATTTGTTAGTGACTGGAAACCCTTGATGAACTTCTTTGCTACAAGAAGAGAAAAAAAATGAACTTGTGACTTATGGGTGTGGCGATTAGGAAGGGAAGCTTATGTGACCTTTAGAGCAGGGGGTCTTCAAACTTGGCCCTTTTATGACACGTGGACTTCAACTCCCAGAATTCCTCAGTTGAAGTCCAGAAGTCGTAAAAGGGCCAGATTTGAACACCCCTCCCTGCCTTAGAGGGAGAAGATAAAAAAAGGAATGCATGTGTAGCTGCTGGTAAAATCAGAAAGAGCTTCTTTATCACCTTTTCTCTTTCTCCCTTTTGTCCTCTCTTTATTATTTTTACTTTTTTTTACATTCTTTACTCTTTTTTTCAAAAGTTGAATCATTTTATTCTTTTAAAAACATTTAGTCAAAAAGAGAGAGAGAGAGAGAGAGAGAGAGAGAGAGAGAGAACTGGAGAAATAAAGACATGGCAATTAATCACTTAGCGTTGTGCACAATGAGATCCTCTCCAGCAGCATGAATGTTAAAAAGCAAAATGGCAAGATGAAAGTTTCTTTTGCAGAGAAGACCTTCCCATATTTTCATACTGGGCTTGGCCAGCCCTAGTAACAAGAGAGGTGAGGATGAGTGAAATTGGATGGCCAACTCTCCTAGTAAGCCACCAATTGTTGGTTTTTTTATGGTTTTTAGAACTCAGTGTTGACATGTTTGTTGCAAGATGGTGTTATTGTTTGTTCAGTCACTATGTCATATCCAACTCTTCATGACCCCATGGACCATACCACTGCAGGCTCTCCTGTCCTCCGGGGTCTGCCCAAACTCATGTTCATTGCACCGATGACGCTATCTAATCGTCTTATCCTCTGCCATCCTCTTCTCCTTTTGCCTTCTATCTTTCTCACTATCAAACTTTCCAAGGAGGCCTCTCTTTCTCATTAGGTGGCCAAAGTATTTGGGCTTCAGCTTCCATACCTGTCTTTGCAAAGAACAGCCAGGGTTGATTTTTCTTTAGGATGCAAGATGGTAGTTGCCTCTTAGTTGGGATTCTTGGAGAGAATTAGGGAAAAGGTGCCCCAATGTACAGTGTGTATGATTTTTCTGAAAGAAACTCTTCCTCCCACCATTCCTGAAGTCTGCCTACTAGTTTCCTTCAAGTTGCTTGCAGGCAGTTGATCAAAGGATGTTGAATGGGTTTGCCTACTTAGCAAGATTCAAGGCTGACTATCAGTATCACACTGCTTTAGCTGTCACACCTACTGCACAAGCATACCTGGCAACTCTACATTGTTGAAGTTCATAGAGAAGGAAGGTCTCTCTTTCCAGGAATTCTTTTAGGGGTTTGAACTTAGCTTGGCCTAGGATGCTCATAGTCTCCCAGCTGAAACGATGGCTAAGTCTGTCCGTGTATTGTGCAGTTAATTAGGCAACATCCTAATGCAGGAACTACCAAGAAGAAAACAACACTCCCACCTACACTCACAGGGCGAGCCATTTTCACATAAATGGAGAGCAAACTCTATCCACTTCTAGCGCTGATGATGTTACCTAGTTAGGTAATGAAACATCTGCAAGAAAACCGCTAAGCTCAGACAGCCCTGAGGATCCCAAAATTTCACTCTGGGCTACAGATATTTGCTTCTATTGGTGATCTAACCTTCCTCATGTTTTATAACGTCTCCAGTTCAGCAATGCTGAAGTAGAATGAGTGAATTCTATACTGGAACAGTAGCTGCAGTGCGCCTTGCTCTTCATGAAAATCTCTTCGCCCCAAGCAGGAATATCCAAAGAATTGTCCTTTGCAGTAAGGAAATGCTTGCTCCCCTGAATAATGGATGCCATTATGAATTGGTACCCAACGAAATTATTCTTTTTGTCAGCTTCCTGGGCATTGTATGAAAGAGACAATTTATCTTTTGCCTTTTCAGCATGTTCTCAGGCTTGTAATTTCTGTGCAATTAGGTTCCACTGAGAAAGTAGGAGATACCATGATGGCAATGGATCACTTTTAAGCAGCGGAGAAGGGGAAGGATTAACCCAGCCATCCTCCTTTTGTGAATGTCACTTTCTATTTCTTGTGGCTTGCAAGAAGAATGAAAGTACCACAGCTAAAGGAAAATGCACTTCAGAGCAGGATAAATTGAGAAAATGAGGCTGGAGATTCTTCTTACACGAAACCATCACAATCTAGTTGATCTGGCAAATCTCTTTCTCCCAGAAATACTGAGTTTAAAAAAAAAAGGAATTTGCTTGATGTATTTCTATTTTTCCTGGCAGGATAGTCCACAAAACTGATGGCTACAAATATCGACAAAAATATAACAAAACAAAATCACAGCTCAACTTTATTGCGACAGTCCCAGATCACACGCTAATGCCAACCGGTGAGGACAGGAGATTGTTTCCACTTCCTCATCCAGCCTGTAACTTTAAGACCTCACCCTGTTGTAATTACTTCTCCCTACGCACCATAAATCCAAATAAGATCCAAAGTTCACAATTTCCTAGCACCCCGACCCTAACTGGCTTGTATGATTAATTTCCTTTTTCATTAGGCAAACAGATTGTGGAGGAAGAGAAAGGCAAAAATAAAAAATAGGTTCTCCTCTGATCTTTCTGAGAAGAGGACAAGTGAAAATATTTTCGGGTCAGTTTCAGAACCATTCCGTGTTCAGAGGCACCAGCAGACTGATTTCTGGACAGGAGGCCAGGATAGTGTGTGGGTCAGCTTGGACAACACCTATCTGTAACACCGATCTATAGAACCAGTTTGGTCTAGTGGTTAAGGCAGCAGGCTAGGAAGAGGGAGACCATGATTTAAAGTCCTACCTTAGACATGAAGGCCAACTGAGTGACCTTGGGCTAGTCACTCTTCTTTCAGTCTGACCCACCTCACAGGGGTGATTGTTGTGGGGAAAATAGGAGGAGGAATGTGTGTTGGTTATGTTTGCCACCTTGAGTTATTTGTAAAAATAATAAAGGTAGGAGAGAGAGGAGAGGAGAGGAGAGGAGAGGAGAGGAGAGGAGAGGAGAGGAGAGGAGAGGAGAGGAGAGGAGAAGAGAAGAGAAGAGAAGAGAAGAGAAGAGAAGAGAAGAGAAGAGAAGAGAAGAGAAGAGAAGAGAAGAGAAGAGAAGAATAAAAAATCTCGGTGTTCCTCCTTCACAGACAGAATCTAGTGGATAAGTAGTATTCAGACAGCAAAGAAGGCTTTGTCATTCAGCAGGAATGTTACTGCATAATTATGTCAGTTTAGAAAAGCCTGAATGATAGCATTAGCTGCAAAAGGTGTAAAAGCCCAACGGGATGCTGGATTACAAGCCTTGAGCATAATCCTACAGAGTTCTTCTCATGTAACTTTTCCCATATGAAGTAGGATTCCCTCATTCCATAAGATCCATAAGGCATTCAGCAAACCAAGCATAATTTTCAAGAACAACCTCTCCCCACGCCTGAAGACAAAAGTTTTCAATCAGGCTGTGCTACCTGCTCTAACATATGCTGGCAAAACATGGACACTAACCTCACAATCAATACAAAAGCTAAGAGTGGCACAAAGAGCCATGGAAAGGACAATGCTCGGCACTATAGGACAAAGTAGAAAGACCTGCACTTGGTTGCCAAGGTTGCCTACCCCGGATCTATAAGATGAAACTCTATGATAGCATCAAGAGAGTAATAGAATTGAAATGGAAATCGGTGGTCTCATAGCAAGAAGAACCGGTGATAGGTGGACCAAGGAGGTGATAGAATGGATCCCACTTGATCAAAAGAGTTCACAAAAGAGACCTAACACAAGATATCAGCAACAATATCGGCAAGTACTGCAGGCCCAGTTGGCAAAAGAAAGCTCAGAACTGTACAGATTGGAAACATCCGGAAGAGGCCTTCACCCTGCAAGTGAAGGGGTCCATGGGTAGGCCACCTTGGCTCTTTTATGACTCGTGGACTTCAACTCCCAGAATTCTTGAGCCAGCATGGCTCAGCTTGGAAACCTCTCCCTTTCCCTCAGCATGGCTGGCTCAGGAATTCTGGGAGTTGAAGTCCACAAGTCATAAAAGAGCCAAGGTTGCCTACCCCTAGACAATAGCTAAAATTATGATGATGATGATGATACATGTCTAACATGGAAGTCTGGCTTTAGGAAGTCTGACTGACTTATCCAAGTTCAAGCAGGAACAGAAGCCTACTTATTTCTCTCCATCTGTCGGGACTTTTCTCTAATCCTCACCCTAACATGTCCACTCCCATTTCCTCCATCCAGACTCCATACGTTAATGATTTATTTTATTGGGGTTTTTACGTTAATGATTTATTTTATTGGGGTTTTTACACAGGGATGATCCTGTGTAAGTTTCTTTGGAACACAGTCCCTAACATGCTGCTGGGCCTCTGAGCCTCAGAGTTACTACCCCGAGCAAAGTCAGTTATCTCATGTCCAGCTGCTAAAAATAACACAGTTCACTTTCTGGCCTTCCAGTGATTCATGAGAAGGGAGGCAACCTTTTCAGTTGGTCATCTGCTTGATAATCTAGGATTTCTTTGCAACAAAGAGCAGTGCTCTTTTCTTTGTCAGACTCAACTTTCAGAAGAAAAATTGAGGTTGCCAGAATCTTATTGCCTTCTTTTTGCTCCGAAAATAGGGGAAAAAAAGATTGCAAGATGGATGATGACACTCAGGACTCTATATTTGGGAATAGAGGCTTCAGCGTGCATAACATCACGCATCAGATTCCAAATTTATTGATTCAGTTTCTGTAACTGCCCATCTCAACTAAGGACTCTGGTGACTTACAATTCCAAAACTATAAGAACAATAATAAAAAAAAACATTTAAAACAATCAAAATGTCCAAAACAAATACAGGTAGTCCTCAACTTACCACCAAAATTGAGTCCAAAATTTCTGTTGTCAAATGAGACATTTCTTAAGAGAATTTTGCCCCATTTTACGACCTTTCCTGCCACAGTTGTTAAGTGAATCACTGTAACTATTAAGCTAGTCACACGGTTGTTAAGTGAATCTGGCTTCCCCATTGACTTTGCTTGTCAGAAGGTCGCAAAACGAGACCACATGACCCTGGTACGCTGCAACCATCATAACTATGAATCAGTTGCCAAGTATCCGAATTTTGATCAATTGACCACAGGGATGCTGCAATGGTTGTAAGTGTGAAAAATTGTCATAAGTCACATTTTTCAGTGCCGTTGTAACTTTGAATGGTCACTAAATTAACTGTTGTAAGTCAAGGACTCTCTGGAGATACAGCAGCCTAGCTAATTAACCAGTTAATAGTAAAGTTATAAAATGGTGCTCTTTGCATATTCAGAGCTCCTTTCTTGGGTACACAGCCAAGTTTTTAAAGCCTCTTTTATACGCATCATTTCCAGGGTCACATCCTCAATATACCTTAGAGCATCTTCATAATATCACACAGCCATTATCGAAATGATGTACAGCATATCTACATTTCTGAGATTTTACTACAATAGCTGGATGAAGAAGCTAAAGAAGGTTTAATTTGGATTTCAGCATTGAGCAGGTTGGATTTAAAGGCCCAAATGGTTCTAGGATTCCACGCTTCTTGTATTTTAACTGCTTTACTGCATTGATTCCAGCAACTTTAAGATGCATGGATTTCCATTCCCAGAAATCCTGTAGCTAATGTGATGGCTGGGGGGAATTCTGGGAGTTGAAGTCTACCAACAGAATTACAGAGTTTTAAGGGACCTTGGAGGTCTTCTAGTCCAACCCCCTGCTCAGGCAGGAAACCTTATACCACTTCACACAAATGGCTGTCCAAATTCTTAAAAACCTCCAGTGTTGGAGAACCCACAACTTCTAGAGGCACTGATTTGTTTATATGCCGCCCTGAGTCCTCAGGGAGAAGGGCGGCATGTAAATTTAATAAACCTTAACCTAAACCTAATAGGAAAATTTCAGGAAATTTCTCTTTAGTTCTAGATTGGATCTCTCCTTGATTAGTTTCCATCCATTGCTTCTTTGATTTGGAGAATAGATTGACCCCCCCCCCTCTTTGTGGCAGCCCCTTAGTTATTGGAACACTGCTATTGTGTCACTCCTAGTCCTTCTTTTCATTAAACTAGACACCCCCAATTCCAGCAACCATTCTTCAAATTTAGCCCCCTAATCATCTTTGTTGCTCTTCTCTGCACTCTCTCCAGAGTCTCAACATCTTTTCTATATTGTGGCGACCAAAACTGGATGCAGTATTCCAGGTGTGGTCTTACCAAGGCATTATAAAGCGCTTCTAACACTTCACATGATCTTGATTCTATCCTTCTGTTAATGTAGCCTAGAATTGGGATGCTGGAATAGAGTGCACAGAAGCCACAATTTACAACTCGCGTAATGTGCAGGCTCAACCAACTCAAGCCAATGTATTATGCTTAAGCAAAACAGGGCTTTACATGATGTATAAAACCATCGTTTGCTTACCGACCAGATTTAGGGGCCTTCTGCAACTAAATTAGCACCCTCCCATCTTCAGAATGCACTGAAATGGCCTGGCTCCTGTACAGTACATCAAATTAAGCTCTAAAATAAATAAACAGCACACTTTTTATTTGCCCATTTGCAGGCAATGCCTGAATCCACTGTTTAAACCTGTAATCACACTGGGTTTAAATACATCCCAAAGCCATTCAGAAAGTCAATGCAGTCCTGTGGCTATTTGGAAGGGAACCAAACTATTTCAGTGTCATTGATCTGAGCATGTCCTTTGGATTGCCTCTCACCGCCTCTCTGCTTCTCACTTGCATCTGAATTGAGCTCAGAGTCATCATAGACAAGGCACCCAGAGACCTCAGCAAAGTCTGTAGGGCTCCATCAGAGATATGCCAACTCTGTACTCCGCAGCGATAACTTCTTCAAAGCAAGTGCAAAACTCAAGAACCTCTAGCAGCTGTCCTTTACGTTCCCCCTTCATGGTTTACTCTTTGGGTATACTCTTCCAGGTATAAAATGTAGTTAAATGTCATGCAGCAGGATGGTGTTAATGAAAGTGCTGCTGACTTAAATCTTGGAGAGACTGCCAGGAGGTTATTATAACTGGACAGTCATGCTCACTCTTGATTGATGAGTTGTTGGGAACTGCAAGGCCTGCCCAGCTCAGCAAGGCAGGAATCTTGTTTCCGAAGGTCATCCTAAAATGCCTTCCCAGAAAGTAGCAAATTACAGAAGGCTATTCCTACGGGATTCCCACACTAGGGATTTTAGAAGAGAATTTTTGTAGCTCACGGCCGAAATGAGGAGTCCTTGGTGCTCTCTGAGCTTGGTTGTTTTCTTGCAGACATTTCGTTACCCAACTAGGTAACATTATCAGAGCACAGTTGATGTTACCTGGTTGAATAATGAAGCATCTGGAAGTAACTAAGCTCAGAGACCACCAAGGACCCCATCCTAGGGATATATTTTTTTAGAGTTTAGAAGAAGACATTTGGTGTTGTCCAAACTTCCTTCAAGGACTTCTGGGAAGCTATGGCAATTCTCTAAAGGAAAAGCACAATGATTTATTTTTAAGATCCAGAGAAAATGCATGATACTTGGAGATGACACTAGAACACCAGTTGGACTCTTCCAGTCTCATTGAGAATGGCTGTTCTAACTTTGTGATTTTTGGATTATTGTTAATATGTTTTGTGTTTTTATGCTGCAACTGGACAATCTTCAGATTGTTGGATTTCTTGTTCATGTTACCCTCAGGTCAATTGGTTTGGGAGGGTGACCTTGCTAATCTGTCCCCTTTCAAAACACCTCTGCAAAACTGGCTTCTTCTTCTTTCTTTTTTTTCCCAGTGTGACAGCACTGATTCTGGGTCTGTTCCACTAATCTCTTTTTTAGATAAAAGTATCTTTTATAAAGGCTCAAGGTCCCTTTCATGGAACAGTCTTATCTATGTTTTTAAGATTTTGTAATGAAGCCAGTTGGACCTGAAATTCTCCACCAGATTTGGGGGTTGTGAATTTGGTGAGTGACATGTAAATATTGTCAAAAATATGAAGGTAGATCTGGGGACCCTTCTCAAATGTTATGGTTCCTGCTATATGGAGAGAGAGAGAAAATGTATTGGTTTTATCCATGTTTATTTTTATCTCTCTAAAGTTAGTTCCTGCTATATGGAGAGAGAGAGTAAATATATATATTTCCTTTCACTTATAAAAATATATTAGAATTATAATTAAATTATAACATATATGTATCTATGTATATGTATCATATATATATAGTAGTGTGTGTATGTATATATATGTATATATGAAACTGTTTCATTGTATGTATATGTGTGTGTGTGTGTGTGTGTGTGTATCTGTGTGTGTGTGTATAAATTTTTTGGATTGCTAACAGACTACTGCCTGTGGATGGCCTTGGGTTAGGCTGAAACAGGAAATAAGATTTGTCCCGTGTTTGGGGCCTAGCAAGGTATTCTAAATACTTAACAAACACTATTTGTTTGTTCCTCTTTTTTAAACTGCCAGAGGGGGTGTGTTCTGTGGGTGGAGGTGTGCTCTGATTGGGTGGGGGAGTAAGTGTGTTCTGATTGGGTGGGAGTGTGTTTTGAATGGTGGGTGTGTTCTGATTGGGTGGGGGTGTGTTTTGAGTGGATGGGCTGGTCTCAGCTGCCAGCCTTAGACCTGAGCTGGTGAGTTGTGCTGCTTTTGTTCGGCTTCGTGTTTGTGGTGGTGCCATGTTTTTATAGTGGGTGTCAGTTTGCTTATTGTGTGGTTTGGAGGGGTTTAAAGTGGCTGATGTTGCAGCTGTAGTTAGGTTTCTGTTTTGTGGTTGTGCCTCGTTATCATTGTGGGTTCGGATTTGCTTTTTTTCCTCACACTTCACCTCAAACTCAGCAACAAGATCCACCCCACACTTTGGGACAAATTCAAACAAATCGCTGTCTGGAGAGCTGAAACAGAGACTGCCTACAAAACAGACACACACACCAATAAACTCCGAAGACTAAAGGAACGCCAGAAACAAACCCCTCCTCTCTCACAGCAACACATGAAACAAACTGTGCACAACATCTCAGATAGGATTCTCACCAAAGCCGAAACCAACGTCCTGTCTAAAGGATTTAATTTTGCAGTCGCTCCCAAACACATTCCCACGGAAACCATTATATGCGGAGTCGAATCCAGCCTGACCAAAATTAACCCTGATGACGCCAACAAAATCAGACTCGAAGTGACCAACATCCTCTGCACCAGCAAACCACCCAAAAGCAACTTACCCAAAGAGGAACAGACAGCACTACTTAACCTAAAAAATGACACCAGCATAATCATTCTGCCAGCAGACAAAGGCAACGCCACGGTGGTAATGAACTCATCTGACTACCATACCAAATTATCCAACCTACTCCGAGACTCCACATACAAACTCCTCAAGACAGATCCCACCACCTACCTGGAAAAAACCACAAAATCCAAAATAAAAGCCACCCCCATCAGTGAAGAGATCCAGAAAACAATCATTCCCAGAGAAAAATCATCCAGATGTCCTAAGCTCTATGGTCTGCCCAAGATACACAAAGAAGGAACCCCACTCAGACCCATAGTCAGCTCCATAGGCTCACCTCTACAAAATCTAGCCAAATTTCTTGCCAAACAACTACAGCCTTACGCAAATTCCATCACCTCACATGTACAAGATTCATTCCAATTCATAGAGATCATAAGTAAACTAAACTTACAGCCCTGTGACCTACTTGTGAGCTTCGATGTCGTATCCCTCTTCACCCAAGTGCCAATCAAAGAAGCCTTGACAGCTATCCTAAATAAATACAACCCCCCAAAACACATCCTAGATCTGACCAACCACTGCCTATCTAACACATACTTCATCTACAATGGACAAAGATACAAACAAATGGAAGGAGCACCCATGGGATCACCCCTTTCACCTGTCATCGCAAACCTCTACATGGAACACTTTGAAACCCTCGCTCTAGAAAAATCCAACCACAAACCCAAACTCTGGCTCAGATACGTAGATGACACCTTCGTAATCTGGCCACACGGCAAAGAAAAACTGGATGACTTCCTCACACACCTCAATAGCCTACACCCCAAAATACAATTCACCATGGAAACAGAAGCTAACAATCAACTTCCCTTCCTTGATGTCTTAGTCTACAAGAAATCCAATGGCTCCCTAGGACACACTATCTACCATAAAAAAACACACACAAACCGCTATCTGAACGCACTCTCACACCACCACCCAGCACAGATCAACTCCGTAGCCAAGACACTCATCTCCAGAACAAAACGCCTAGCTGACGAACAACACCAAAAAACCGAACTACACACTCTCACTAATGTACTAACAGCCAATGGATTCCAAAGAAACACGATTACCAACTTAATCCGAAGAGAGACACCCACAAAAACCCAAGACAGAGAACAAGAAAATGGCAAAGCCTTCCTCCCATACTTAAAAGGGACCACAGACAGAATCAGCAAGGTCCTCCAAAAACACAACATCAAAACAGCATTCTACACAGACAGAAAAATATCCACCATCCTAAGAAACCCCAAGGACATAATTGGCTTAGAAAACCAAGGAGTATACGAAATCCCATGCACCACCTGCCCCACCACATACATCGGACAGACCAACAGAAGAATAAGTGCATGCATTGAAGAGCACAAAATCTCACTCAGAAAAGGAGAACAAACTTCATCCCTGGTCCAACACTTTGAAGCCACGGGACATGAAATTGATTTTAAAAAAAACAAAACTATCGCCAAAATTGAACATTTTAACAACAGAATAATCAGAGAAGCCATTGAGATAGAAAAACGCCCCCACTGCATAAACAAACGAGATGATACCTCTCGCCTACCAACCATTTGGAAACCCGCCTTGATTGACAGACGAGTCCCAACCACCAAGAATGATAGACCCAAAGTCATGATAACACCACATGACATCACCACCACACAACCATTCAAAAAGCAAATCCGAACCCACAATGATAACGAGGCACAACCACAAAACAGAAACCTAACTACAGCTGCAACATCAGCCACTTTAAACCCCTCCAAACCACACAATAAGCAAACTGACACCCACTATAAAAACATGGCACCACCACAAACACGAAGCCGAACAAAAGCAGCACAACTCACCAGCTCAGGTCTAAGGCTGGCAGCTGAGACCAGCCCATCCACTCAAAACACACCCCCACCCAATCAGAACACACCCACCATTCAAAACACACTCCCACCCAATCAGAACACACTTACTCCCCCACCCAATCAGAGCACACCTCCACCCACAGAACACACCCCCTCTGGCAGTTTAAAAAAGAGGAACAAACAGCCACATGCTTCTCCCAGAAGAAGGAAGCAGAAGCCACCAGCCTGATGATGACGGATGGGATTCCGTCGAAACGTCGCCCCTACACCTTTAGTTCTACGCGGGGAAAAACCCGAATAACCAAAGATATATATATATATATATATATATATATATATATATATATATATATATATATATATATATATATATATATATATATATATATATATATATATATATATATATATATATATATATATATATATATATATATATATATATATATATATATCTCATATACAGTATATATATATATATATATATATATATATATATATATATATATATATATATATATACTGTATATATATATATATGTGTGTGTGTATGTGTATGTGTATGTGTATGTGTATGTGTATGTGTATGTGTATGTGTACTGTATGTATATGTATATGTATATATATATATATATATATATATATATATATGTATATATGTATATATGTATATATGTATATATATATGTGTGTGTGTGTGTGTGTGTGTGTGTGTGTGTGTGTATGCGCGCGCGCACATGTGTGCTAGTCGTTTCCGACTCTAGGGGGCCGGTGCTCATCTCCGTTTCAAAGCCGAAGAGCCAGTGCTTGTCTGAGGACGTCTCAGTGGTCATGTGGCCGGCATGACTACTTGCATTTTTACGTGCTTTCGAACTGCTAGGTTGGCAGAAGCTGGGACAAGTAACAGGCGCTCACTCTGTTACGCGGCACTCGGGATTCGACCCGCCAAACTGCCGACCTTCTGATCGACAGGCTCAGCGTCCTAACCCACTGAGCCACCGCATCCCTTTTATATGTGTGTGTGTGTGTGTGTGTGTGTGTGTGTGTGTGTGTACACAGACGCACACACACACACACACACACACACACTCCGTATAGCAGAAACTAACTATATGTAGGTAGATAAAAATAACCATGGGTAAAACCTAAGATTATTTTTATCTTCTCTGAAATTAAAACAGAAGAAAGAGACTGCACAGCTATCAGGCGGCTATCAGCATTCTTCAGAAAGCATCGAGATAAGCGTCCATAAACCGTTCTTTAGATATGAAATACAGTCATCCAAAAATACACTTGGGTCCGTGCCTTTGCTAAAGAGATTTAAAGCTGACACTCAGGCCAATTTTATCAAGTTACTGAAAGTCTCGCTTTTCTTAACTCATAAAAAAATCAGGGATCCCACTGAAAAGCTTGGGTCATCAGGGCACTGCTGAAAAGCCTATCGCCTGCCGCCCTCCAGGGCATCTGTCATTTTTGTTATATGTATAAATGATCTTGATTTCGCACAAATGTTTGTTTGCCTCTGGAACAACTGGTTTGGTGCAAGGGTGAAAACAAAAATGCAAGGGCCCTTCCTTCCCATCTACCTGGTAGAAATGGAGGCTCTTAAAGATTGAGGAAATTGAAGAACCACATGTTCAGAGACTGCCTCACTAGAATCTTTGTTTAGGTCACATTATAACGAGATAGGCTTCCTTTCAAGCCCAAGACTGTAGATAAGGCACCTAACAGACACTACTTGAGTAAGCCAAGACTTTGGAGGAATTCAGACATCTCTTTCTTTCTTTCTTTCTTTCTTTCTTTCTTTCTTTCTTTCTTTCTTTCTTTCTTTCTTTCTTTCTTTCTTTCTTTCTTTCTTTCTTTCTTTCTTTCTTTCTTTCTTTCTTTCTCTCTCTCCTTCCTTCCTTCCTTCCTTCCTTCCTTCCTTCCTTCCTTCCTTCCTTCCTCTTATTAAAAGAGTTGTCTTGAAAAGATTATTTTCCTCCTGATCAACAGAACTAACTTCAAATAAAATGAATGGATCTCTCCTTGCTTGTAGCCCTCAGAAGGACCCCAGAAGCAAAGGCTCAAAAAATCTGCTGCCAGATCCTTGGCCCAATCTAGTTTACTCTCATTCGTCAACTTCAAAGAGGAGAATCTAAGGATGATCTGAGAAGCTTATGTGATGCTAGAAATCTGTGGCTTGTGAGATTCAGGTCTTGATGTTCTGGGATCTTTCAGCATTATCAGCTGCCTCCATAAGGGCCAGCATCCTATTTTCTATTTTGCTCAGGCTCAATAAATCCTTTCAAATTTGATGGAAAGGCACAATAACTAATAAATAAGTCTTTGAGCCTGCAACTGATATGAGGCGAAATCTAATAAGTTGGACTTTCTAAGAAGCAGTAGAGGTTATAAAATCGACTGCAGCAAAGGTGGGTAAACTCGGACTCCTTCTTCCCCATATTTTTGGATGTGCTACCGAGAGCCCCTAAGAAAGTTGCTATTGAACAATAGTGTTCAATGTGTTTAAATACATAGAAAGTAATCATATTAACTGCATTTAATTAAAATGGATCTCACACAGTAGGCTTCATTTTAAATTTGCTAGAATTATAAATTAAATTAAATTAAATTAAATTAAATTAAATTAAATTAAATTAAATTAAATTAAATTAAATTAAGTTCTACACATCTACGGTATGCTTTGACCCATTCTTCCCTATTCCAACTTCACCCTGTTTGCACCTTGTGTCATGTAATTCTTTAGAAATCAACATTCTCTGTTTAATTGTAAACAGAGTAACAGAGAGCTTCATTCATTGAGAACAAGAGGTTGACTCTTGGAAATTACATCAGATATAGGCAGGGCTTTTTTTGTCATAGAACGTCCAGAATGGAGTTCCGGCACGTTTTTTGGATGGAACCTTGTAGGGTAGGCTAGGCGGGTTGTATGACATGTGTGAGTTCCGGCACCTTTTTCTTTTCTTTTCTTTTCTTTCTTTTTTTTTTACAAAAAAAAGCACTGGATATAGGTAGCAACAGAACTGAAGAAGCTTCTTGGAGGAGAAGTGAAACATCTTCAAGCAAAAAACGAAGTCCGATTGCCTTTTCAAAAAGCACCTTTGGAAGAACTATGACCTGGATGACTGAGAATCTCCACAGACATTTAGGTAGCAACAGGTTTCTTGGATGGAAGAAAGATGGACTCTCTGGGGATGGGTGAAAATTGGGGCACCAGCTTTGCAGCCATAGTTCATGAGAATAATGAACACTAATAATCCAGGTCCAAAATTGATCAGTTAAGGATACATGGCATATGGAAACAGACAAATCTGGTGCCTTGTGCTATGAAAGCCAGGAGGTCACAGCTGAGATGTCTAATATTTGGTCCTGACGATCAAATATAGCCAATAATAATACTGCTTACACTGCATGGACTCTACTTAGATCATGGCATTAAGGATATTTACCCACGTAGTAGGGCTATATTACTATTATCCTTTTCATCTTTTCTGCTACCTTCTCCTATTGGTATTTTATGATTATACTACTTTGTTGTTTGTATGTACAGTGACAGCTTATGCACTGGAGACAAATTCCTTGTGTATCCAATCACACTTCACTGATAAAGCTATTCTCTTCTCTTCTCTTCTCTTCTCTTCTCTTCTCTTCTCTTCTCTTCCCTTCCCTTCCCTTCCCTTCCCTTCCCTTCCCTTCCCTTCCCTTCCCTTCCCTTCCCTTCTCTTCTCTTCTCTTCTCTTCTCTTCTCTTCTCTTCTCTTCTCTTCTCTTCTCTTCTCTTCTCTTCTCTTCTCTTCCTATTCCTATTCCTATTCCTATTCTTATTCCTATTCCATTCCATTCTATTCTATTCAGTTCCATTCTTTCTCTATTCTATTCTCTATTGTTCTATTCCGTTCCATTCCATTCCATTCCATATTTTCTGATCTAAAATAAAGATATGGATTTAACACATTCCTTTATCCCCTTAATCTCCAGTTACCTTCTAAATAGATTGAAAATCTCAGCCCCTTGCCTGTAATGACATTGAGGAGACATTGACCACAACTGCTGCAGAGTTAAGAACCCTGTGTTGCAAAATCAAGCAGAGAGCTGCTCTGAATGAGTGAACAAACGAATGAATGTCGCAAGGGAGGTGTATAGAAAGGAACACCTCCATCAAACCTTTCCAGATCTGGCTTTAGAGACAGTCAAAGAGGCCGGTGACAAAGAGAAAGATGTGAAAAGGGAAACAGCTGAATCAAAAGCAACCACTTCCCACACAGTGGTGGGGATTCAGCCGGTTCGCACCACTTCGGCAGAACCAGTAGCAATTTTTTTGTTGCCCAGGCCCAGAATGGATTTCCGGAAGCGGCATCCACACAGAGAACTGGTTGTTCACCTATTTGAATCCCACCACTGCTTCCACTGGAAAGCTCAACTCGCCACCAATGATGCTTTGAAGCATTCTGAGATAAGCTAAGAAGCTGGAGCCTCTCTTGTAGCCATTTTTCAACATGCCATTGAAAAACAGATTTCAGCATCAAGTGAACATTTTCCTTAGCTGAGCAAAATATTGACATTCTTGGGTTTGTGAAGACACTGAGGTTTTGTCATGGGAAACTGTCTTACCGGGCTGAAACACAATAAAAATACTTTTTTTTGAAACTGAGGACAGAAAGGTAAGCCTAAGTTCTACGGCTCTTCTGTGACACAAAGGGGACAGGTATCTGGATCATTAATACAGCCAAAGGAAGAAAAGAATCTAATCTTTTAGATCGTCCATGCTGAAAGTTGTCAATTTCCCAAATAAAATATTTACCTTTGAGCAGATTTTCCTGTGCTTTTTAAAAACTAGTGGACAGATCTGAAAAAGACATCTCCAAAATCAATTGAACGGAATTGGAAGGGACCCTGGAGGTCTTCCAGTCCAAACCCCGGATCAAGCAGGGGATGTTATAACATTGCAGACAAGAGGCTGTCCAGTCTCTTCTTAAAAAGCTCTGGTGATGGAGCACCCACAACTTCTGGAGGCAAGCAGTTCCACTGGTTGATTGTTCCTACTGTTAGGAAGTTTCTCCTTCGTTCCAGGTTGCTTCTCTCCTTGATTAGTTTCCATCCGTTGCTTCTTGTCCTGCCTTCAGGTGCTTTGGAGAATAGGTTGACCCCCTCTTCTTTGTGGTAGCCCCTCAATTTGATTTGACTTGTTTTTATTTATTTCTTACTTGATTTGATTTGTGTTATTATTTATTGTTTATTCATATTATTTATTATTATTATTTAATATAGTTATATTATTATTTATTATCAATCAAGGGAACGGTTTGCCTCCAGAATTTGTGGCTGCTCCAACAATGGAGATTTTTAAGAAGAGACTGGACAACCATTTGTCTGAAATGGTATAGGGTGTCCTGCCTGAGCAGGGGGTTGGACTAGAAGACCTCGCAGGCCCCTTCCAACTCCATTTTTCTGTTCTGTATTCTGTATTCTGTTATCTGTTACTTATTTATTTCTTATTGAATGTCTGATTTCCCAAAATATTGGTTAGGTCCAGGAATCTGTCCCTTGGTATAGCATTTTTTTCATCTTGGCTTCTTCAGGGTTTTTTTCTTAAAAAAGGAATAGGTTCCTCAGAGTAGAAGCAATACAAATTCAGGTGACACTTCTATAGACATTGTTAGCTGGCCAAAATATTAAAGAAGGGGTACATTAAATAGGGACGCGGTGGCTCAGTGGGTTAGGATGCTGAGCTTGTCGATCAGAAGGTCGGCAGTTTGGCGGGCCGAATCCCGAGTGCCGCGTAGCAGAGTGAGCGCCTGTTACTCGTCCCAGCTTCTGCCAACCTAGCAGTTCGAAAGCACGTAAAACTGCAAGTAGAAAAATAGGGACCACTATGGTGGGAAGGTAACAGCGTTCCGTGCGCCTTTGGCGTCTAGTCATGCCGGCCACATGACCACGGAGATGTCCTCGGACAAGCGCTGGCTCTTCGGCTTTGAAACGGAGATGAGCACCGGCCCCTAGAGTTGGAAACGACTAGCACGCATGTGCAGGGGAACCTTTACCTTTACCTTTACATTAAATAAAAGAGTTGTTCAGTTTTGGTTTAGTTTTTTTTAATGCCTTCTTGGAGATATCAAGTGTTTGGAGAACCAACAAGTGATTACTTGATACCAGCAAATCATTCACACAACTAAAATTGCTTGGAACACACGAGCCTGGCCTTTGCGGGGATTGCCTCCTTGTCTTCTGCTTCCGTGCATTTTAAGAGCAGTGGAAATCCATTAACATTAATTGGCAGACATTTTTCTGGCTATGTTTAAATGACCTGTCAAAGTGATGCTTATCAAAGGAAGTGGCTCTGCTCCATTTCCCCCTCTTGCCAGGCCATTAGCAAGGGACCAAGAAATGCCTACATAAAACTCTACTTTAGAGAGGTCAAGAGATGGCTTTGCATTTTGCTAAATGCAACAACTGCTGCGAGGATTAACTGCGAATATAATTCTTAACGATCCCAAACAGGAAAACCGGTTCATCTCTGTTTCCCGAATTTTGGTATACACAAATTCACAACTGTGAACAAGAACGACTCCAAGCATGTTTGCTCACCCAGCAAACTAATCATCTCCATGTCTCACAGGGGGGAGAGAAATACATTCACAACATCAGCAGGAGCAACTTGCTTACAATGTCAGATGCAACTAGTCAGGAACATTCGTTGAGAACAAAGCACAGAAGAGTTTCTTACTGCTACCTATGCATAAGGATCTAGTCAAGTAATGGCCGAAGCTAAATTGGCACCAGGTAAGAGTCAACGGAATTCATGGGGTTCTGGACTTGGTTCCAGTGGTGGGATTCAGCCGGTTTGCACCACTTCGGAAGAACCGGTAGCTATTTTTTTTTATTGCCCAGGCCCAGAATGGGCTTCCGGAAGCGGCATCCACACAGAGAACCGGTTGTTCACCTATATCAGGGGTCGGCAACCTTAAACTCTCAAAGAGCCACTTGGACCCTTTTCCCAGAGGAAAAAAAAACACTGGGAGCCGCAAAACTCGCGCACGCACACAAAGGGGGGAGCTTGATTGAAGAGTTTAATTAAAAAGAAATAGAGGTTGCTGTGCATGAGTTCTCTCTCTCTCTCTCCCTCTCTCTCTCTCCCACCCCCCTCTCTCCGATCTTCTGCTCACCTGGCAAGCTGGCTTCGCGTGGTTCTCGGACAAGCTGACACACGTTCTTATTGGGCTGGCTCTCCTGCCCTGCTTTCTGCTGCTTCCTGTGGAGAACTTGTCAGCTTCTCAGAGAACAGCGTGAGTTTTACACACACACACACACACGCACACAGAGAGAGAGGGGGGGAAGTGCAAGTGCCTCTCTCTGTCTCTCTCTCTGCAAATGGCGGAGCACAACTGGGAGCCGCAGGAGAAGGCTGAAAGAGCCGCATGTGGGTTGCTGACCTGTGACCTATATGAATCCCACCACTGCTTGGGACTCTTCTGGCAATGCAATGACTCCAAATTGATAACACATTTCACCCTGTCTTCCAGTTGAGCCTGGTCTTCTCCTATACCCACTGGATGTCCAGAAGATGTTTTTTTTTCAGGAGACAAATGGACTTTCTTGTTTTCCTTTGAAGATGTTTCGCTTCTCACCCAAGAAGCTTCTTCAGCTCTGACTGAATGGTGGGGAATGAAATGTTTTATACTCCTTTCAGACAGCTGGTCATTTGCCTTCTTTTAGCGAGTCG
Source organism: Vipera berus (assembly GCF_964194415.1). NCBI lineage: Eukaryota > Metazoa > Chordata > Lepidosauria > Squamata > Viperidae > Vipera > Vipera berus. Next base: position 8,522,506 of record NC_138215.1, on the reverse strand, counting down.
TTGAGGCTACTTGGAGGCTTGGCTGTGTCATCAACTGCTGAAAGGACTGTGTTGTAGACCAGAGGTAGAAGATGTTGGATCCCTCCCCCTCTGTTGAGAGATGGCTGTTCAATTTTGAAGCTTCTTGGGTGAGAAGGGAAACATCTTCAAAGAAAAACAAGGAAGTCCAGTTGCTTTGTGAAAAAGCATCTTTGGGTCAACCAGGACCTGGACAATGGAGAATCTCCATGGACATATACCCACTGGATTTCAGTTGGCACTTTGGAATGGCTTTACACTAATCCAGCAAGATTTTGATATATATATAATTGCTTTTTCAAAATCCAGTTCTTCCTCTGGACTATTTCCCCCCAATCTAGTTTACTGAACCACAGACACAGTCCAGCCTGCTCTTTTTATAAAGAATGGATGCAGCTGCTTACTTTATCTTTAAAAGTTGGTTTACTTTGGCTTTCTACTTCTGTATAAATTTGGGCGGATGTTTATAACCTCTCTTCCTGCAATCTTTGCTGTAACGAGTACATTTTAAAAAAAAAATGCCCCCCCACCCCGGTTTAAACGGGCGATATTTCGTATAGTATAACCTCCATCTGAAAAATTTGAAATGCAAAGACTGCACTTAGGATTTGTGGTTTTGGTGATTAGAAAAAAAGAAGGATAATGTAGAAAAGACATACTTTTATAACTACTTATATTTGCTACAAAGGAAATCGGAAACTACAGGTAGTCCTTGACTTACGACAGTTCATTTAGTGACCCCTTGAAGTTACAACGGCACTAAAAAAAAGGTGACTTATGACTGCTTTTCACACTTGCAACCCTTGTAGCATCCCCAGGGTCACGTGGTCAAAATTCAGACACTTGGCAACTAACTCATATTTATGGCGGTTGGAGTATCCCAGGTCCCATGATCCCCTTTTGCAACCTTCTGACAAGCAAAGTCATTGGGGAAGCTAGATTCACTTAACAACCGTGTCACTAACTTAACTACTGCAGCGGTTCACTTAACAACTGTGGCAAGAAAGGTCGTAAAATGGGGCAAAATTCACTTAACAAATGTCTTACTTAGCCATGGAAATGTTGGGCTCAATTGTGGTGGCGGGCTACATATTTCCTGCTATTTCTTTTTATTCTTTCTTTCTGCACTTTTGCTTCCCCCCTTCCCTTGCTGCTTTTACTCTTCACCTGTTTGCGTTAGTTGTCATGTTCTTTGTAAAACCTTCCATTAAAGAATTACATTAAAGAAAATTTAAAGAAAAATATGGATTACTGCAATGCTCTTTACATGGGGCTGCCCTTGAAGTGCACCCGGAGGCTTCAGCTGGTGCAAAATGCGGCCGCGTGGGTGCTTATCAGAGTATCTCAATACTCCCATGTTACACCACTCTTCCGCAGGCTGCATTGGCTTCCGGATACCCTCCGGGTGCGATTCAAGGTGCTGGTAATTACCTTTAAAGCCCTACATGGCTTAGGCCTGGGGTACTTGCGAGACCACCTGCTGCCATTATCAACCTCCCATCACCCGGTTCACTCCCACAGAGTCGGCCTCCTCAGGGTGCCGTGGGCCAGGCAATGCCGTCTGGCGACCCCCAGGGGGAGAGCCTTCTCTGTGGGCGCGCCGACCCTCTGGAATGAACTGCCTCCGAAGCTGCGGACGACCCCTGACCTTCGGTCTTTCCACCGTGACCTGAAGACTTGGTTATTCCAACAAGCGGGTCTGGACTGACTATGTTTTTTTAAATTTGGCTTTTATTGAGTTAAATTGTCACGTGTCTATTACATTTACTGTTTAATTCTTTTTTAAATTTTGTATTCCATGTTTCTTAAATTTGTTGTTGTGAGCCGCCCTGAGTCCTTAGGGAGAAGGGCGGCATATAAATTCAATAAACCTAGATCTAAGTTAAAGTAAGTTCAGGAATTAAAGAAAACTATGAACACTTTTAAATCCATTCACTCACGTTTTTAAAACCCCAGTCCCCTCCTCCTGGCTGATCCCAGATCCTGCTCTTTGCAGGGAGCTTTAAATAACTGGAAATAATATATTATTTGCAGCCAATCCTTTTGCCTTGGCGTGGCTTCAATTCCATCTGTAGCTAGCACAAGCTGGTGGATCACACTGAATAAGCTCTGCTCCAAGGCGCCTTTCCATTCTAGTCAAGGAGAGAAGCAACCTAGAACTAAGGAGAAACTTCCTGACAGTTAGAACAATTAACCAGCGGAACCACCTGCCTCCAGAAGTGGTGAATGCTCCAACACTGGAGGTTTTTAAGAAGAGACTGGATAGCCATTTGTCTGAAATGGTATAGGGTTTCCTGCCTGAGCAGGGGGTTGGACTAGATGACCTCCAAGGTCCCTTCCAACTTTATTATTATTATTATTATTATTATTATTATTATTATTATTATTATTATTATTATTATTATTATTATTATTATTATTATTATTATTATTATTATTCCCAAGTGCTAGAAAAAAAACCAAAAGCTTCTTTCACTCGCTGTAGGCAGCTGAAGATTTGCCAGAGGGAAAGAAAGACAAGGGGAATAAGAAAGCCTATTTGCATAAATATGAATCCACCTGATTATATCATCCTATTTTACCTCTCAGGTAAAAGGAGAAGGAAAAGACGAGCCTGTAAGCTACGTCCCCTCCGGTCCACAGAATATTTTTCGGCTTGCAGGCTGTTTCAGCAGAGTTGTTTTTGGAAACCCTTTTTTGAAGATAAAACCAGACATTTATGTGCAAAGGATAGAGATATAAATCTTTCGCGCTTTTGTAGAGAAAGATTTCTGCACTGTGAGGTTTATTCTGTATTATTCATAGATCAGTTTTCAAGTTTGCTGGCCAAGGTGATTGAGGTCCATCTGAGTCCAGTTGACTCTTCCTGCAGTATATCAGATTATTATTAGTGCTCATAAAAACCCCATAATTTATTAAGATACATGCCTGCAGCTGCGAGGACAAATTTTGCACAACCCTGGAAAAAAAGACATCGTATCATATACTTAACCCTTTCCGTGCTGTCTGGAAATCAACGCAAGCCATACCAAAATTGACTTCTGTTTTGATTTGTTTTAAAGATTGTTTGTTCTGTCTGATGATGATGATGATGATGATGATGGTGATGATTGTATTTTCCCTTTTCTCAACTGGGCAGAGAGAATTTCCCTCCAGACACGTGGAATTTACTCTCATTCCTTGGAGTATTTTGAATGTTGTAGGGAAACAAGCGATTAGTCTATATAATCTTCAGGTGAGGCTTGTTTTCTTTGCCATTTTTTCCACCAAAAAGCTTCTTCCAGTTGTCACCCAATCTCCCTTTGGATGAACACATTTGGAAGTTTGTTGGCGTGCCATGTGTGATCTCCCTGAATGGCTGCCATAATGCACGTGGATAATTACAAAAATACCCATTTGGGATAAGAGAGAGACAGCATGGGGCAGGGGATAAAACGGCTGGAGAACAGAGGTTCTAGTCCAGGGGTAGGCAACCTTGGCTCTATTATGACTCGTGGACTTCAACTCCCAGAATTCCTGAGCCAGCATGGGGGAACTATGGCCCCTTCATGACCTGTGGACTTCAACTCCCAGAATTCCTCAGCCAGCATGGGGGAACTATGGCCCCTTCATGACCTGCAGACCTCAACTCCCAGAATTCCTGAGCCAGCAAGGGGGAACTATGGCCCCTTTATGACTCATGGACTTCAACTCCCAGAATTCCTGAGCCAGCATGGCTCAGCATGGAAACCTCTCCCTTTCCCCTCAGCATGGCTGGCTCAGGAATTCTGGGAGTTGAAGTCCACGTGTCATAAAAGAGCCAAGGTTGCCTACCCCTGTTCTAGTCCATTCTTAGGCACAGAAACTGGATGGCCTTGAGTCAACCCTTCTGCTCAGCCCAAGAACCAGTGTGATGTAGTGATGAAGGAGCTAGGGTAACCTGGGATCCAGGTTCTAGTCCCTCACAGACGGGGAAGTTCCTCCTTCTCAGCACAAGGGATTAATGGAGAGAATGCAGGACTTGGAGAGGTGAGACCTGGGTGCTATTCTAGACTTGGCCACAGAAAGTCCTTGGATGACTGTGGGCCAGTCCTTCCCTCTCTGCCCAAGGGTGTGAAAGATGCCTGTGTAGCAATGGTGAAGATACTGGATCAGGAGTAGAGAGACCCAGATTCTAGTCACTCCTCAGCTACTCACTTTGGTCAGCTCCTCCCTCTCAGCCAAGTTTCTATGTGGTGGGATGGTGTAGGTGCTAGATGCAAAGTGGGTCAGAGTAGACTCGTGTTCTAGGTTTTTCACAGCCATAGGCACTTCCTGGAAGACAAGATTAGGTTGTCCCTCTCAGCCCCAAGATATATGTGAGACGGTGGTAAATAAAGAGTAGATAGATCCATTCTACTTCCCCTTCAGCCATGGAAGACTTAGGGCCAGGCCTTCTCCCTCAGCCCAAATTAAGTTTTATAACAAAACAAGCAGAAATTTACAACCAGGTGGACAACACTCTGAACCACAGCAGCCCTTTTATCAGAAAGCAAACTGGTCTGCCATCTTTTTGTTTCTTTCTTTAGCTTCCCGTCTCTCAGCATTCCTGACTGAAGTTTCTCTTCTTCTTCTTCTTGTCATGGGTAAAAATGTGAATGTATTTCAAAGCCCTGGGCTCTAGCCATTTATATTTTTCTCCCTAAAATGTCAAAGCAACGGTCTTTCCAGTACTACTGTTACAGGGCGAGAGTTGGATACTGATAAAGAACCAGAGGAAGACAATAAATGACTCTGAATTATGGATTTGGGGGGACATGAATAAGAATACCATGGATGACAGGAGGAGCCAATCAATCAGTCTTAAATAAAAAATTTAATAAACCTTAAACCTTAAACCTTGAGGCAATGATTAGCAAGCAGACACTCACATCTTTGGGTCACGTGAATTATGAACTAGATGGGCCAGAAAAAGCAAATATGTTTGGCAAGCGTGCAGAAAGGAGAAGATGGCAAGAATAGAGACAGATCAAGGATGACACTGGAAGATCAGTGAGTTGTCACCAGGAACCGGTTAAGAGAGTAACGATTTGTTCAGATGGTCAGCAGAAGTTGGACTTGAGTTGGTGGCAGTTAACTAAGGACAGTTCTGCACTGCAGGTTATCCTACTCGTCTCCCATGCTATTCCTAAATGTTTCATAAGCCATTTTAAGAAATTCTAATCCAGAGAACAATGGGATTAGCTAGCACTCAGTACAAACTATGGCCACTCAAGATTGTATAAAGTTCTTTGATAGTAGGAAACCATCAAAGGACAGGGATTGGATTTCTGGAAAGACCTTGGTTTTTTTTTACTAGTCAGGTAGTGTAACAAAATCTTGAAAGCCTGCTAAAGCAATGGTCTAGAACAGATCAATTTATAAATAGCATATTTAAGACAGAGTGACTTGAGTCTCTTTCTCACATTTCTTCTTTCTTCTGGCTTCAGGAATCTTTCCTATAATGTTCCTGCTCCCTGCTCCATGTTTCCAAGGACTACTGGGCATTGTGTCACAATCTGATTGGCTGTTCCTCTCCTTCTTGCTCTTCTCATTCATGCAGGAAAGGCAGCAAGCCTTACTGGCTGGCTTCTGTTGGGCTGATTTATCCATGCCTCACTTTCCTTTCAGGAATTGTTTGCTCCTCACTAGTCTCTGTACAATTCTTTTGCGCACACAGATACCATCACACTCCCTATCTGCATTATCTCCTTAACTAAAGCCGACCCTTTCATTTTCTTTTCCCCCTTATTATCATAGCATCAGTGCAACAATGCCAAAATAAGAACAGTATAGAATAGGTTGTTCTTTCATTCTTACAGTATATACCCCAGAAGGTCTATGGGACTGCCCTTGTCCACGTCCCTTTCTCCCATGGATGTCCTCCGGTCTGCCCTCCTGTATCTTTGCAGCAAAATGGATGGCAAACAAATTTAATAAATAAGTAAATAAATAAATAATCTCCTTCCTTCCTTCCTTCCTTCCTTCCTTCCTTCCTTCCTTCCTTCCTTCCTTCTTTCATCTTTTCTTTCTTTCTTTCTTTCTTTCTTTCTTTCTTTCTTTCTTTCTTTCTTTCTTTCTTTCTTTCTTTCTTTCTTTCTTTCTTCCTTCCTTCCTTCCTTCATCTTTTCTTTTTCTTTCTCCTTTCTTTCTCTTTCTTTCTTTCTTTCTTCTTCCTTCCTTCCTTCCTTCCTTCCTTCCTTCCTTCCTTCCTTCCTTCCTTCCTTCCTTCCTCTTCCCTCCCTCCCTCCCTCTTACCAATGCTGCCTTGAAGAATCTAGGCTGTGTGCCATTCCATCATTCCTTTCACTCATATGCCTTCAAGATGTCCCCCTTTTTTCAATGCTGTCACAACTGTCAGCTGTTTGTTTAGGAGCCTGATGCAACGTTCTTATCTAGCACTGTCACAAAGTGCTACTACAATACATTGCACATTTTATTTGGGTTCGCGTCAAATTGTGGTATGTCTACCTTTCAGTTCCAGGGCAGTGAGGTGTTCCCTCTGTAACTTTCCTGTTAGCTGACAGAATCTTTCAGGTCATCTATCACGTTGCCTGGTTTTGCTACTTGGCTTCAAAAATGCAACAGAATTGCTTCCTGAAGATTAGGTCCCACCCAGAGAAACTTTCCTTCTCTATATTTTTCTATGTTTGTGTTCTGTACCAGCCTGCTACTGGCCCTGCAGAAAAGGCAGGGACAACCCCTTTACAAATGGCAAGAGGCTGGAACTAAGCCTGCCAAATTTATGGACACAAAAGCAAACAGAGCAAAAACAAGACACGAACCATGAAACAGGAGCTATTCAAACGGTTGCCTTCAGCAAACCAGCCCTCCCACGCATTCCCCTTTTAAACAGTTCAGGGCGTGGCTTCTCTCTGCCTCCTTCCGAGGTGCCCCATTGCCTTCCTCTGTTTACTCCTGATTGACTGTCTCCTGCGTCGGGCGTCCTTGAACAGGGCCAGCTGTGGGTCATCTTCATCCACGCTGTCAGGCTCACACAGCTGGGTCTGCGTCGTGACCAGGTGGGAGGGGCCTGGCTGAGGGCTCTCATCAGCAAGCTCTCCAACCCCCTCAGCAAGCTCTTCAACACCCCCTCCTCCTCTGAGTCGTCTGACCCAACTGCCGAACCCACAGGCTGACCCTGAATCACAACAGTTTGCTTGTTTTGCTGGCTTCCGGGCCACAGTAAGGTTTTACCTACCTACCTATCTAGAGGTTTTTCTTTGGCAGAAGCAAAGAGCAATATTGCATACCGTGGACAAGGGTGGAAAGAGGAAGTGTAATGGGTTTAGCCTAGTCTGGGGAGAAACTGAACAAGACTTACAAGGAATATCAAGAATTAAGTGAGCAGGAGGTTTTACAGGGGCCAGAAAATCACCATTTCAAGCCTGCCTTGGGTCAATTATTAGATTTACAATGTATTGATTTTATAACTTTGAAACTGTAGCTTTTTTTTAAAGAATGAAAATGAGAATGGAGATTGGAACAGTCCACTTTGCCAGTCAGGAATGAGGATATGGAAAGCCGTTCGAACAATCATAGCTGTGACTATTAATTAAACCAAGATAGAACACTTGAAACAATCTGCATTACAAGGCTTAAGGGCAGAAATTGCCTCACCACCATCACTACATTTTAATCACAGGCGCAAATCATAGACAGAGGCTGCTTTTGTGATGAGCTAGGACTAGGAGGAACAAACGCCATCCATTTCTTGCACTTTCAAAGTGGTGACCCATGCTGGATGCAGGCAAAGCAGGATGTGCAGACATGGCCTGAGTGAATGAATGAATAGAATAGAGCAGGAAGGGACCTTGGAGGTCTTCTAGTCCAGCCCCCTGCCCAAGCAGGAGAACCTACACCATCTCAGACAGGTGAATGTCTCTAGTCTCTTCTTAAAAATCTCCAGTGATGGAGTGCTCATGATTTCTGGAGGCAAGCTGTTCCACTGGTTGATTGTTCTCATTGTCAGGAAGTTTCTCCTTAATTCCAGGTTGCTTCTCCCCTTGATCAGTGTTCAACCATTGTTTCTCGTCCTGCCCTCTGGTGCTTTGGTGAACAACCTGGCCCCCTCTGCCTTGTGTCAGTCCCTCAGATAATGGATCATTGCCATCATGTCTCCCCTATTTCTTCTTTTCTTTAGTCTAGCCAAACCCTTCCTGCAGAACTTTTCAGCTCTACCAGAAACTGAGGGAAGAGCCGTTGGTGCAGTTGTGAAGGGTCAAAACATTTTGGCATAGTGAGTTTTTCACTGTCCTTCAGGACGCACCCATTGCTGCTTCCATGGAGTCCATTCCCTTTGCTGATGGTTGTTTCGTTTCAGCTCTCCTAGTGTTGTAAGTCCCAGGCAGCCATAGTTTCGCAATCTGGTTCTTTGCAAAAGTGCCAGTCTTAATGGTCCCCTGTCAGCATTGGAAAGCTGCAATGACCTTTCCTCTCTCTTTGTTTTTGGGCACTCACTTTGCTGACCCCCATCCAGGGATTTCATTTTATCATGCTGGAAATAACACATCTGCCACATTATGGGCAGGTTGCTAATGTTATCACTTACCTTCTCAAATCAGCATTTTCCAGAACTCAGTCCTGGAGTTTAATTGCCAAGTTTTTTAAAAAATCATCCATCTTCCACTTCATTAGTGCTGGGTCATAACTCATGAGATTATTGTTTTATAGAACTCAAATGCTCTCAGATATCTTTTGAGGTGAGGCTCAATTCTTGGACCATCATGGCTTCATTGTTTTATTGGCAATCAAATGGAAGTGCCTTGCCACTGCTTTCTTATAGAATTTTATTTTATTTTTTTTAATTTCTCAGTCTAACTTAAAACCCTTGTTTTCCTTGGAGGTCTCCCACCCACAAATACATCAGGTCTGACCTTACTTAAGCCCAGTTTCCCTGGACCAGCAATAAGAGGCTAATAGCCTAATTTTCTTTCTAACAGCATTTGGTTAAAACTCAACAGTTTTAAAGAGCCGGTTTTTAAGGAATGGCATTGCCCTTTTCAATGGGATATGAATAATTGCATGAGATTTACCGTTGTAGATTTGGAGGGTTTTTTCAATATTATGTAAGCGATGCCTACGGAAGGAAAAGAAAGAGAAAGGGGAGTTTATCACTCTCTTATTTGTTTGAAAGGCCCTGAGTTAAACATATTCTTTAAAAAATGCAATTGGCATGCTGACTGACGGAGCTATTTTGCCTTTAGGATACTTTAAATCCTGCCTGATGGCATTAAAGTGGAATTAAAGAGGCAAAAAAGGGAGTGTGGGAAGACAGCCATTTTCCCCCTGCAGAATGCAGCTCCTTGCGCCTTCTCCAAGGAAGACAGGCAACCCTCTTCTTGGGTTCTTGTTCCAACTGCGTCAGAATGCATTTAATTAAATTCTCATCTTGCTAATCTCAGCAGTTACTGATGATCCCCCCATAGCGAGCCATTGTTCTCGAAAGCAGAAATCAGCAGGAAAAGTTAGGGAATGAGCTTCAACTAGTGTTTGCCTCAGCTGGTTAAAAGATGGGGAACAGCTTTTGGGCCATTTCCATGGAACAAATGTCTTCTTGACACAGGGGGACCCGAGCGAGCAATAAAGGTAACCCTCAACTTACGACCACACAGTTCAGCCCAAAATTTCCATTGCTAAGTGAGACAGATGTTAAGTGAATTTTGACCCTTTTTTTTTACCTTTCTTGCCACAGCGTTTCAGTGAATCACTGCAATTGTTAAGTTAATAACAAGGTTGCTAAGTGAATCTGGCTTCCCTATTGACTTTGCTTGTCGGAAGGTCACAAAAGGTGACAGCAATAGCACTTAGCAATAGCACTTAGACTCATATACACATCACAGTGTTTTACAGCCCTCTCTGAGCACTTTACAGAGTCAGCATCTGGCCCCCAACAATCTGGGTCCTCCTTTCACCCACTTCAGAAGGATGGAAGGCCGAGTCGACCTTGAGCTGGTGAGAATCGAACTGCTGGCAGTCGGCAGAATTAAACTGCAATACTACATTCTAACAAGTGTGCCGCCATGGCAGATAGATAGATAGATAGATAGATAGATAGATAGATAGATAGATAGATAGATAGATAGATAGATAGATAATAGAGAAGATAGATTAGATAAATAAATAGATAGATGGAGAGATAGAGATAGAGATGAAAGATAGAAAGATAGATAGATAATAGAGAGAAGATAGATAGATAGATAGATAGATAGATAGAGAGAGAGAGAGAGAGAGAGATAGCAATCGCAATAGCACTTAGACTTATATACCACTTCACAGAGCTTTACAGCCCTCTCTAAGCAGTTTGCAGAGTCAGCATCTGGCCCCCAACAATCTGGGTCCTCATTTTACCCACCTCAGAAGGATGGAAGGCTAAGTCAACCTTGAGCCAGGGAGAATCGAACTGCTGACAGTGGGCTGAGTCAGCCTGCAATACTGCATTCTAACCACCCCGCCACTACGGCCCTTGGGGGTCGTGATCACATGACCCCAGGACAATGCAACTGTCATAAATATGAGTCAGTTGCCAAGCATCTGAATTTTGGTCATGTGACTGTGGGGATACTGCAATGGTTGCAAGTGTGAAAAATGGTCCTAAGTCACATTTTTTCAGTGGTGTTGTAACTTCGAACGCTCTTTAAATAGATTGTTGTAAGTCAAGGACTATATGTAGCTGTGCGAGAGAGCTATTTCAAGGAAGTCGTAGGGGACCGTATAGAGCAGTCTATGATCTATCCTTACAAGAGAGGGCAAACAAGGCCACAGATTTAGAGGTATAGATTTAGAGCTAATTGAAAGGTAGAAGGGCAAGTTTGGAAATAATGACTATAATGCAAACAGAAATGCCATCCAGCATAGCTAGGCAGACCTGCTATTTAATATCCTGTCCACGTTCAAGCTGATCTCCCGTCTTGTCTTTAAAGTGGACATGGAATCAGTGTACACAGATGTTACCTCCCATCTGTCAGACCTCAGGCCAGGCATAGTTATAAATCTTCACTCCCTGGAAACTTGAATCCTCTTTGAAGAACTAGATAACTGGAGAAGCTTCAGAGACCCAGGGCTGATTGATGAATTGCTTCATTGCAGATAAGAAAGAAGACAGACGCCAGCAGAATCTGACCACCGTAGAAATCCAAGTGTTTCTCTAAATGTTAGCCCTGGAGTTTGAAGTATTTTCTGAGTAACAGAACAGAATAACAGAGTTGAAAGGGAGCTTGAAGGTCTTCTAGTCCAACCCCTGCTCAAGCATGAGACCCTATATCCATATATCCCTACATGGTTGTCCAATTCTTCTTAAAAACCTCCAGTGTTGGAGCACCACAACTTATGGAGGCAAGTCATTCTCCTACCATAGTGAACCAAAAACTTTTCTTTCCCAGGCTTCAGACTGGGGAGTACCCAGCATTGTCCACAGAAGCCAGTTTGGTTTAGCGGTTGGCGTACCAGGCTAGAAAACCATGAAAACCAGCTGGATGACTTTGGGCCAGTCATTGTCTCTCAGCCCCACTCCCTTCCCCAGGGTTGTTGTGGTTGTGGAGAAAATAGAGGAAGGAGGAGGATTGGGTATGTCTGCCAACTTACTTGCAGAAATAATAAAGGCTGGATGGGGCGTGGTGGCCTAGCAATTAAGATACTGGGCTTGTCAACCAGAAGGTTGGCAGTTTAAGACGCAGGACTGCATGATGGGGTGAGCGCCCGTTCCTTGCTCCAGCTCCTGCCAACCTAGCAGTTTGAAAGAATGCAAATACAAATAGATAAATAGGTACCACTTAGATGGGAAGGTAATTAGCATTCAATGCACCTCAGTGTATAGTCATGCTGGCCACACGACCATGGAAATGACTTTGGACAATTCTAGTTCCCTCAGGTAAGAAACAAAGATGAGCACCCACCCCCTTGGAACAGAGAAAACCTTTACTTTCATCTTTTTAGAAATGATGATGATGATGATGATGATGATGATGATGATGATGATGATGATGATGATGATTTTAAAAAGTTACGTTTGGTTGCTTACTAATATTTAGCTGTCGATCTCTAAAAGGACACTGGAAAAGAAAAATCTCATTGAGAATAAGCAAGGGTAGCAGTAAAGCTTCTCTGTAAATATGTTTATTTGCATATATTTTCCAGCCTATGTTTTTAAAAACGTTCTCAAGGCATTGCAGAGTAGAAGAAAAGCAACCAGTGCAAAGAGTTTATCATTGCTACCTCTACAGAAGAATCTGATCTACAAACAGGCAAAGCTAAATTGGTGCTAGATAAGAGTCAATGGAATGTGGGGGGAGGGGGGGTTGGACTTCGGTCTCTTGTGGCTGCGTAATGATTCCAAACTGATGACACATTTAACCCCACCTTCCAGCTCAGCCTGTTAATCACTTACACCAGCCTGGGGAAGGGCAGCTATCTGTTGTTGTTGTTAGCTGCGAAGTCGTGTCCGACCCATCGTGACCCTATGGACAACGTTCTTCCAGGCCTTCCTGTCCTCTACCATCTTCTGGAGTCCATTTAAGCTAACGCCTACTGCTTCAGTGACTCCATCCAGCAACCTCATTCTCTGTTGACGCCTTCTTCTCTTGCCCTCAATCTTTCCCAGCATTAGGCTCTTCTCCAGTGAGGATGCTAAAATTTGGATTCCTGTACAGAACAAGCCTTTGGATGCTGTGATCTAAATGGTCACATCCAAATCTGCAATTTATGATTCCATCCAGTGCAGTGAACTCTCTTTTAAGCATTCCATCTATATGCACATAAGTAAAACCGACAGTATTATAGATTCAAGGGGAGAGAGAGAGAAAGAAGGGTTATTGCAGCAAAAACATTACCTGATGCAAATCAGAAGTGTCTGCAGGGTATAATAAAAAAACACAAAGACGGTGGCTGTGATGGTGCACCCAAAACTGTGCCTGTTCTTTTAAAGGTTTGTATACATTTAGTAGGTTACCCATACTTAAAGAAAACATGACTTATGATGTCATATGAAGCTATCTAAAGAATTAGTTCCCACCTTAGACAAACATTTATTATCAGTTAGGTTTGCAGCAATTTCTTCCCAAGAAATTGAATAGGTACCTTCTAACGATCTCATTTCTTAGAAGCTGGTTTATGCAATACAGGTAATAATAGTCTCTGGATTACAAGCATTACCAAAGCCATGGTGGCGCAGTGGTTCAGATGCAGTATAGCAGGCTAATTCTGCTAACTGCCAGCAGTTCGATCCTGACCGGCTCAAGGTTGACTCAGCCTTCCATCCTTCCAGGATTAGTAAAATGAGGATCCCAGATTGTTGGGGGCAAGATGCTGACTCTGTAAACCATCCAGAGAATGCTGTAAAGCACTAGGAAATGACACCTAAGCGCTATAGCTATTGAAAAGTACAGGAAGTTCAAACAAAAATAAGAGGTGAGTGATTTCACCCTCCATCAATCAAGGCCATAACAGACCAGAGTACACAATTCTGCTTCAAGTTTATAGCAATTTGCAATTTATAAACCTCTGTTTCTTCCAGCTGAAGGTGATGGGAGTTGAAATATGTCTGGAAGGTGGAGAATTATATCCACACTATATTAGCTGCATCTGCTCTCTCTCTCTCTCTCTGTTTCCAACTCAAGATTGATTTAGAACTTAACCACTCTTAAATGGTTTCTTTGCTCAATCAAGATTTGCAAAATTCTTTCTCCCAGAACTGTGGAGTGACATTTGGACAGATGCTAACTCATTAGACTTGTGTTTTTTGTTTGTTTTTAAAAAAACTTTTATATGCTGCTGTTTTATAGCACACCTATTTTGTGAGATTGAATTTTTGATGTGACCATATTTCCAATTGTAGATTTTAGTCTGAGGGGTCCTTGATGCTGTCTGAGTTTGATAGTTTTCTTGCAGGTGTTTCATTACCCAAACCAGTTGACACCACCAGATCTTAGTCTGCTTTGTAAACACCATCTTGGACCTGCCAAATAAGGTAGAAATATATCTTACAGTCAGAAATAGCAATAGCAGTAGCACTCAGACTTATATACTACTTCATCATTCTTTACAGCCCTCTCTAAGCAGTTTGTAAACGTCAGCATGCCAGCCACCCAGCTAAAGCAAGCAAGCGAGCATCTACTTCAGGCAGCAATGAAATGCTGGAGGCGGATGACCACTTTAGTGATTTGATAAAAGATAGCAATAACACTCAGCATAGTAAAAAGCAGAGACATCACCCTGCCAACAAAAGGGCACATAGTCAAGGCCATGGTTGCAATGTATGGCTGCAAAAGCTGGACCATAAGAAAGGCTGAGCGCCAAAGAATTGAAGCCTTTGAACTATGGTGCTGGAGAAGACTCCTGCGAGTCCCTTGGACTGCAAGGCGATCAAACCGGTCAGTCCTAGAGGAGATCAACCCTGACTGCTCTTTAGAAGGCCAGATCCTGAAGCTAAAACTCAAATACTTTGGCCACCTAAGGAGAAGGAAGGACTCACTGGAGAAGAGCCTAATGCTGGGAAAGATTGAGGGCAAGAGAAGAAGGGGACGACAGAATGAGGTGGCTGGATGGAGTCCCTGAAGCAGTAGGCGTGAGCCTAAATGGACTGCAGAAGATGGTAGAAGACAGGAAGGCCTCGAGGAACATTGTCCATGGGGTCGCAAGGGGTCGGACACAACTTTGCAACTAACAACAACAACAAGCAATAACACTTAGACTTGTATACTGCTCCACAGTGCTTTACAGCCCTCTCTAAGCAGTTTACAGAGTCAGCATATTGCCCCCAACAATCTGGGTCCTCATTTTACCGACCTCAGAAGGATAGAAGGCTGAGTCAACCTTGAGCAGGTGAGAATTGAACCAATGGCAGTCGGCAAAATGGGCTTGCAGTACTACATTCTAACCACTTCGTCGTCATGGCAAAAGAAATAGAAATAGCACTTAAGACTTATATAGCACTTCATACCTTGGAAGGGTGGAAGGCTGAGTCAACCTTGAGGCAGTCAGGATAGAACTCCTGGCAGTGAGCTCAGCTTGTAGTATCACTTTCTAACCACTCTGCCACCATGGCACAGAAAACTACATAACCTACGAAACAGTAATTGATTTGCCTTTCCAGGTGGTTCTTCCAACCCTTGCCAATCTATTTTAATTATCTCCCAAGGAAATGGTTCATGTGCAGAATGAACTAGAAAGCCACTGAGATTATTTTCCCTCCCAGTTGTGTGGATGTGCCAGACATTAATAGGCTGGGCTGAAAACAAGAGGAAGGAGAAGAAAGGATTGAACAAGTAAATAAACATACACAGAAATGTCATGTTGCTGTCTGAATTAAGACAAATGAGAAAGGTCATTGCATTTCATAAATCACATTAATTACCTATTTGTGTATTACATTTTGGTTTATATATGAAGTTACAGATGTGGTTTGTTTTGTTTTGTTTATGGAATGCATAAGCTCAAAGAGGATCTGTAGAGATATTTATCCCCTGCTACTATTTTTAGAGCAAAATATTAAGCACGCAGTAATGACAAATTGTTCCCTTCAGAATCATTAGATTACACTGCAGCGGAATTTAGGAAGACACCTGAGGCTCACAATTCCTAAATCACTGTGAGATGCTCAGAAAGGGTGGGTAGACCAGCATTATTCAACCATTGGCTGAAAGACCTTGTCAGAAGGAACATCTGATTAATGGTTATTAAAATACATCCTGGAGTCGGAATATATTATTATTATTAACTCAGCTGCTCAAAAAAAAAAAGGCATCCCTATCGTTTTCTCTCTGGTAGAAATAGGCTGATCTTTTCAGCTAGCGGGGAATTCTGGGACATTGACAGCAGGTCCTGAACAGGTCCTAAGCCTTAACAAGCTCTGTTTCTGAATCGATCTCTATCAATGCAAGATATATCCGTTTAATATGTGCTGGTCCTTGATTTCTAATTTGCTTTATCAAATTTTCATCAGTCGTTGCAAATCCATTTTTTTGGTCTTCTTTCCACCTGGCCTGTAACTGAATATATTGAAACCAAGTCTGAACAACCTTCTCTTCTCGCAAGAAACTATATGATTTCAAGCACCAAATATTCCTTTCCAAACTTAAAATTTCCTTGTAAGTAGTCTCATCATGTTTGAAACCAGCATGTATATTTTCTATTGCGTGTTTTGGGATTGCCCACAATGGTATCTTGCTGCTTAACTTATGTCTATACTTCTTCCAAACTCTCAGCAATGCCTGTCTTAAAATATGCATCCTAAACACAGTATCTACCTTCTTATCATACAACAAATATGCATGCCAGCCAAACAACAGATCATGGCCCTCAAGATTTAATAACCTCGATTGTGTCAAATTAATCCAATCACTTATTCCTACTAGTGCAGCAGCTTCATAATATAATTTAAAATTAGGCATTTTAAGGCCACCTCTCTCACGAGTATCCTGCATAATCTTAAGTTTAACTCGTGGCTTTTTCCCTGCCCACACAAATTTATTGATACCACGCTGCCATTCCTCCAAGTTAGAGTCTTTCTTAAGAATCGGTATCATTTGAAATAAGAATAAAAATTTGGGCAGGACATTCATTTTCACTGCTGCAATCCGTCCCAACAAAGACAATTGCAATTTTTCCCAACTCTCCAGTTCTTTTTGAATTTTCCCCCATAACTTTTCATAATTATTTTTATATAGCTTTGTATTAGAGGGCGACAAAATCACCCCCAAATATTTAACCCTTTTAACAATCTCAAATCCAGTTAATCCTTCTAGGAGAGCCTTCTGCGAAACTGTCATATTTCTAGCCAAAATTTTAGTTTTCTGTATATTTACTTTAAATCCAGAAACCTTCCCATATTGTGTTATTATCTCCATCAGGTCCACAACAGAGTTCTCTGGCTGGGTCACTGTAACAACCAGATCATCTGCAAATGCTCTCAATCTGTAATCCTGATCTCCAACTTGTATCCCCTTAATTTTTTCCGAATTCCGAATCTTAACCAATAATATCTCTAATGTTAATATAAATAACAAGGGCGATCGCGGACACCCTTGCCTTGTGCCCTTCTCAATATTACATACTGTTGTCAAACTATTGTTAACTATAATTCGGGCAGTTTGTTTTTGGTATAATGCCCTAATCGGTTGTAAAAAATTTTCCCCAAAATCCATTTTGTCTAAAACTTTCAACAAAAATTGCCAGTTCAATTGATCAAAAGCCTTTTCAGCATCTAAAAAGATTAGCGCAGCAGAGATCTGGTTGTGCCTTTCCAAAAACTCTAACACATCAACTATATGTCTCACATTAGTTTTCATTTGTCTTCCACTAATAAACCCCGTTTGGTCCCCATGAATCACCTGTTGCAGAACCCTCATCAGTCTATTAGCCAAAACCTTAGCAAATATCTTATAATCTGTATTTAAAAGCGATATCGGTCTGTAATTTTTAACTAAAGTAGCATCCTGGTCTTCCTTCGGAATCAAAAAGATAAAAGCTGTTCTCCAAGACGGGGGCACCTTTCCCCCCCTCTGGATTGTCTGGAACAGTTCCTTGTATGATAAAATGGGCCCAAAACATTCAGGAAGTTATTACAATGGACATGTGGGAAAAGATCTGGGTGAGGAATGTAAAATTCACTCAAGCTCAAAGTTTAAGAGAGAACTTTTACAAAATGTTTTATAGATGGCATCTAGATCCTAAAAAGCTTGCAAGTATGTATCCGAATTATCAGCCTAAATGTTGGAGGTGTGGTGATGAAGAGGCAACATATTTTCACATATGGTGGACATGTAAAAAGGTCAAGGCTTTTTGGATAAAAGTCTGGTGGAATATGCAGAAGATTTTTAAACGGAGGATAAAGTTTTGTCCGCAATTTTTTTTGTTGGGAATAATTGTTGACGCTACAGTTGTGGACTCTAAGTTGATGTTGAATTTAGTTACGGCAGCAAGACTTTTGATAGGTCAATATTGGAAGAAAGAGGAACTGCCGACTATACAAGAGTGGATTTTAAAGGTTTCCGACTTGGCAGAGATGGCGAAGATTTCGGCCTATTTGAAAGATTACTCGCAAGAACATTATATTATGGAATGGAGAAAATGGATTGAGTTTATCCAGAATAAGTATAGGGTCAAGAAGTTTTATCTAGCATTTGAATAAGTCTTCTTTCGTTTTCTTTTTTCTTTTTTTATTTTGTCTTCTATATATATTTAATAATGCTAAGTTCTGTTTGATCCTATATAAGTTAGAGAGTGATGGATTTTAAAATTTATAGTTGTTAGTATATGGTTGCTTATGATTGCTTTTTTATATATATATACCTTGTATTTAGCTCTGGGAAGTCCGGGGGGGGAGGGGGGTTGGGGGGAGGTGGGGGGGGAGGAGGGAGGGGGGGAGGGGGGGAAGGGGGGAGGTAGGGAGGGGAGGAGGGAGGGGGAAGGGGGTTTTTCAAAGGAAAACTGTATTTTTAAAACTTTTCAATAAAAAAAAAAAAAAAAAAACAGGTCCTAAGCCATCACACCCTCACAAATGGCATAGTACGGGGGTGTCAAACTCGCAACGTCAGGTGACGTGTCGCGATGTATCGCGTCTTTTTTCCCATTGCCAGTAATGGGGTCAGCGCGGTTTCGGCATGATGCATCCAGCCCACGGACCGGCAGTTTGACACCCCTGGCATAGTAGCATTGAAGACACCAAAGGAATAAACCATCTTTCAGTTCAAGGCTCACAATAAATGTCTCCATGACATAGTGAAATAAATGGAGTGTGAAGACACTAGAAACCCACAGGAAAACATAATCTGTAATGTTCGAAACTGCTCGGAACCCCAAACTCACTAATTATGCCATCATGATATCCCCAAATGACACAAAACTAAGTCCACTTTTTTCCAAGAAAAAAACCTTTGTGGTTTTATTTTATTTATCAAAGGTCTATCTGTGTCATTGTTAAGAGCTAGCATCTTATCAGGTCAATCTCAGTTCAGTCCATAGGAGGGGTCTGCAACCTTGACAACTGTAAGACTTGTGGAGTTCAGTTCCCAGAATTCCTCAGCCAGCTATGCTGGCTGAGGAATTCTGGCAACTGAACTCCACAAGTCTTACAGTTGTCAAGGTTGCAGACCCCTGGTCCGTATTACAGTCCTGACACTTCAGTCATTCTCTCTAAATCCCATCATGACTACCCTTCAGTCTCTCCATGGCCACTGATGGAGGATACTGGGAGCTGCTATTCTCCAGCATTTGGAAAATCTCTGAACTAAACGCAACCCCCCCCACTCCCAAAGTACTTTGCATAAAATCTGGATTTATTTACTGAGAGTGAGAGAGAAAGCGATGAGAGCAACCGTTGGAAAGGAAGTGCATCTAAGGCAACAGAAGACACCAATAAAGGAGAACAGAAGTTACGACAATTATACCAAGGTTGTAAATTACAGAGAACAGTAACTCATTCGTATGGAAGTTGGCCTTTAAATATAATTTTAAGGTAGAGTTAACGTCCACCTGGCTGTGTGCGTGCAGGGGCGTACTCGCCTCCCCACCTTTCAAAGCTTAACTATAAATCAAGTATCAATATTTCAAGTTGATGCTTCCAAATAATTTTAACCATATCAGGACAGCCTCAGTCTAAAGTTTCCTAGAACTGCACTTGCAGATTTTACTCCGCTAATCGTTGCTGACTATTGGGGGTGATGCTCATCTCCCTTTCAAGGCCATTGAGCCAACCCTGTCTGAAGATGTTTCCACGGCCATGTGGCCAGCATGAATTCACAGAGAGCTGTTGCCTTCCCAGCAAAGTGGTACCTATGTATCTACTCGCATTTGCATGCCTTCAAACTGCTCGGTTGGCAGGAGCTGGACAGGACAGGAGGACAGGAGCTCATCCCATTGCGTGGGGCTTGAGGAAAGTGACTAGATTTTTGTTCCCTCATTCATCAAACTCCACAGTGCCAGCATTAGATATCTTCTTAGAAACGGCACATCAAATTCTAAAACTTCCTACAATAAATTATGATGCCATGCTTGTTTTTGCATCGCTTGATATGAAGCGGAGGTTCATCGAGGTTCTGATACATACGCTGATAATTTAGTTCCACTTCCTTATTATGAATTTCAATATTTACTACTCCAAAAGTTTGGGAAATAAAAGAGGTGAGCCATTTCAGATCATCTCTTACAATTTAAGGATCGGTTTGCAACTGAAGTGAGCCTCCTAGCTAGCTGAGGAATTCTGGGAGTCGAAGTCCACCCCTCTTAAGGTTGCCAAGATAGGGGCATTCTGGTAACTGAAGTCCCCACATCTCAAATCATGCTGGCTGGAGAATTCTGGGACTTGAAATCCAACCATCTTAAAGTTGCCCAAATTGAGAAACACTAAGTTGCCTTTCTTTTTTTTATAATGTAATCAAAAGAGGAGGGGAATCAAGAAGAGACCATGAGAAACCCATGGGCAAATCTGTTTAATCAAATGTTATGTTGTTGTAGCAGAGGAAGAATTTTCCCTTTCTCTGCAAATGACAAGATTCCATTAACTTGCAAAATTCCACGGGGCAGATTCTAGAAGAGCAATATGGCAGGCAGAAGTTACCATAGCAACCATTCCCCCTCTCCCTGGCAAATCAGAGGCTAAAATTATTTCAAGGCAAGAATCTAAGATGAGCTGACAGTATTCCAGCTGGGGTGCACTTTTAATCACCTAAATTAACCTCAATTTGCAGGAGAGAAATGGATTCTTTAATGAGATTTGCTTTCATGCTTTATGGGTTTTCTAACTGGGAGAGGCGTCATTCATTTATTAAAATTATTTGTATGCCGCCTACTCACGCAACCCTAAGCAGCTTACAATAACTTTAAACAGCCATAAAATAAATGTTAGCACAAACAGCTGGAAGCAACATATGTTGCTGTCCTCAGTTAAAATTTCCTTCTCCCAGTGTGCTGCAGAAGAGACCTGATTTAACCAGTTCTCTAAAGCAGGGACTCTGGCTGAGGAATTCTGAGAGTTGAAGTCCACAAGTCTTAAAGTTGCCAAGTTTGGAGACCAGTGTTCTAAAGAAGAGGTCCCCAACCTCTGGGGCACCAGGGACCAGCTCTGTGGAGAGAGGCTTTTCCACGGACTGGAGGGTGCGTGGTTTTGTGTGCTACTTGCGTCCCATGGATGGGGCTTTGCTTGTTTGTGTGGACCAGTTGCTGGCATGCCGCAGCCCGGTACTGGTCCATGGACTGGGAGTTGGGGACCCCTGTTCTAAAGGAGATTCAATGGTGGACACTAAAGTAACTTCAGAGGTGGCTGTTCCTGTGTATGTCATCTCTGTAAGCTCTAACACTCATAGTATCTTCTCCCAATTAGGCTACACATGGGAGGCAGACTCTGTCTGAAGAAAACAACCAGGATCTCTGCCATGTAGGACTCTATAAGTGGCACCACCTGGCCTTGGTTATGAACAGGTAGTGGGATTCTGTAGATTCCATGTCATCTTCAAAGGCAGTCCTATGTAAAGTTAATTAAGAGATGACTAAGAGATGACAGCATCAGTCATTATCTTCCATACACCTTAGCCCAGGAAAAGATATTCCTGGTTCTGCATGCCATAAATTCCTGAACTCCAGCTGACTGGAGTGTCAAACTATGAAGATTGCTTACGTTAGGACCGCCATGCTGCTGCTAGCTTGCCTACAGTTATGAGGGGGGAGGGTTAGGTTTGGAAGGCACAGGTGAATTCTATTCATGTGGGAACCAAGGTCACTGAAGACGTGTTGTGGTGGACAGAGACTGAGGATTAATTGGACAGCGTGACCTGAACCATCAGAGAGGAGAGGGAAAATCTTACTCTTTTAATTATCTTTTTAATTATTGCCAGAGCTGGTTTTCAATTCTTTAGTGCCGGTATGCTTTGCCCAATAAAGTTTTGCATTAGAGATCGAAATGTCTCCTGTGTGCTTACTTCATTGGGTTATTCAGCCAGAACATTGACACTGAGTTGGATTCCTGTTCCAACTGAGTGGAGCGACTTGCCTCCACTGGATGCTCCAAAACTGGAAGTTTTTTAAGAAGACTTTGGAGAACCATTTGTCTGAAAAGGTACAGTGTTTCCTGCCTGAGCAGGGAGTTGGATTAGAAGACCTCCAAGGTCCCTTCCAACTCTGGTATTCTGTTATTCTGCTTTGAACCCATCTCCTAACACACGCAACCTAGAGAAGACCATCTAATGATAAGGAGTTTAGGGAGAGTCGGCAGAGGGCTAAATCATCTGATGAACAGTTATTTATTTTTTTATTTTTTTTATTTTAATTCCATTTATATCCCGCCCTTCTCCGAAGACTCAGGGCGGCTTACAAGCTTAGCAGTAGCCTTCATTCTATGTATATGCCTGCTTGTTAGGGCTTTCACACACACCCCAAGCGGCATTATTACAAAGTCAGCTTAATTGCCCCCAACAATCTGGGTCCTCATTTTACCTACCTTGGAAGGATGGAAGGCTGAGTCAACCTTGAGCCTGGTGGGACTCGAACCTGCACTAATTGCAGGCAGCTGGTGTTACTTAAGGAGGCATTAGCCCACTGCTCCACCAAGGCTCCAAGGTTCTCTCTGTTGAGAGAACAGAGTATGTTATCGAAGAGAAGGGTTAGAAAGACTATGACCGACTTCTAGTACTTGAGGAGCTGTCAGAGAGGTGTGACTTATTCTCCAAGGCACCAGAGGGCAGGACAAGAAGTAATCGGTGGAAGCTTGTTAAGTAGAGATACAACACAGAAGTAAGGAGAAAATTCCTGACAGTGAGAACAATTAACTTATGGAGCAGATTGCCTTCTGGAGCTGTGGGTGCTCCCTCAGACTGGACAACCATTTGACCGGGATGATATAAGGTCTTCTGCCTTGAGCAAGGTGTTGGACTAGGACCCCCAAATTCCCTTCCAGCCCAATGATTCTATATATTCAAGTCAGCAGTAGAGACCACACACCAGCAGAAACTCACCTTGTCCCTGCTCCCCAACTTCCTATTATAAGCCTCACCCATCTGGGGAACAGCACATGGATAAAATTAATGCCATTCCTTCTCTTTCCCCTGAAATTGAAAAATGGTACACAATCTGAAACCAACTGGACAGATTTTCAATACAGTCATTGCTCCAGTCTCCTCCAGCCTCACTCATTCTCTACCGTATCAAGGAGAAGCAAAATAAAGACAAATCCAGGAGGAGAAATATTTCAGGTAAACTAGGTTAACATTTAATTTCAGGTTTTCTTGCTAGAGTGTCACTTCTTTCCCTATTGCTCACTGATTTTGGTCAAGGCAGCTGGTGATGGAAATAGCAACTTTTCGGTACTGCTATCCTGGCTTAGAATAAACTAAACAGAGTTGGAAGGCACCTTGGAGGTCTTCTAGTCCAACCCCCTGCTCAGGCAGGAAACCCTCTACCCTTCCAGACAAATGGTTGTCCAATCTCTTCTTTGGAAAATTCTCCCTAGAAAGACTCAATGTTGATTTTCTCATCTGGAAAGAAGTTAATTTTTTTTTCTTCCAAAGTTCTCAGTAGCTTTCAATTATTGCCATATTTTCATTCCAGAGGTTCAGCCTTGTTAGTCATCGCAGCCAAAATAAGAGTCCCCTGCTCTCCAAAACGTAGTACAACATATGGCCTTAAAATGAGCAAATCTGGAACGGCATAATTTACTGTGGACTGATTACATTGGCAGATGCTTTATGCTTCTGTTTTTGTTGCTTTTAGTTTGTTTTCAACTTTGTGTCTTGGAATTATGCGAGCTACTTTGAAAATACAATAGGACGGGGTGCGATATCCAAGTTTTAAATAAACATTAATCCATCTGTCAAGCCGATTAGGGGGAGAGTGAACTTCAAAGCAAAGCAGGGGTCTTAAATAAGAAGACATGAAAATAACTACTTTCTCCCCTATGTCCTTTGATTCAAGGCAAGTGGAATTCATTTTGTCGTGACTGAAGATACTCGTTTTAGAGGAAAATAGAATACTTCTCTTGCAAGGGTGTCAGACGAGAAACAAACCATTGTTCCTTCATGAAGATTAGGAGCAGATTTACTCTGTGACGTGCTGAGCATCCTTTCCACCTGGATGAGAAGATTTTAGTCACATCCGTCTAATAACACTGACCGTTCATGCAAAACTCATTTAGCAAGCTTTTTTTTAACCTCATTCTAGCATTGGCTCTTTATGGCTCATTTTAGAAGCAGATGTGCAAAGTGAGAGTGGAGAGATTTGTCACCCGCCACTGTCACACCGCTCGTTGATGGCTAATTGAACCAGATTTGCCGCTTAATAGTTACGTTGTGCGTATAACTTGATGTCAGCGCATCAAGGCAACCCTTCCCTTACTTTGGAATATTATGGAAATATAATGGAATGACGTGAGTCACTCCTGATGAAAAAAAGTGAGATTCCAGGTGTTAGATTTATATTCTCATGAGGCCAGAAGAGCAACAAAAAAGAAGAAGAAGAAGAAGAGTTTTCAGAGCAACGAAACCCAATAGAAGCAAGCAGTGGTGGGATTCGACCAGGTGAACAACCGGTTCTCTGTGTGGATGCTGCTTCCAGAAGTCTATTCTGGGCCTGGGCAACAAAAAATAGCTACCGATTCTGCCGAATTGGTGCGAACCGGCTGAATCCCACCACTGGAACCAAGTGACTATCCCAGGGGTCTGCAACTTTGACAACTTCAAGACTTGTGGACTTCAGCTCCCAGAATTCCTCAGCCAGCATAGTTGAAGTCCACAAGTCTTAAAATTGTCAAGGTTGCAGACCCCTGGGCTAGCCTAAGATTCCTACTTGAAGGAAACGTCTCTGATATTTGGTTTGATCAGAAACCTAAATGAATCCACCATTTCATCCCTACAACAATGGGACCTGGATTTAACAGAAATAGCGCAAGAGGTGAAAGGGTAGCTTTGGGAATAAGTAAACCCCATGAGCACCTTATTAAGGGCTGTGTTGCCATTTGGGTGGTGTTTAACTCACAGTAGAATTTATAGAGGAATTAATTAAAACCTGCTAGACCTACAGCTTACCTTGGACAAATTGATTTGGGGAATGTGCTATATAGTAAGGCCTGACTGTACAATAAATAAAATGTCACAGGAATAATTGCCCCTAGGATCCAATTGTTAAATGATTATGATTATGGTAAAATATAGTTTTATTTGACAGGTTGGTTATGATATGCATTTACTGGCTGCTGCTTACATAACTTTATGTCAGGGACTTCATCCTTCCACAGATAAAGTGCTTCCGAATGTATTGGATAAAGTGTACATGATTCAACCAAGAAATATAATTACGGGATGAGAGGGAAGTTGATTTATGGAATAAGAACATGTCCATAATCATGTACAACTGTAAGTGGGACCAGGCACACAACTGCTAAGTGGTGCAGTTGCAAAAAAAACCAACAACATGTGACCAGACTGACTTAATGCAGCAGTTCTGGTAGGTGTTGTTAAGCACATTGTCACATGACCACAACTTATGACCTCCTACCAGCTTCTCCATTGACTTTGCTTGTTGGAAGCTGGCGGTGAAAGTCATAAAGGACAATCACATGACTGTGGGATGTTGTGACTTTCATTACTTGGAAAGCCAAGCACCTGAATCACAATCACACGACCATGGGGATGCTGCAATGGTGGCAACTTCAAGGAAGACTACCTTACTAGATAGAACAAGGAAACTAAAGACGGTGCACAAGTGCAAGATTAAGGGCAGCACAATGGTGAATAGAATGTGAAGGATGTGTGTAAATAATGTATGTTCTTATTTGTGGTTTTTACTTGTGGGTAATGTGCACTGGGGACAGCACTTAATTTCTGATCGATTGAAAGCCAAACATCCCCTATACAGACAACCTTGGGTATTTATTTATCTACTGTCTTCCCCATTGCCCGAATTATTTGACATTATCATTTCATCATTAAGAAAAGTCGATCAAGCAACTTCAGATTCCACTAGCATTGAATCAGCTTTGTGTTTCATCCATTGGCCTCAAAACAAACAATTATAATCTGGGCTTGGGTTCACCTCCCACAGTAACATTTGTGGGAGAATTAATTTGGGAGCTAGAATTTCTTAAGGCAAAAGGGCCAGTTCTGTCAGTGACGAACTGCTGCTTTGGAGGAAGCATGAAATATTTAGATAGCGTCTGAGAAAGGCAAGACAAAGAACAGTGCCAGATTTAAATTATTTTACCAGATGTAAGAAGGGGCTGCATCTTCAGACAGAAGTAGGCAAGCAGTTGGTTTAGATCTGCGGGGATCCATAGGGTGTATATGCCAAAATCTGCAAAAATGGCAGGGGAGGCATTGCAACCCACATTCAACTCCTTCTGAATGTGCTTGTAATGTTGATTTGCATACGAAAGGATTGTGACACCATACACCCCATTTGAATTCACTGATACTTACTCTTAACAGATGCTGGTGTTTATTTGCTTCATTCTAGTCAATTACTGTCTCTCAGCCCTAGGAAGGAAGGAGGCAAGGAATCTTGCCAAGAAAACTGCAGGAATAGTCTGAGCAATCACTAGGAGTGAACACCGACACGAAGGCAAAAAAAGTTTTTTTAAAAAAATACAATAAGAACTGTCAAATTTCCGTGCCTTGTTGAACGTCTGGGTATTCATCTGCTGAGTTTCATTTCATCAGAACTTGACAACTGCATGATCATGTTGGTTAGCTGAAACCACGGTTGGATGGATTGGCATTATCATGACACTTGAAACTTAGAATCATACAGCTGGAAGGGACCTTGGAGATCTTCTAGTCTAAACCCCTGCTCAAGGCAGGAGACCCTATAGTACCATCTCAGTCAAATGGTGGTCCAGTCTATTTTTGAAAATCTCCAGTGATGGAGCGCCTACAACTCTGGGAGTCAAGCTATTCCGTTGATTAACTGCTCTCACTGTCAGGAAATTCCTCCCTACTTCTTGCTTAGAACTCTCCTTAAACAAGCTTCCACCCCTGACTTCTTTTTTTAAAAAAAACCAAACAAGTTTTATTGGTTTTTCAGTTAAAATCTACATATTTAGAAAGCATCATGGTGACTGAGTAATCAGAGATTCAGTAACAGAGTTTTCAGTACATAATTCAGGTTACATTATCAAAACGTCCTTCTCAATTTCTCTTAACATTTCATACAGCCAGTTTAAACTACCGTAATAAATTTCTAGAAATAGGATGGTCAGTTGAAAAAATTGTCAATTCAATTTCATTGAGATATATCTATGTCCTAATTTTGATTTTAATTAAATTATTAAAATTTAGCCTTTAACATCCCAAATAATATTCACAACCCAAATTTCCCTTATTTCATTACAGCAAAAACTATAGCATCTAACATGTACACAGTGGCTGAGTAGCTACCTTATAAACACTGTCTGTTTCACATCCTAATACATCACACGTTACTGACAGGACCACAGCCTGTGTTTATCAATCTACAACTATTTATACACAACCAGATTCTGTTTAAAATTTTAGCTAATTCTTAATTCTTAAACAGAATAATCAAACATCTTTTAACATCAAACGTGGGATCTATAAACCAAATTTCCATTATGTCAGTGCACAAATTATAATGTCTCACCCCTGACTTCTTGTCCTGCCCTCTGGTGATATGCAGAATAAGTCAGTCCCCTTTACTCTCTGGCAGTCCTTCAAGTGGTGTTGTTAGCTGCGAAGTCGTGTCCGACTCATCGCGACCCTATGGACAACGTTCCTCCAGGCCTTCCTGTCCTCTACCATCTTCTGGAGTCCATTTAAGCTCACACCTACTGCTTCAGTGACTCCATCCAGCCACCTCATTCTCTGTCGTCCCCTTCTTCTCTTGCCCTCAACCTTTCCCAACATTAGGCTCTTCTCCAGTGAGTCCTTCCTTCTCATTAGGTGGCCAAAGTATTTGAGTTTTAGCTTCAGGATCTGGCCTTCTAAAGAGCAGTCAGGGTTGATCTCCTCCAGGACTGACCGGTTTGATCGCCTTGCAGTCCAAGGGACTCGCAGGAGTCTTCTCCAGCACCAGAGTTCAAAGGCCTCAATTCTTTGGCGCTCAGCCTTTTTTATGGTCCAGCTTTCACTGCCATACATTGCAACTGGGAAGACCATAGCCTTGACTATACGCACATCCTTCAAGTACTGGAAGACAATTACCATGTACCCTTAATCCCCCCACCACCACACACACACACACAAGATTCACACATCCCCAACCCAGGACTCACAAGCCCTTAAAAATCTGCTTCTACTCTTAGGTCAGCATAGGTGATGGATCCCTCTCGTGTGAGGACCTTGCTTTTGAAATGATGCTTGATTTCTTTTTCTTTTGCTGATACAGCTCTGTGTTTTTGCTGTGCTGTTCTTGTTGTATTTTACATGCTGCCCAGAATTGTAACAGATTGAGGTGGCTTAAAAACCTTGCAAATAAATAAGTACATCACTTCATAAAGCCCTAAATTAGAGTGGGCTGAATCCTTCACAGTGGAAACAAACAAACAAAACCTTTGGACCTATTTTATTTTTGTGGGGTGAGGGGAGTTAGATGGTTTCCAGAAGGTTTTTGAAAACAACCAAGCAATATTGTAAGTTGCAGAATGGGTAAATCCAATCTGAATAAGGGTGCCTATCTTGAAGCAAACGCACTACTACCCTATTATACACTTTTTGATGCAAAAATGCCTCTCGGTCTTACAATCCTTTCTGGAAAAGCAAATGAAAAATACCTTTCAAGGTATGCTGGGAAATATGGCCTTGTAAAAAAAAAGAAAAAAGTACAGTTCATCATGTTCATTTTGATGAGGTTCTCAAAAAACGCTATTCTGTGCTCAAATTTTTCCCTGCCTCCCCTGGCCCAGATATTCCTGTCCTGTTTGGTCTATTATTATTATTATTATTATTATTATTATTATTATTATTATTATTATTAGTATTATTATTATTATTATTATTATTATTGTTGTTGTTGTTGTTGTTGTTGTTGTTGTTGTTGTTGTTATTATTATTATTATTATTATTATTATTATTATTATTATTATTATTATTATTATTATTATTGTCAAGCACCAGGGAAATGAGAGATCCAGGCAAATGGGTACAAAGATTTATTGTGAGCTTAAGCTCTTTACAAGAAGCTGAACTACTAAATGGCCCAAACAAATTGGCGGTAGATAAGAGTCAAAGGAATTTAAAGTGGGCTGAACTTAGATCTCTTGTGGGCATGAAGGGACTCATGACTGATGATGTGTTTGACCCCACCCCTTCCCTTGGGCTCAGCCTTTATAATTATTATTATGCCCCAGAGCGCCCCGGAGCTATGGAATCAGCTACCGGTTGAGCTCCGGATGGCGCCCGATCTTCGCTCCTTTCGCCGCAATCTAAAAGCATTCTTATTCGTACAAGCCGGCCTGGCCTGATGGGGGATTGGTGGGGTTTTTATTGTTGTTTTATTGGGGTTTTTAATATTGTATTGATTGTTTTAGTGGGCATATATTTAATCCTTTTTTAATTTTTGTAACTTCATATTTTTATTCTTGCCCTGTTCACCGCCCTGAGTCCTTCGGGAGAAGGGCGGTATATAAATATTATTAAATAAGAAATAAATAAAAATAAGAAGAACCTAAAGACACAGCTGCCATTCTTTAGCTAATGCTGGCTTTCATTTGCATCAAGTTCTTTCCAAAAACCTAAGATATCATAATGTATCGGCATAGTTTTATATGCAGATCCAAGCAGTGTGGCCTTTTATAACCGACAGATGGAAATTTTATGAATGTGCGGATTATCTAAGTGACATCCAAGGGTTTGGGGTTTTTTAGTATGGCTCCCACTGTGCTGATAACCACTGAGACCACTGCCACAGCTGGCTTATGCCATAATCTTTCCATTTTCAAATTTATTAACTTATTGTTAGTACAGAATAAAACTGAGAACTCCAGTGACCTTGTTCTCGGCTTGAAAACAATTGACGCAAAGTCTTTTGTTTACATCAATCACTTCTTAAGAAGCCACAAGGGACAGGAAGACAAAGCTGGTTTGTCAATTTCAACAGATCGATGGTGCCCAGCATTTGGTATTATATGCTGGTAAAAGATTCCTGTTGAATGTATTTGTTTCAATTTTGGACACTTGAAGCTAGTGCTTAATCTTTATCTTAACGATGCTTCTTGGTTTGGGGAAGTTTTATCCTTCTGCTTGCAGCCCAGAGGCAGGGCTTTCTGTAGAGGACTTTTTCCATAATACCCACTAAAGGAAAAGCAGTTGTATAGAGTTCAAAATCCCACCTACCATGTGGAAATCAAGCTGGTTGCTGCATAACCATTTTCATTGCTTAATTATTGTACTCTGTAACATTCAGAGAGGGTGCAACGGCTCGGAGGTTAAGAAGCTGTACTTGTCAGCTGGAAAGCTGGCCAAGCACTGTGGGATGGGGTGAGCTCCTGTCCTTGCCCCAGGTCCTGCCCACCTAGCAGTTCGAAAGCATGAAAATGTGAGTAGAGAAATAGGTACCACTTTGGTAGGAAGGCAACAGCATTCTGTGTTTTGCAGCACGCTCTGTGCTGGGGCTTGAAGTCATGCTGGCCACATGACCCCAGAAACGTCTTCGGACAAGGCTGGTTCCCTCAGCTAAGAAATGGAGATGAGCGTCACCCCCTGAGATGGACATGACTGGAAAGGAGAAGCCTTTACCTTTACTAACATTCAAAAGTAAAAAAAAACAAAGACATCAACTGTTATTTCTTTCCAGGAACAGTATATGTGTGTGCATTTGTCGGGGGATATAATGTTTAAATAAAACAGAGCCTCCATTCAGCATGAGGTTTTGCACGGAAAGGGGCATCTGGAAGGCATCTGTTAAATGTTTACCTAGCACAAGCTGAACATCAGAGTACATTGAATTACCCAGAACATCTTGGTGAAGTGGAAAAAAACACTCAGTGAGGAAATCAAATACTCTTCCAAGCAAGCCACTTCTTTGCTTCTCCCCTCAATGAACAGCTTGTGGATGTAGCCTCTGAATAATTTAACATCTTATAAGGTTGGGAAAGTGTCACTGCCCAGAGGGAAAATTTTGCATGGTGCAATACTCCAACATATGGTGAGAGAGCTGTTGGTAGAAACCTGGCCAAAGGCATGAGTATCCATAAGAGAGGTCAAAGAAACCAAGATGATATCCATAACCTCACATGGTTAAAAAAAATTACAGCAAGATGGGCTACAATGCAGGATTTAAAAGAGTGACTCACACTATCTTTGAAGTGGTCTATTGAGAAATATGCTGTGACTTAATTTATAAGCTATACATTATACAGTATAGTTCATTATCACATGTTGCTTGCATGTACATTGAGAGCTTATGCACCAGAGACAAACTCCTTGTGTGCCTAATCACACCTGGCCAATAAAGAATTCTATTCTACATACAAATTATAATTCATTATATAAATCATAGTTTATAAGTTAAGTTATAGACTATGGTTTGGGAACCATGTGGTTGAGTCATTGAAGCCACTTGGGGGTTTGTTTGTACCCTCATCTAGATAAACCCCCCAGTGGCCTCAATGACTCTCGGAGGGAGTGCTAACCACCAGTTGACTACAAAAAAATATGATCCTTCCATTTCCCCACCACCACCATCCTGTCAGAACTAACCCTTCCATCCCCTCACCATTCAATCAGAACTAGTGAATCTTCCTGAAACATCTTCTTCCTCAAGGGGAAGAAAAAACATAGCTCAGCTGCCTTTTGAAAAAGCACCTTTGAGACTAGAACACAAGGCTATCGTTAGGTGTCAGGATTGAAGCTGGTGTCATGAGAGA
Organism: Vipera berus; assembly: GCF_964194415.1. Lineage (NCBI taxonomy): Eukaryota > Metazoa > Chordata > Lepidosauria > Squamata > Viperidae > Vipera > Vipera berus. Next base: position 8,490,696 of record NC_138215.1, on the reverse strand, counting down.
CCTAGATCCCCATGCCAGAAACAGCTTTTTGTAAAATGAAACAAACAAACAAACAAACAAACAAAGATGGCAGAGACCTTCAAGGCTGGGAAAAGAACAACAAAAAGACTGCTAACAAAAAGAGGGGGAGTAGGAAGAGTGGCCACAAGGTGACCGAAAGATGCATCATCATAAATCAGCAACAGCTTCCACCACTTTTCAGCAAGCAATTATGCTGACGAGACCTTCATTTTTTAAAAAAATAACACACATGCATAAATTCTCTTGGAATCAGGCGAATATAGGGGTCTCTTTCAAGGGTGGAAAAAAAGTCATAAGGCAAATTTCTGATGAACGAGTTCTACACACCACCACGATTCTCATAACATGTAAATCTTCCATGTAGTTATTTGATTTGGGGACTTTGCGTGATACCAGAAGCCAAGTGCTTCAAAGAAAAGCTGAGTAGTTGGTCTTTCATATTATCTTCCTTCTGGGGGAACCGCCCCCCCAACATATTTTCTGGTTCTGCTTTCACATTGCATAATACAGTGGACCTCAACCTTTGCAGTTTGGTAGCCCAACTAGGGATGGGGAGAGGGGAACCGGGCCTGTGCGCTCATGCAGTTCGGCTCACGCAAGTGGCAGGCCAGCATGCACATGCACGCACATGCGGCTAGTTGAGCTATGTGCACGCCAGCCCGCCACTTGTGTAGCCTGGTTCCCCTCTCACCCCTGGCAGTGAGCTGCAGTGTGTGAACTACAAGCTGCAGTGTGTGAGCTACAAGCACAGGCGTGCGTGCCAGCCTGCCACTCGTGTGAGTCCAGCTGTGAGCACGCATGCACACCTCCCTGCCACTCAAGTGGTCCACTTAGGCTACGGACAAGTAGTGGGCCACAGCTCAGGGGTTGGGGACCCCTGGCATAATACCTCTCCTTTTCCTAAATATACTCATAGATATCAAGTCTTCCCAGAAGAATAAGTTATGTTTAAGCCAGCACTGGACAGTCTGGTATAATTGCTACAATTTGTTCTTCTTGTGTAGGACAAATGTCACAGTTAATCTTTTCTGAATTTTAATCAGTGGGGAGAGCAAAATGTAATTAGCAAATTCTTTCTCCTGTTTTATAGAGTGCCATCTGTGAGTTTTTCAACACAATCTCTTATCTCTGTCATACAACCTCAGGTTTCTAGGCAGGGCTTAGAAACAGTCTCTTTTCACACCCTCCCTGTCACCACCATTATTCAGTCCAACAACTATTTCTGGACAAAGGAAAGAACCAAAATTTAGCACTGGGTGGACAGCTTTGGACTGTTTCTACATCCTGTGATGCTAATCCATTTTCATTAATGACTGAAGAATGGAAGGGGAGAGTGGAAGATTTGCAAGGACCCCCAACTGGTTGGCAAGGACAGCCAATATTCTGGGAGACAATATCTTAATGCTCCTGATACATTAGAGAAATGGCTTGAAAATCTCTGCGTGAAATCCTTCCAGAGACTGATGCTGACTTCATTTAGGAAATATATTAAATATCCATATAGGATGAGCATTGCGTGGCTAAATCATAGTACAAGTGAAAAGAATCTTGGAATAATAGATGATCACAAGCCAAAGGTGAGTCAGTGGAATGAGCAACTGCTACAAAGGCAACTACAATTGTTAGCCGAGCATGTTTGAAGCAGTTGGAGGTGCAGAGAAGCAGATCAAGAAGTTCAGGTCTTGCAAAAATAATCTAGACTTACTAGAAGGCAGATGCTGACCGAATGATAGGGGGGGGAAACTTCACCAAAGGAAGCAGTTCAACAGAGAACCAAGGCAAGTGATGAAATTCATGGATGTATTCAAGCAATCATTGAATAGTCAGAGGTTGATGGACAGGGACTGGACCCTTTCTAGCCTAGAAGTATAGCTTGTGTTGTTCCAATGCCTGTTAAGATGGAAAAACATGTAAACCAGCCAGGAACTGAATCTTAGATTCAGTTTGTTTTTAAGAGCTCAGCTTTGGTTCAGCTCATGTGTGTGTCTAAATAGAATTGGGTTACAATGTGATCCAGGCTTCCAGTTGTCAAAACCTGGCACTTAGGGTTCAGCTTCTTTCCCCAAATCTCTAGGAGCTAAACCTAAGTGATAGATTTTTCTCTCGTTCATTTGCATTCTGGTAGGCCCCCAGAGATGTGTGACGCTCCTTGCTTCACATGCCATAGTGACAGAGGCCTCGGCAGCTGTGGCATGATGGCACAATCTCACTATGCAATGATCTGATCAGAGGCATCAACAGGAACAGAGGTTTGGAGGGAAGGCGAGTAATTGGGTCTGAACAGCAGCCAACTGGTTTGCCTTTGTCAATATTGATGGCAGCCAACTGGCAATGCCTTCAAATATCAATCTTCATGAAGGGCTGATGTCAGATCTCATGCAAGTGGGCAAGATCAGGAAAGAAAGAAAGAAAGAAAGAAAGAAAAAAGAAAGAAAGAAAGAAAGAAAGAAAGAAAGAAAGAAAGAAAGAAAGAAAGAAAGAAGGAAGGAAGGAAGGAAGGAAGGAAGGAAGGAAGGAAGAAAGAAAGAAAGAAAGAAAGAAAGAAAGAAAGAAAGAAAGAAAGAAAGAAAGAAAGAAAGAAAGAAAGAAAAAGAAAGGACTGTGTGTGTTTTAGGAAAAATGTCTTTAATGTTACTCTGGAATCTTGAAAACCGTAAGAGGAATTTCTCACATTCACTTGTAGTTCAGCAACTAAATAATGTCTAACTCTTCATCAACCATAGCCTGCCAGGTCCCCCTGTGCTCCACCGTCTCCTGGAGTTTGCCCAAATTCATGTCCATTGAGTCAGTGACCCTATCTAACCCTCTCGTCCTGTGCCATCACCTTTTCCTTTCGCCTTCCATCTTTCCCTACATCAGGCTCTTCTCCAAGGAGTCCTCACTTCTCGTTAGGTGACCAAACTATCGGTATCTGTCCTTCCAAAGAACAGTCACAGTTGATTCCCTTTCGGCTCGACTGATTTGATCTCCATGGAGTCCACGGGACTCTCAAGAGTCTTCTCCAGCACTTACAACAGGTTATTCCAAGTGGAGGTTCCTTGAACAGTTGCAAATGCTTCTTCCCAGATTTCTCCCCACCTGGCCTGAGCTGAAGCGAGCTGCCAACAGGCTTCTCTTTGGTCTCTCATGGGTTTATTACCTTCCATTCCTTTCCCAGTCTTCCCTCCCCCCCAGGAAAAAAAAACTTGTCAAAGTCAAAGTCAGCGGATATAGTAGTTAAGGTATTTGGACAAGTTCTAATCCCTCTTCAAGCCCTGGAGACCATCTGGGTGATTTGGGGGCCTGTCCACCTCTCTCTCAGCTCAACCGGTTAGTTGTTGTGGCAAAAAATAGGAGGAGTGTATACAGCTCTGAGGGACGCGGGGGCTCAGTGGGTTAGGACGCTGAGGTTGTCGATCAGAAGGTCGGCAGTTTGGCGGGTCGAATCCCGAGTGCCGCGTAGCAGAGTGAGCGCCTGTTACTCGTCCCAGCTTCTGCCAACCTAGCAGTTTGGAAACATGTAAAAATGCAAGTAGAAAAATAGGGACCACTCCGGTGGGAAGGTAACAGCGTTCCGTGCGCCTTTGGCGTCTAGTCATGCCGGCCACATCACCACGGAGACGTCCTCGGACTAGCGCTGGCTCTTTGGCTTTGAAACAGAGATTAGCACCGGCCCCTAGAGTTGGAAATGACTAGCACGCGTGTGTGGGGGAACCTTTACCTTTATACAGCTCTGAGAACATGGAAACAAAACTGGGGAAAACATCTAACTAATAAAATAAATAGCTACTGTAAAGACAGGGCGATAGGCAGTTAGAAGAATGCAGAAGGTTAGAACGTACCTCTAAACTCTAGAGTAGGAATCCTGATCTCCTCTGATCCATTTTTTGTATTAATGTTTTAAAAATTATACCCTGTAAACCGCCCTGAGTCCTTTGGGAAAGGGCAGCATATAAATTCAATAAATTAAATTAAATTAAATTGTCGTTGGTCACAACTCAGGATTCTTCCTTCACTTGCCCATCAGTAACCATAAACACTTCAGCTTGCCAGCAGGTTTCCTACCCAACTGTGATGATAGAATTTGCATTTACTGATAACAGTGTTATCTGGCAGTTTTACCTCTGAAAACAATCCCCAGATAGAAATCACTTTAAAACAACAGTTTATGGTAAGTTGAAGTTCCTTAAAAACAAATTCAATAAAAACACATATGTACACGTACACATCTCTCTCTCTCTCAAATAAAAAAATTGCAAATAATTATAGAAAAGGAAAAAGTGCAACAATTACATCCATAATGGGTATTGTATTCTCTCTCTCTCTCTCTCTCCCTCTCCCTCTCTCTCTCTCTCTCTCTCTCTCACACACACACACACACACACACACACAGAGAGAGAGAGAGAGAGAGAGAGAGAGAGAGAGAGAGAGAGAGAGAGAGAGAGAGAGAGAGAGAGAGAGAGAGAGAGAGAGAGAGAGAGAGAGAGTACAATACCCATTATGGATGTAATTGTTGCGCTTTTTCCTTTTCTATAATTATTTGCAATTTTTTTATTTTCTATACTTGTTTGCATTATTTCTTTTCTTTTCTTGAAGGTTTTTTTATTAAAGGCAAATTATTATTAAATGAATAATTCAATAGAAACTTTAAAGAAATATGGCTCCAGGCTCTTCTTCCGAGATTTCCTCTGCTCCGAACCTCAAGAGCTGACCTGCTCTCACTCCCTAATGTGTAGGATTCTTGTAGAAGACATGCAGGGACCTCTCCACTGCCCTGGCTCCTGGTCCTCTGGAAATCCTAAATTTGGAAACTGTCATGCCCAATTCTGTGTTGCTTCAATATTATACCAACAACGGTCATTAATTCTCCACCATCCCGTCAGAACTGAAGGAGCTTCTTGGATGGGAAGCTAGACATCCTCAACTTAAAACAAGAAAATTCCAGTTTCCTCCTGAACATGCACCTTCAGGATAACTGCCATTAATATATTAAGTGCACCTTGGCTCACTTTTGAGTCAAAAAATGAGGAATACTCTCCTATCGTTTGATCCCATCCATTCTAATTTTATCACGAGGTCAATGTCTCTTTCTCTTCGAGATATTTGCTCCTTGAAATATAGAAATTACAGTGACTCACCACACAGAGGCTAAGCAGATAGGCAGGTAATTAAATCAACTGACAATATCAATATTTTAATCTTGTTCAGACTGGTAGTCTGGATAGAACATTAGCTAAACAGAGAATGAGTCCTGTGAACTTTATCCAGCAGGGTTTTTTCCATCCGCAGAAGAAGAAGAAGAAGAAACGAGTGACTTTTGTTCCTTTCAAGATAGGCTTGAGAAGACAGCTACTTTTATTCACCCCGAGAATCTTTAGGGTGCTTTACTCATCCCTAGGAAGAGACAACATCTCTTACTCACCCCCAGGCGTGCTTTGAGGGGAGTCAAGCTCTCTCTCAAAAACACAACGGAAGACATGCAATGAAAAAAGTACAGCCGATGAATATGACAAGTTAGCCTGACCTGTGGAATGGATTGGTTCAGAATTTGCCCCCCCCCCCAAAAAAAGACATGCCAAATGCAGGCACACATTTAAAAAGGATTAGATGTCTATAGAAATTCTCAGTCATTCAAGGTTATGGTTGCCCCAAAGGTGCTTTTTCAAAAGGCAACTGGACTTCGTTGTTGTTGTTTTTTTCCTTGAAGACATTTTGCTTCTCGTTCTTATAAGTTAAGGGGCAGCTTTAAAAAGTCGACTGCTTTTGAACCAATACTAAGTCTGTATTTGCCCTCATTCAGCCCTCTGAATTCTGCATTGCTAAGAATAAGAATAAGAAGCTATCCAGTAGAATTAGGTCAATCTTTCCATAATCTACCCTTTCTAATCATCAAATCCATAAATCACCAGTTCATTTTTTAAAAAAAATTTCCCAGCGGAAAAAATCCACAAGGAATTACCAGGCACTAATAAATGTAGTCACTGAACTTTCAATAAGCAAATAAGCCAATCCCCCCATCCATTTTTGATAGCCCTAGAGCCCCCACAAGTGAGTATTTTCCCCCCACTCCTGTTTGTTTTTTTAAAAAATGCAACAAAGGCTTAAACAGCTATGTAAAGTCTTTCCTAGGCTTAAATATCCATACTGGTCCAATTTTCTACTTTTTTTAATTACCTGTTCTTTCGCTACTTGAGAAGAGAGATTTTTTTTTTAAAAAAAAATTGAAACTGAAAACCTAACCTTTTCAAAGGAACTTGGGGAAATGCTCACAAGTCAATCAGTCAGAAGGGACCTTGGAGGTCTTCTAGTCCAGCCCCCTGCTCAAGCAGGAGATCTTATACCCTTTCAGATAAGGGGCTGTCCAGTCTTTTCTTAAAAAACCTTAAACCTTAAAAGTGATGCTCTTGCATTGAATCACTATATTGGAATGAACTACGTAGGTCACCTATATATGTTTCTCAGCCTTAACAGGTCATACCCGTCCCACCTTGGTCCTCTAGGGATGAAACACCCTCAACTCCATTTGTAGTGAAAGGTATACTTTAGTAAAAGCCATGTAGTTTACAGTATAGCAAAGCCAGAACTGATGTTCGCATGCCAAAATTTCCTGGTTAAATTTCTCCATCCAGTTCTCCCCCAGTTCCTGCCCCTTGCTAGTCCCTTATTGTCCAATTAGATTTGAATAAATTGTTTTTGGAACTGTAATGGCAACTCTGACATAACAACTTGAAGGTGGGTGGATTTCAACCCTCACAATTCCCCAGCCAGCATGCTTTAAAGTGGACGGATGTCAACTCCCAATGCTGGACCGCTTCCCTAAATCACAATGGTATAAGAAGCGGGAGGAAGTGAGGGATAATCAGACTTGCATTGCTTCATTATTGTAGTCAATCTGAAGAAAAAGTAGTTTTAACCTTCCTGGAGAGTTGATTTCCTGATCTGGTCTACTTAATAGGTCTGACACCACGTTAATCGATGATAGCCCAAAATAAAAAAAAAATCTGCTATCACTTTTCAGGGCTAACACATTATGCATAAGCTTTCATGTGTTGCAGCTCACACCATCAGATGTCATCACTGGAGGCTTTCAAGAAGAGACTGGAATGCTATAGGGTTGGACTAGAAGACCTCCAAGGTCCCTTCCAACTCTGTTATTCTGTTAAGAGTGCCACCCTGTCATGCAATTCAAAAGCTGAGTTTAACCGACTCAGTTAAGCATGTTGTGATTAAACTTTATAATATATTAATATTATATATAATCTATGGAGTGGCTAAATTGATCTAGGCATCAAGCTGGGGTAGGGTTGGGTGGTAATGGAAGGACTTGCTTACATAAGAGCATTTTAACCTCCCAAGGCAGGCCTTTATTGAAACTGGTCTTATTCTTTTGTAGAGGTTGCGCACTTGCAATTTCTGAGAATGAGAAAAGCACTATTTATGTTTTCCCTCTCAACTCACTAAAAATCTTGCTGGAACAATAGAGTAGGCCACATTTTTATTGATTCACATATTCCTACAGTACATTGACTGTTGCCAAGTATTTCCAAAGCACATACTTGATGTAATCCTTAGCAACTGCATTTTTCTCCAAGCAAGTATTTTCCCTTCAAATGCCCTATAAAATCAGTTTTTATAATATAACAACTCTACTTGTATTGTGCATGTGTGCGGCTCCTGTAAAGTGTTTATGGAACACAGTGACAGCTCATATTTGTCTCCCTTTAATTCTTTGTTAGGAATCCAAAAAATTTACACACATATATATATATAAAAGGTAAAGGTTCCCCCGCACATGCGTGCTAATTGTTTCTGACTCTAGGGGCCGGTGCTCATCTCCATTTCAAAGCCAGAGAGCCAGCGCTTGTCCGAGGACGTCTCCGTGGTCATGTGGCCGGCATGACTAGACACCAAAGGCGCATGGAACGCTGTTACCTTCCCACCGTAGTGGTCCCGCTCAAAAAAATAAAGGGAACACTTAAACAACACAATGTACTGTATTTAATAGTAGGATGTCTTATTTTCCTTTTATTTTTTTGAGCAGTATACACACACACACACTGAACTCCCGAGATATAAGAAAAAATTCTTCTTTATTGCTGAGCTTTTGTCAACAAGCTGTCGACATCATCATCAGAACGAAGGCTGAATGATAAGGGAGTCAGTACATACACTTATATGGCAGTTATAATGGTCAAATTGTGGAATGTGGGTGTAGTCTGTTTGTGACAAGCTCGCTTGTGTATAATCACAGTGGTTCCGGCTTTGTTGGAAAAGGGTTATACACGAGCAACCTTGTCACGAATAGGCCACACCCACATTCCACAATTTGACCATTATAACTGCCATATAAGCTCCTAATTTAAAGGGTTGTGCAGTTCCATAATACAAGTTTCATTGTATTTACACGGGCAAAAAACCTGTGATATAACATGGGCTGCATCCATAACTGATCCATGGCTGATTCAGCATTCTAATATTTGAGGGGCTGCCACAAAGAAGAAGGAAGTCTACCTATTTTCCAAAGCACCAGAAGACAAGAAACAATGGATGGAAACTAATCAGAGAGAGAAGCAACCTGGAATGAAGGAGAAACTTCCTGATAGTGAGGACAATTACCGTAACCAGTGGAGCAGCTTGCCTCCAGAAACCGTCGGACTCCGTCACTGGAGGCTTTTAAGAAGAGACTGGACAATCATTTGTCTGAAGTGGTATAGGGTCTCCTACTTGAGCAGGGGGATTGGGCTAGAAGACCCCCAAGGTCCATTCCAACTGTTATTCTGTTATTCTCCTGCCTGTATTCCCACTGGTTTTTCTTCCTAAAGCATTAGGTGATAAATCCTTACATACAGGATGTGAAACCTTCTGAAGATAATCCTGGACAGAATAAAGGAAGAAAAACTACAAGTAGCCCTCACTTAGTGACTGCCTCATTTAGTGACTTTTCAAAGTTACTAAATGGTGCCAAAAATCCACTTATGGCAACCAGCCCTCGCATTTGTAACCTCTGCAGGTCTCTCTGCTTTCATTTTCACTTGCTTACTTATCTCATACCAAGATGTTATGAAAGAGAAAAAAGTAAAAAAAAAACCTGCAGTTCAGCTGAAGAAAGTCAGGAAAGAAGCCAAGGAAAACTGAAATAAAATTGTAAGCACTGTCATTGCCGTGTGATTTTCACTTAGCCACAGCTTTGCTTTGTTTCACAATACATTTCATTAAATGTTCCAAAACGTACACCTAAAAACTAACAGAAGCAGCAATCGAGCAAAAAAAAAGATAAGGAGGAAAGCGAGAGAGAAATAACAGTGCAGAAAGATATAATGAAAAAGAAAGAAAAACAAAAATGTATACAAAGAATGACTTGCGACTTCTTCCAAGGAGATATATTCAGCTCTTAGTTTAAGCATCTGGAAGAGCTTTTCTTCTGGCCTTTTGTAATTAAACATGGAGTAGAAGAGCAGAAGGATCACCACATCAATGACCCCAATGTGCCAAGATCTGGAGACCCTCAGGATTGGAGAAGATGGATTACCGGTTCATTTACTTAGATGCAGCAAGAAGAAGACAGCTTCCATATTTTCCATTTCATGGTGCCACAATGCTTCCTGCCACCCATCCAGGATTTATTTAGCATTGGAGGATTGGATTGAGTTTCTCTGAAGCTGCCAGCAATAGGTTTTAAAAATATTAGACTCCAAAGAAGTTTAGACAATGCCAAGATGCAACCTGTCAGAATATGGAGCTTAATTGTTTGGATGGTTGTTTGAATGGGGTGACCCTGATGTGTGTAGTGCTCAAACTGTGCCGTCCGTGTGTCACCAACCACTAATAATCTCCAGATTATGCGCCTGATTAGTGATAAAAGTGCAGATTTGGGTTAGCATGGCCTTTTGTCCTTAGATTAACTATCTGTCATTGAGTCACTGTTGACCCTGAGAAACCGCTTTCTCCAAGATGATGTCCCTAACCTGGTCTTTCATTAACATTACAATTGTTGACTGATAAGGTGATTCATAATCTGTCTCACCTGTGACCTTCATCTCCATAACTACTTTGTCTTCTCCCACTTCATCCCAAATTAAAATTCTACCATTCTAAGCATCTGATGAAATGAGCGGAGACTTGAAAGCTTATCCTTTTCAGTGAATTGGGTTAATTGGATGAGTTGTTATCAAACCTCTGACAGTTGGTTAGCTTAGATTTATACTGTTCCCAGCTCTTTTCCTAAAATGCCTGCAGGCTGGACTTGATGCATTTAGGGCATGGATGGGTAGTTATTTTTCTTTGGTGCCCGCCCACTTTAAATGCTTGTAAAGGGTGATGGTAAGCTCATTGGAGTTGGTGGAGCTGAAATTTTCAGCCCATTTTCCTAGCATTTGAGGGACGAACAGGGAGTCCTCTGAATGCAAAATAAAATAGTACATTAAGTATTGGATTAATGCATCCATCTTGCTCTTTTTTTAACCTCATTTCAAATGCTAATTTCAGCAGGGCTTTGAAAATTGGAGCTATGGAGGTTGCAGTGAAGTTGCCCACCTAAGATTCAGGCCAATTACTGGAGCAGCCAATGTTGCAAAATTTGATTTAGAAATGGACAAAGGGGCAGATTGTCTCTTTCCCAAAGTATATTAGCTTATGAATTTGGGGGTCTTCCATCATCATTCTTGAGACCAGGGGATAGTGGAGGAAGGGGGGAAGAAATTAAAGGCAGTTAAGGAGAAATCATCTTTTCTCTACAGGATAACACCCCAAGATCGCCAGCCTAAATGTCATGCTGTGTGGGAATGACCTTGGGAGGTAGGAAGAAGAACCGCAAACTAGACCATCCGTTCCCAGATTTTATTTTGCAGAACCCCCAAAGCATCATTGCAAAAAATATAGGTTCTTATATAGCAGTGGGGTGGACTAGAAGAGCTCCAAGGTCCCTTCCAGCTTCTATTCTATTCTATTCTATTCTATTCTATTCTATTCTATTCTGTTCTGTTCTGTTCTGTTCTGTTCTGTTCTGTTCTGTTCTGTTCTATTCTATTCTATTCTATTCTATTCTATTCTATTCTATTCTATTCTATTCTATTCTATTCTATTCTAGACATATTTTATTAACACAGATGTTACCTTTAGCAGATTTAATGAAACAAAACTCAGGAATAATTTTTTTACCTGTTTAGAGGCATAGGGAGGGAATAGATTCCTTGTTTTTAAAAATACATACTTTACTGTAATGGATCTGACTTGGGATATCCATGGGTTTTGTTTTAATAGCGAAAATGACCTGTCTAGTGACAGTGAAGGGATCATTTTGTGCCCCCTTCTTATGAACAGATGGGGCAACACTGTTGTGAAAACAAAGGCAGAACCTGGTTCCAGTATTTGAGGGGCTGCCACAAAGAAGAGGGGGTGAACCTCTTCTCCAAAGCACCTGAATGTAGGCCAAGAAGCAAAGGATGAAAACTAATCATGGAGAGAACTAACCTGGAAACAAGGAGAAATTTCCTAACAGAACAAATAGTCAGTGGAATGGCTTTCCTCCAGAAGTTGTGGATGCTCCATTAAGGGAGGTATTCAAGAAGAGATTGGACTAAATGGTGTAGGGTCACCTGCTTGGGGCAGGGCTGGATTGGATGACCTTCAAGATCCCTTATTATTCCGTTATTTCTGCATTTTTCAATATGAAACAGATTTCTTTCTAGGGAACGATCAATCCTAGCCAGATTTCTTTTTCGTTACCAATCTCATGTCCTCTCCACACAGGCTGCTTCATGAAACCTGTTTACACCCTGAGCAGGAACCATTAGTTCCAGTACTGCAAGGAGAAGAGGTGAGTTCTCCAGCTTTCTGTTTCTACTCTCCAGGAGGGCTTGCAGTGTGAGCAAGCAGGGCCAATTTAGTCAAAGGCAGCTAATGATGAAACAAAAGGAGTTGTTCAACTTATTTAAAATCTGCCAGAACCCTGGCTGCAGGTTGCAATTTTCTGTACAACAGCCCTCATGCCAGTTCTTCTCATTTGGCCTGCAAGCACCCTGCTGATTTTAATGGATTGGGCTTGGAACACCCAGGGTGAACCAGGAAACTCAGCAAGAAAACACCCTGGCAATAAAGCTTTAGATCTAATCAAACTTTGCAGAGGCAATAAATTAGCCCTTTAAATATATTAAGCTTTCAGGAGCTATTAACATAAGCATTCATTGCTCATTTATTTTCTGTTAGCTTGGAGCGCTGCCTTATCAAAAGCTTTCATTTTTCTTTCTTTCTTTTTTAAAAATGATTTTGTTAAAACTTTTTAAAACAAATAATAAGTAATGCAAACTAATATAAAGCAAGGAAGAAAAAAGCAATCAAAGGGAAACTAAAAGGGAAAGAAAGAAAGAAAGAAAGAAAGAAAGAAAGAAAGAAAGAAAGAAAGAAAGAAAGAAAGAAAGAAAGAAAGAAAGAAAGAAAGAAAGAAAGAAAGAAAGAAAGAAAGAAAGAAAGAAAGAAAGAAAGAAAGAAAGGAAGGAAGGAAGGAAGGAAGGAAGGAAGGAAGGAAGGAAGGAAGGAAGGAAGGAAGAGAGAGAGAGAGAGAGAGAGAGAGAGAGAGAGAGAGAGAGAGAGAGAGAGAGAGAGAGAGAGAGAGAGAGAGAGAGAGAGAGAGATGGCTTCTAATCTTCTTTCCAGCAGTTCTAAGTACAATAATAAATTTACCTCTTTGTCTAAAGTTACATTGTGACTCTCTTCTTTTTATAATGTATCTTGTTTAATCATCAAAACCATAAATCCTAAGTTCTTTTTTTTCTAGTTTACACACAAAAAAAGTCCATAAGAGGTTTCCACCCAGCAATAAATTGAAATTTTGATTTTCTTTAATCCAGGAAGTCAATTTGGCTATCTCAGCAAGTTCCATCATCTTCTCCAATGATTCCTCCTTTGTTGGCAGCTATTGCCAAATCATTCCATCTTCCCATACACTCCATTTCTGAGTGATTTCTTCATTAGGGGAAGGAGGGAATCCAAGGAGGATTAAACATGGCTAATACCAAAGAAATGTTTCATTCTTTTCTGGAAAAATGGCAAAAAGAAAGGAATGAAAGTATGTCCAAAAATTCAAGTATATTGAAAACAAAGGGGATTTATTCCCAGGTAACTCATGGACTATTGACTAAATATTTTAGGAATTGTACTGTGCATCTCCAAAAAAGTAAACAAATGGATCGTGAACCAATCAACCCAGGGAACGTCTATTTAGGTGGTCACTAAGAGGCCACCTACGTGATGACATACAAAGGTAATTCTCAACTTACAACCAATTGTAAGTTCAAAGTTACAAGTGAAAAAGTGACATGACTATTTTTCACACAACTACTGCAGCATCCACATGATCACGTGATAAAAATTCAGATGCTCAGCAACTGGCACTTATGACAGTTGCGGTGTCCTGAGATCTTGAGATTATCATTTGGGACCTTCCCAGGGGGCTTTTGAGAAGCAAAGGCAGAGGGTGAAGCCAGACTCACTTAATAACCATGGCAGGAAAGGTCATTAAATTGGGCACAACTTACTTAATGGTCGCATTGCTTAGTAACGGAAGTTTCAGTCTCAATTATGGTCATAAGTTGAGGATTACCAGTATGGAAAGATTTTGCTATTGCGGTTCCATCTAAGACTGCTAGCATTCAAGGACTCTTCTCACAACCCCTCTAACCCCAGCATGAATATAAGCAGGGACCGAGCATCCTCACTATCTTTCTTATCTTTCTTTCTTTCTTTCTTTCTTTCTTTCTTTCTTTCTTTCTTTCTTTCTTTCTTTCTTTCTTTCTTTCTTTCTTTCTTTCTTTCTTTCTTTCCTAAATGCCCAAACCAGGACAGTCCTGACAGATGTTTCACTGCTTCTACTAATAAGGACGGCACATGGCCTATGCACTGCTTTTATTACCTGGGATGATGGGTAGGGGAAAACAAGCTTGCCTAACCCATCCCAGCTCTGGCAGCACCCGTGCCATGATGACCACTGCTAATACAGTATGCATGAGCAAGTCACATGCATGGCCATCCACTGGCAATTTCTAGGTGCCATCAGCTGTAACATCAGCAGTGTAACTTAACACAGCCCTTCCTCCCACCTGCTTCACCCCATGCTTCTCTTCCTCCATGTCTGTTTCCCTGTGAGCTAGCTTGGAACATGGGTTTAGCACTTTTTCAAAAGACTGCTAGACTCATGTTTAAAAATAGCCCAGCTGATCCTAGGTGTGAAAGAAGAGTGTGCCAAGCAGTAGCATCAGAGAGACCCCTTACGACTTTGTTAACATCCATGTGACTTATTCACAGGTGGATAAATCTTGTTGCTTAAACCTGTCATTGTAAGCACCCGCCTACCTTCACCCAACCCAACCCAGCCCAACCCAACCCTGCTTGTGATGGGCAGAACAACTGGCAATTATTTTCCTGCCAGCGGGTGGCAAAAGAAACAAAACTGGGGGAAAATCCACCTTGTCTCTTCTTTAACTTCTTTAACTTTAATGTGCCATCACAGTGAGCACATAACGCTGCATGGTTAGAATGCAGCACTGCAGGCTAACTCTATCGCCTGCCAGCAGTTCGAATCTTGCCAGCTCAACACTGACTCAGCCTTCCATCCTTCTGAAGTAGGTACAGCGAGGACCTAGATTGTTGGGGGCAACAGGCTGACTCCGTAAATGGCTTAGAGACGGCTTTAAAAGCTCTATGAGGCGGTATATAATTCTAAGGGGGAGAGAATGAGTGAGTGAGCAGGGGACTTTGTTACTATACCTCCAGCACAAGTACCAAGTACAGGTAGTCCTTGACCTACAACCACAACTGAACTCAGCATTTCCATTGCTAAGCAATTGTTAAGTGAGTTTTGTCCCATTTTGTGACTTTTCTTGCCATGGCCATTAAGCAAATCACTGCAGTTTCTGTTAGTTAACACAGTTGTTACGTGAATCTGGCCTCCCCTTTGACTTTGCTTGTCAGAAGGTTGCAAAATAGGATCGCGTGACCCTGGGACGCTGGTAACCATCATACGTACAGTCGCCACACATCCGAATTTTATCACTTGACTGTAAGAATGCTGCAACAGTGAGAAATACTCATAAGTCACTTTTTTCAGTGCCGTTGTAATTTGAAACAGTCACTAAACCAACGGTTGTAAATCAAGAACTGCCCCTACAATGCTTGGAAAGCGGAAAATAAAGTTATAGTACCAGAGTATTAGATACTTAGCACCACAATCAGGATCTGTCCTATGATGGATGGCTAGAAAAATAAGATCCCATTCTGGATAGCCAGACCTGCCACAAAGCTCCTTCCTCAGTGCTCCCAATTTAAATCCAAGTTTCCAATGATTGCGAATGCTTTCTAGCTAGAAGTCGCTCACGGTTTTCCAAGGACAGGAATGGACAGGTTAAGCTGGATGTGATGGCTCAACAGTGGATGATTATCCATGTATCACGAGATGGTGATTTTTACTTTTCTCTTCTGAGAAGGATCAGCTGTGATTCGCTGCAATAACTTTGCATTACCAAAGCATCCTTGCATTTCGATCTAAGGAAAATGTACTTCATCTAGATGTATATATATTAAGTGCCAAGACCTAACAGGAAGGATTTCTGGGAATTTCAACTTTCACAACCCAGAAGAACCTCACTGGGCTTAAGTCAGGGGTGGGTAGGACACCAGAAAATATCAAATATTTCCCAAGCCTGTTTATGGCCCATCAAACCTTCTGACCATTGTTGCTGAAAATGGCCGCCATGGTGTCCTATCTTTTAAAGGTAGAAAAAAATATACAGAAAGATTAGTGTAAGTACTGCACACTATAAACACAGAGGACTATCCTGCAAAGGTCTTTCCCAAAACCTGGAAAATGGAAAATCCTAGTTCTATCCATATGCCTGTGAAGACCCCCCACCCAACCTCTTTGCAACATTGCCTCTCTCATTTATAGCTACCTCCCCATATTAAAATTCCCCCACCTGTTCTATTACTTGTAGCTCCGGTCCTTAATGGCTGCCAAGCTGAGAAAGATTCGACTGTACAAAAAGATGGTCAGCCAAACAGTTTTTGCAAAAAG
Source organism: Vipera berus (assembly GCF_964194415.1). Taxonomy (NCBI): domain Eukaryota; kingdom Metazoa; phylum Chordata; class Lepidosauria; order Squamata; family Viperidae; genus Vipera; species Vipera berus. Next base: position 8,474,633 of record NC_138215.1, on the reverse strand, counting down.
GCTAGGAAATCTACAATGAACGCTGAGCCTCAGATGACCCATTTGGTCTGCATTTATTGCAATTTCATTGCCCCACATGAAATTCAAGGTGATGGGTATGCATCCTAGGGAGGTTGATACAGAAGTTAAAGCAGATTTTTTTTTATAATGAGTGTCTAAAGGAAATGTAAGTGTGGATTGTGATTGCATCTACTCAATAATACATTTTTTTTCAATGTACATATAATGCTACAGCTACAGGTCCCACGATTATCACGAAGATGTATTCATACACAAGTTGCAGGCTGGGTACAAAACAAGTCCGTTAGAAGTGCAAGAGAACATCACAAGAGGAAATGAGAAGATTCAGGTCTGGCTCTGGACCCATCCGTGTCCATTTTTCCTACGAGTGGACCAGACAATATGGCTTTTTGATATTTAAGACAACAGGAAGAAAGCAGCTGGGAACTCAAGCTCATTGAACAGATGCCAGAGAATACTGAACATGCATCAGCTGGACAGTATGCAACTGAGTCTTATCTAGGTATTATTATGGTTATGATGGTCTTTGACCACAATAAAAATTTGATTGGTGTCATTACAGTAAGAGGCGCAGTGTTTTGGTCTGCTTGTTTTCATTTTTATGGCATTTCTCTGCGGATGGCTTTTTTCCCCACCTGATTTTTTGTCAATGATAGAAGAGAGAACATCAGCAGCGAGTCTTCTGCAAACTGCCCACAAAACAGGATGTAAGTATTTTGAGAGGCCTTTGGATCCTGGTGAGGAAGAACACTCCTGAAAAGCATCAAAATGTCCACTCTCTCTTCTCAGAATTGTCCTGGCCTCCTTGGCAACAGCCCAAAGCATGGGTCAAAAGTCCACATTCCCAATTGTGAATCACATGTCTTCAGGCCATCCATAATGGCCACTCTTGTCTTTTCTTGGCCTCACTGGCAATCACGGCCTCTTGCCATCTCCATCCAGGGTCAGTGTGTGTGTGTCTTGATACCTGCAATATGTCTTTGCCCTATACGCCAATGTTGATATCCCTCCACGCCTCCTAAAATTGACCATGGCATGGAATACTTGAGAACAAGACAGCCTAAGCAATGCCAGAATTACAGGATTTTTCCTCCTGAAAAATCTTCTTTTCCTCTAGCTGATGATGCATTTTCAGTCTGTATTACAAAGAAAGAATGGGAATGACTGTTTCCCAATCTGTACTTTGTACTAACGTCAGTTAAATAGACATCTATCAATAATTCAACTATTGCCATGCATTCATATGGCTATAGTGCACAGCATCCCAATAGTTCTATATTTTCTACATTGACGAGTTAAATCCTTGCCCCTCTTCATGGGGTAGAGGAAGGACATATTTGGTTCTGGAAAGCAACATTCAGTTGGAAACCAGTTCAATCAAAGACAGCAGCATAAACTCTCATTTTGTAGAAATAGTGCCCAGTAGAATACTACAATACTGTCCAATGGGTTAAATTAACATTAGCAGCACTTTCTCTTACTACATTAGGCTCCATTACAGGAATTAAAATATCCATGGGGAAAATTGGAAGCATTCCGCTTTGTTTTAGACCATCAATGAGAATGAAATGGGTTGTTTATTCAGAGTGAGTGTGTTTGCGTGTGTGTGTTTACATGCATACTTCAGTACAATATGTGTATTTGTTTGCATGTGCATATATATATAATATATATAATGCAAATACAGGCCAGACTTTTTCAAACTGAATACAAAATCTAAACGACCTGAGAAAAGCATTGGACTAAATGGCCGTTGATTCCTCCAATTCCATAAAAAAAAAAAGAAAGGGACGACAGGAGAACAGACTGAGCATGCCTCCCTGCAAATATGGGCAAGGTGACTTTAAAGGTAAAGGTAAAGGTTTCCCAACACATGCGTGCTAGTAGTTTCCGACTCTAGGGGCCGGTGCTCATCTCTGTTTCAAAGCCGAAGAGTCAGCGCTTGTCCGAGGACGTCTCCGTGGTCATGTGGCCGGCATGACTAGACGCCAAAGGCGCATGGAGCGCTGTTACCTTCCCACCAAAGTGGTCCCTATTTTTCTACTTGCATTTTTACGTGCTTTCGAACTGCTAGGTTGGCAGAAGCTGGGACGAGTAACAGGTGCTCACTCTGCTACGTGGCACTCGGGATTCGACCCGCCAAACTGCCGACCATCTGATCAACAAGGTCAGCGTCCTAACCCACTGAGCCACCGCGTCCCCTAATTGAGGGGACGCGTCCCCTTATTGAGGGATCCTAAAGGTGACTTTAGGATCCCTCAATAAGACTCTGCCTTCAACCAAATGTGGGGCAGAGGGCTGACCTTTTTCCAAAAGAATTATCTGAATCCTTGATGGGGGAGTGCAATGTTCCTTAGCTTTGGCAACTTGAAGGTTGTGTGGTCTTCCATTCCCAGAATTGAGTTTGGGGAGTTGAAGACCACACATCTTGAAGTGCCAAAACTGAGAAGCACTGGACTAGTGGTTCAAATGCATGTCTAGCAACTAGAACATCCAGGTTCAATTTTCTTCTCTGTGGAAATACCTGGGGAGACCTGAGGTCAATGAGTCTACCTAAGCCCAACCTGAAAAAAAGAATTGTGTTTTGTTTGGTTTTTTGCAGGGGAAAATTGGAAGGAGTATATTCTACCTTGCTCTTGAAGAAAGGAGAAGATGATGGATGATGGATGATGGATGATGGATGGAGATAGAGAGAGAGAGAGAGAGAGACAGACAGAAAGACAGACAGACAGACAGACAGAGAAATTAGAGAGATGACCAATGATGGATAATATGGATACAGATAGCTAGCTAGCTAGCTAGCTATAGCTACCTATAAAAATTTCCTGGAAAACTGTAGAAATACAGATATCAAGCTGTCTGTATTGATATCTATCTTGATGTTTATACATTCCTTTTAGTGTATGAATTTCTCCCATCTAGTAGGCTGTGATGGCTATTGATTAGAACTTTGCACATATTTGTCAGGTAAGGGGTGTATCATGTATTTTGCCTGGCTGCGTGGGCTCCACCATCACTACACAATAGTTCTAAGAATCAAAGATTTAACCTTCCTTCAATAGAAGGTCTCCTCTTCTCCCCCTTTTCCCACAAAATATGAGGTATTGGCAGAGAAATATTGGTAGACGTTTTGATTTTCTTCTAAACAGGTCTCTTCGCCGTTGACTGGTGTTGTGTTTCATCCTCAAGCTGCTCACATCAGGACTTGGTCCCGCGTGTCTGGCAGCCGCAGGGCTAGGAGCCCTCCGCCAACTAGAGCAGAAGAAGCCAGAAGAATGGGGATCACTTTGGTGATCCCAACAAAAGAGGCAAAGATGGAGTTTCCCAAGATGGCCCCAACTTTACAGATGCCGGTGAGTATCCCAAAGGCTGTGGCTCTAGATAAGAAGGACAGAAAATCATAGAAAGGTTTCAGAATTCAAAAGCCAGAGATCCAAGGCTCAATCCTTTTAACATATGAACATTTCAATTCCTTTAAATATTTATAATAATTATTTCACCTTCACGTGCATATAACTGGGCACGTCAAGGAAGCCAGACGTAACTATTCAGATTTCAATAGGCATCTCGTGTCAAACACGGAATCCTGAAACCTACAAAAGGGATTTCCTAACCTCGTTTATGGGGAATTCATTATAGTGGAGCAATCTCTTTGAAACTCTTTGAAAACATTTTGTGCAGAGGCAGGAACAGCAGAAGAGAAATAAAAAAGGAGATGACACCAAAGGGAGAAAAAAAAACAATGGTGGAGAAAGCTTTGAGGATTCAATAATAAACTGGGATTCCAGAAGCATCAAAATCTACAATGAATAGCTTTCAGAAGAGTTTGTATAGTAAGTAGAATGAGATGCCGGCATTAATAGGCTATCTTTATGTTATCACTGGTAGTTTAAAAAGGGTTAATGTATAGCTTATCACCCCCACTAGGTAGATTAGACTAGGAAATCAACTCTACAGGAAGAGTAGAACAATGCTTTCTTGAGACTGGCTACAAAAACAGAGTAAATGGTCTGTTACAAGTCTGATTATATGCTTTTCCCTTAGAACATAGAATAATAGGGTTGGAAGGGACCTTGGAGGTCTTCTAGACAATCCCCTGCTCAAGCAGGAGATCCTGCCTATAACATTACAAAAAAGTGGCTGTCCAGATTTTTCTTGAAAACCTCCAGTGATCGCTTCCAGCTCTACAATTCTGTGATTCCAAAAGACCAGACAGACATTAATCAGTGGTTTAATCAATTAATTAATCAATTAATCAGTGGAACAGATTGCCTCCCAGAATTGTGGGTGCTCCATCACTGCAAGTCTTTAAGAAAAGATTGGACATGGTGGAGTAGTGATGGAGCGCCCATAACTTCCATGTCCATTAGGGAAGCATCTGTGTCATCCACTTCCAGACATGACCTTGTTTCTCTGGACTTAAAAAAAATGCTTCAACCCGTTTTGCCTAGGTAATGATTCTTGCATATACTGTATCCATGAAGGTCATCTACCTTACTCTTTAAAGATGGATCTCCTCTTAAAACAGCTTAGAACAAGTTCTTGAATATTTCCATCAAGGTCATCTTCCTTCTTCACTACAAGATTTAAATTAAGGTATCTCTCAAGTCAAGCTCAATGCTGAACCCATCTGTAGTTTTCCTGGCAGCAAGAGGAGAGTGGATTTGCTATTGCATTCTGCTCAGGATTTTTATTGTGGTAGTTTACTGTCCAGTCTAATCTGTGGCAATGTAGTTTCCTAATGGTTCCTCATTCATATCTACTATTGCTTGAGATCCGCCAACATCCCTAGAAATTATCACTGCTGAGTCTAGAAGGAAATAGTTTGGCTTTGGGGAAGGAATTACGTGGTTGAAGAAATACGACTCCATTTTAATTGAAGGTAAACACATTCCCAATAGGACCACATCCATCTAATTGCCCTGTACACCGCCCTGAGTCCTTCGGGAGAAGGGCGGTATAAAAATTTAATAAATAAATAAATAAATAATCTCTACATATAGTTTTGCAACTGTAACTGAACAAGAATTATACCAATGTTATCCAACCTTATTTTATCTATGTTTTGTTTTGTTACAAATATTCCTACCTTTCATTGCACAGATTATATTTCAACTTCAGTTGAATAATCTTTACCCTTAATTCCATCAACACATTTCCTAGAGTTCTAAAGGTTAGCTTTTGATCTCTTTTCCCAAAAGAAAAGGTCATTTTTAGCCAACACTAGAATTTAAAAAGAAAGAGAAGGTTGATCCCTTTAATCTAATCTAGAGAAAAGGAGGACCGGGGTGACAGGATAGCAGTGTTCCAATATCTAAGAGGCTGTCACAAAGAAGAGGGGGTCAACCTATCCTCCAAAGGCAGGACAAGAACCAGTGGATGGAAACAAATCAAGGAGAGAAGCAACCTAGAACTAAGGTGAAATTTCCTCACAGTGAGGACAATCAACCAGTGGAACAGCTTGCCTTCAGAATTTGTGGGTGCTCCAACACTGGAGGTTATTTAAGAAGACATTGGACAACCATTGGTCTGTAATGGTATAGGGTTTCCTGCTTGGGTAGAGGGGGTTGGATTAGAGGACCTGTGGGGTCCCTTCCAACTCTGTTATTCTGTTCTGTTACTCTGTTATTCCTTCTATGACCATCTCATAAAGCCCAAAGAAAGACTGAAATGGCATAGGACCTCCCATCTTGGACAGGGGATTGGACTAGAAGACAACCAACGTCTCTTCCAACCCTATTACTCTATGTTGTATGTTCCTTTCTGGACAATAAAGTAGATGTGAGAAAGGGGACGTTGGCTAGATGTCTCAGGGGAGCTTTCAAGCAATACATTTTTTGCATGATTCAAATAACAATATACAACAGGATACAGGCTACTGGGACCTCGAAACTAGGATCCTCCAGGAAAGAGGTCAGCGAAAATGAATCACCTTTTATGCGTGGGATACAGCTCTACCGTGATGACGTTCAAGGCGTTCCAGGCTGCGATGCTCGTGCCGCAAAAGAGACACTGCCATCCAATCATGGCTGACTCGCTGTAGCCAAAGAACAAGAAGAAACAACACACTGCCGAGATCAGCATGGACCCCGCTGCAAGAGAAGGCAAGGAAGAAGGGAGAAATATGAGCTTTGTCAAGATGGCATCCAGTAGTAGGCAATTAAAAGCCCATCCTTTAAAAATGTACGCTATACAAAGGGCAGGGGTTTAACTGCATTATGGCTTCTTCGATGTCTCTGCAGACACTTCCTGTTGGGCCTGTCCTAACTGAACAGAACTTGGACGCCCTTTCTGGATCAGGCGACTTCAAAGCAAAGAAACTGGGATGAAAGTTCCTCTAGAAACATAGAAAACTGACAGCAGAAAAAGACCTAGTTTTCCGTTGAGATTTTTGCTTTTGCTTTTCTTTTCTTTTTTAATGTATTATTTTTTAATATATTTTTTTATTTTAATTTTTTTTGCTGGATGCTGGATATGTGTTTATGCCAAGCATGTTTATACTCAGTTACTGATGACTGACCCACCACCTTCTCTGGAAGTTGGTTCCAGGCTTCTACTACTCTTTCTGAGAAGTCATACTTTCTAACATTACTTTTGAACTTCCTTTCTGTCGGTTTGAAGCTATGCGCCCGTGTTCTTCTTAATATCTAAAGGTAAAGGTTTCCCTGTCCAGCACCGTCCAGGGCAGGGTGCTCATCTTTCTTTCTTGGCCAAGGGAACCAGCATTGCCCAAAGACATTTTCTGTGGTCCTACGGCCAGCACGGCTGTGTGTCAAAGATTGCACGGAATGCTCTTACCTTCCCACCAAAGTGACACCTGTTTTTATCTGCTTTCATGCTTTTGAACTGCTAGGTGGGCAGGAGCAGAGGTGAGGACGGGAGCTCAGCCCATTGCACAGAGCTCGGATCTCAAACCCAGGCTGACAAGCTCAATGTCTTTAACCATTGAACCATTGTGCCCACTCACTTAATATCTACCAAGGAGGAAATAGTCTTGGGGAAGACGATCATGCCAGGAAGACAAATATACAGCTCCACTTTCTTAGGAAGGTGCCCAATTTTTTTTTTCACACAGGGAAGGGATTTTGCATTGTTTGTTGATTGTTTCAGAAAAGCAGGGAGAAGACTTTAGATTTTATTTATTTATTTTATTTTATTTTAATTCCATTTATATCCCGCCCTTCTCCGAAGACTCAGGGCGGCTTACAAGCTTAGCAATAGCCTTCATTCTATGTATATGCCTGCTTATTAGAGCTTTCACACACACACCAAGCGGCATTATTACAAAGTCAGCTTAACTGCCCCCAACACAACCCCCACCCCTTGTTTGGAACCTGGTCCCAGGAGGCTCTATTGCATGCCACCTGTGGGTGCCTGGCTGTTGAACCAGTCATCACACGAAAGGACGACCAAGTCCACCCTTCCCCTTTGGTACCATTCATCCCCCGCTCACCGATCATCTTGATCCTTCCCAATTTGTCCATCAGCAGAGCTGAGACGATGTTACCAGGCAAGACAGACAGACTTCCCAAGAAGCTGACAAGGTAAATAAGGAAGTCATTGTCTTCCTCAAAATTCAGCTGACAACCCTTCTTCTGGTTATGGTAAGAGACGTTCACAGTTTCGCAGTCGATAAATTTATACTTGTAGAGATCTGTGAAAAGGAAACCATGAATGACCATCGCTGGAAAGCTTTCAAAGCAAGTGAGGAATCTGCGGTAGATCAGATTTCTGGGCAACAGCCGCTCACCATGAGGGTAAGAATTATTGGGGTGACTTTTAGTGCACATCTCCCACGAGGGACACAAGCTTTGCCAGATTCTACATGTCCGAGAGAATTTTAATGAATGAGGAGATAGTGCAAGTGATCTTCCACGAGGTCGTGCGGACTCCTGCAAACAAGGCCTCCAAAATTGATCAGAAGTTTGTAATCTTTACACAATTTCACTCTCTGGCCCATAATGCAGTGTATTTAAAAAGGTCACTGGGCCCGGAGCTTCATAAATCCCCAGTCTAGAAGCCTAATTCTATACATTATTCTGAGAAGGGATACCAGAAATCGTCATGGGATGGTTGCAGGGAGGTTTCAATCCAGGCCAAGGTGGCGGTCATGGGTTCACAATTCCAGCCTAACCTAACATGCATGTGGCTTTAATGCTACTTTGCAAAAAAGAACAAGGCTTAGATTGTGTTGTTGAAATTGTCCTTTGCCCTGGTCTGATGGCCCTTTGAAAACTGCCAAATCAAACCGTTAGCATGAAAATCACAAATGATGGCATGGCCTTTCCATCCTCCAAAAAAAAAAAAAAAAGCGAATATTTGGAGCGTAATCCAGGCGTGCCTGCAGAGTTTAGTCAAAATATTCAGCATGGCAGCCATGATGGTGTGATCCAAATTCAGTTAAATTATGGTTGCAGGTAGAGTTTGGATTCCACCACTGGAGCTCAGTGGCGCAACCCAAGTGCCGCATCATGACTGTCATGTTGAATATTTTGACTAAACTCTGCAGACACCCCTGGACTATGCTCGAAACATTCACTTTTCTTTCTTTTGGAGGAATGGGATGGGGTGGGATGGGATGGGGTGGATGGGATGGGGTGGGATGGAATGGGAAGGGAAGGGAAAGGAAAGGAAAGGAAAGGAAAGGAAAGGAAAGGAAAGGAAAGGAAAGGAAAGGAAAGGAAAGGAAAGGAAAGGAAAGGAAAGGAAAGGAAAGGAAAGGAAAGGAAAGGAAAGGAAAGGAAAGGAAAGGAAAGGAAAGGAAAGGAAAGGAAAATAAGGGAAGGGAAAGGGAAGGAAAGGAAAGGAAAGGAAAGGAAAGGAAAGGAAAGGAAAGGAAAGGAAAGGAAAGGAAAGGAAAGGAAAGGAAAGGAAAGGAAAGGAAAGGAAAGGAAAGGAAAATAAGGGAAGGGAAAGGAAAGGGAAGGGAAGGGAAGGGAAGGGAAGGGAAGGGAAGGAAAGGAAAGGAAAGGAAAGGAAAGGAAAGGAAAATAAGGGAAGGGAAAGGAAAGGAAAGGAAAGGGAAGGAAAGGAAAGGAAAGGAAAGGAAAGGAAAGGAAAGGAAAGGAAAGGAAAGGAAAGGAAAGGAAAGGAAAGGAAAGGAAAGGAAAGGAAAGGAAAATAAGGGAAGGGAAAGGAAAGGAAAGGGAAGGGAAGGGAAGGGAAGGGAAGGGAAGGAAAGGAAAGGAAAGGAAAGGAAAGGAAAGGAAAGGAAAGGAAAGGAAAGGAAAATAAGGGAAGGGAAAGGAAAGGAAAGGAAAGGGAAGGGAAGGGAAGGAAAGGAAAGGAAAGGAAAGGAAAGGAAAGGAAAGGAAAGGAAAGGAAAGGAAAGGAAAGGAAAGGAAAGGAAAGACTGTGGAGGTCTTCTAGTCCAGCCCCTGTTCAAGCAGGAGAACCTATACATTTCAGATAAGTGACTGTCTAACCTCTTCTTAAAAGCCTCCAGTGATGAAGCACCCAGGATTTCTGAAGGCAAGCTGTTTCACTGGTTAATTGTCCACACAGTTAGGAAGTTTCTGCTTAATTCCAGGTTGCTTCTCTCTTCGGTTAGTTTCCAACCATTGTTTCTTGTCCTGCCCTGTGGTGCTTTGGAGAATAATTTGACACCCCCCCCCCTCTTCTTTGTGGCAGTCCCTCAAATACTGGACTACTGCTATCATGTCTCCCCTACTCCTTCTTTTCTTTAGACTAGCCAAACCCAAGTCCGACTAGCCAAACCCAAGTCCAAGAGGGAAAGGCCATGTCATCATTTGTGCTCTTCATGCTAACCGTTGGATGGCAGCTCGCCATCTTGACTGTTCTGGACTATACACTGCAGGCCTTCCCCCCTCGGCTCTGCGAGGGATGATTATTCTCCTTCTCTTGCCTGCAAGTTCTGCTGTAAAGATTTGGGTCTCTGTCTTCTGCTTTTGTAGAAACGAAGAGCTTCCCTCCCCGACAAGGCACCGTGTGTGTGCGTACCCACGTGCTCCTCCGCAACACATTACCTGTATCATAGAAGGTGGTGTTTATCAGAGTGCACTTTTTGAAGAAGGTCTTGCTGGATGTCACATCTTCAAAGTGGCAGTCCTCAAAGAGGGAGTTGTCAAAAGTCACATCGCGCATTTTCATCTGGATGAACCTGAGGATGGATAAGAAGAACTCTAAGACCTTGCCTTCCACCTCATCAGAAGAAAGACCTTTTTTTTTATCAGCAAAGGATAGGAGGTAAGAAATGCAACAGGCTACGGAATGTAACCAAAATGCAAAGAATTAAATCAGTACTAAAGGTAAAGGTTCCCCCGCACATGTGTGCTAGTCGTTTCCGACTCTAGGGGCCGGTGCTCATCTCCGTTTCAAAGCCGAAGGGCCAGCACTTGTCCGAGGACGTCTCCGTGGTCATGTGGCCGGTATGACTAGACGCCAAAGGCGCACGGAACGCTGTTACCTTCCCACCGTAGTGGTCCCTATTTTTCTACTTGCATTTTTAAGTGCTTTCGAACTGCTAGGTTGGCAGAAGCTGGGACGAGTAACAGGCGCTCACTCTGCTACACGGCACTCGGGATTCGACCCACCAAACTGCCGACCTTCTGATCGACAAGCTCAGTGTCCTAACCCACTGAGCCACCGCGTCCCCAAATCAGCACTGGGAGCATCTTAAAACTTAGAATGCAACCCTTTGTCTCCCCGAGTTATAGAAACCTGGTAATCAAAGGCATTTTTGTAAGTGGAAAAGTTGGAGGATTTGGATGCTAAAGAAAGTCTATCAAGCCTTGCTAAGACTTCCTTGAAAGGCTGGGGGTTGAGGAAATAACTCAAATCATTCCAGAAGAAGCTGCTGTAATGGGAAACCAGATGATGTTCAAAAGTTCCCAGTATTGAAATTATTTCAATATATGAGGACTGTGGCAATATTATTATATGCAACAAAGATGGAAAGATTCGACACTACTTACTATGGAGAAATGGATGGTGAAGTTGACAGATTTTGGTGAAAAGGGTAAATTTGTTTTGATTGAAGTTTATTGTTTATAGTTTATATTTATTAAACACTCTGTGTTTATGGGTGACTGGAAGCCTCTTTTGGACTTGGTGAGTGAAAACTGGGGAAAATATGCTAAGGTTTTAATGACTGGATGCTATAGCGCAGGGGTGTCAAACTCAATTTCATTGAGGGCCGCATCAGCATTGTGGTTGCCCTCAGGGGGCCGGGTGGGTATGGCCAGGGTGGGCGTGGCCTTCTGGGTGGGCGTGGCCTTCTGGGTGGGCGTGGCCAGAGTGCGTATGGCCTACTGGGTGGGCGTGGCCAGCTCTACATCGTTTGCATCAAGGGTGCCTATAGGGGCCTGGGCAGGAGTGGGACAGATGTGAGGGTCTCTGGCAGGAGGAGGGTCTCTGGGCCAGGGCCAAGGCAGTGGGGGCCGTTCCCTCACTGTTTCCAGGATGGCTTCGTGGACCACATGAAACCACTTCACGGGCCAGATCCGGCCCCCAGGCCTTGTGTTTGACATGTCTGGAAGAAGAGACTCATCAAATGCAGTCTAACCATGAATTTCAGCAAAAAAAGGCTACAGGAACTGCTGTCTCTCATATTGCCACAAGAGGTCAGAATGCCCCAAATAGAAACCAAAAAGTTCTTTTAAGTTGACATCAAAGAAAGAGGGAAAGAAAAAGAAAAATGTGACATCCAAAATAAAGATAAATTTCCTTCAAGTTGAGCTTCACTCCTGGTGCTTCCTGGTGTCAGGCCACAAATGACACAGTGAAATCCTCTTCAGTTCAGATCTTTATGGGCTTAAAGGTAAAGGTAAAGTTTCCCCTGCACATGCGTGCTAGTCATTTCCAACTCTAGGGGCCGGTGCTCATCTCCGTTTCAAAGCCGAAGAGCCAGAGCTTGTCCGAGGACGTCTCCGTGGTCATGTGGCCGGCATGACTAGACGCCAAAGGCGCACGGAACGCTGTTACCTGCCCACCGTAGTGGTCCCTATTTTTCTACTTGCATTTTTACGTGCTTTCGAACTGCTAGGTTGGCAGAAGCTGGGACGAGTTACGCGGCACTCGGGATTCGACCGCCAAACTGCCGAACTTCTGATCGACAAGCTAAGCGTCCTAACCCACTGAGCCACCGCGTCCCTTTTTATGGGCTTACACTTAATCAAATCTTGCCAAACTACATGCAAGAACTAAGAAGCTGGCTAGTACAACTGAAATATTTCAAACCGGAAACCCGAGCTTCTGTACAAATTTCCATCGGTGCTGTGTTGCAGCTGAACAAAGGTACACAGCATATGCTCCAAATCCTTGTCTGCTTCCCCCCCAGAGTCCTATAATGGTGTGTGAGAATGACCTTGGGAGACAGGGGAAAACTGCTGCAGCCAGAGATATCTCAGCCCACTGAAGGAATAGGAGGCGGACAAAGCATCTCAGATGCGACCCTTCTTAGCTTTCATTAAATTAAAAACCAGGGAGGGGAGAGATACTTCCAGATTTGCAAGTTTCTACCACTATACACTTAACCATAAAGGTAGCTTTGGTGCTAATGGTTGGTGCTTCTTGTCTGGACTACCTCAAAGCTCTGAGGTCAGTTTTGCAAGTCTGAAAGTACCTCTTCCCCTCCCTCCCTCCCTGAAAATCATTTCTTTCTGAGATGGGTGGCGGGGTGATTTTAATAGTAAAAATAGGGATTGTGTAGATCTCATCCTCTACGTAGGGGGGCATGTTGACTCAGTGATTAAGATGCTGGTCTGGTTGGCTGGAAAGCCGACAGCCTGGGTTCAAGAGCCGAGTGCCATGTGACAGGGTGAGCTCCCCTCCTCGCCTCAGCTCCTGCCAACCTAGCAGTTTGAAAGCATGCAAATGCAAGTAGATAAATAGGTACCACTTCAGTGTGAAGGTAACAGTGTTCTGTGACATCATGCTGCCCACATGACCACAGAAATGTCTTTAGACAGCAGTGGCTCAATAGTCTTGAAATGGAGATGAGCACCGCCCCCCCCCATACTCAGCAATGACTAGTGGAGTAAAATCCTCAGGGGCTCCTCCTCCCCCTCCCTCCTTCTGAGATGCTTTCTCCACCCCCGTTCCTCCTTTGGATTCAGGCTAGATCAGGGGTCTTCAAACTTGGCCCTTTGATGACTTGTGGACTTCAGCTCCCAGAATTCCTCAGCCAGGCATGCGTGCCTGGCTGAGGAATTCTGGGAGCTGAAGTCCACAAGTCATGAAAGGGCCAGGCTTGAAGACCCCTGGGTTAGATCATTGTCTGGCCTGCAGCTCTCCCTCCCAAGGTCATGTCCACCTTCAAAAGGTATCACTTAATGGAAGGAAGTCTCCAATTTGTGGCGACCTTGGGTGGTCACCTGAAGTCCTAATCCAGTTCAAACTTAGTTAGCATTTGGGCAGGAGAGTCTGGGCAAAAGGCCAGATAATGAAGGAAGCAATAATGAGCCACTTCTGTGTTGACAAGAAACTGTTCATGTAGCCCCGAGAATTGAGTTGAACTAGAAGGATTTTTCCCCCCACTTAATCAAATAGAAGGGGGAAAGTATTACATCCTTGCGGAATAATCATATTAAGTGGAGTTAAATTAATTTAAAGGCCTAATAGCAGCCCTTAACCCCTACATGATCGCTGGCTGCATATCAGCCAAATGTGCAATGTATTTCAGCAAAGATTTTTCTGGTCATCAATTTTTGTTATCAGTTATATTCTAATTTAACATACTATCGGAATATACAGTTTATTAAAATAGCACATTGTATCTGAAGTGAGTAGGATAAAACCATAATATGGTATGAAGACACACACACCCCGGTCTTCATCTTCTCCCCCCATTTTTAAAAGTGAGTATCTCCCTGTTAATCCTTAATTAAGAGATGGGCTTTCTGGAGCCATTTTCTCAATCTAGAGATAACAATGAATTTTCTAGGCACAACCCATCAACACATTTCAGCTCATTTTTCACACTCAAGCCCTCCCTGTGGTTGAAGTAATTGAGTAGTAAAAAAGATGGGATGCCTAAGGAAACCCTCTCTTTTTTTGTGGGACCTTTCTAGGACTTCAACTTATATATCAGGAGAGTCAAGGATTAGTTAGTGTTAGGCATATGATGATAGCCTACATGTTGGGTTGGAAATATATAAGCCATGATGATGTTGTAACTTTAAGAAGGTAATTGATCCATGGGCATGTGAGGTTGCTCATGGCCATAAGAGGGAGCTAGAAATGTAGATTCTCTCTCTCACTGGCTCTCTCTGAATATCTGAATTTGCTGATCGCTCAATTATTGCTTTTTTGCTCTGTATCTGCATAACTGTGTTTTTGACCTCTGGACTGGTAAGAAGACTTTGTATTAGGATTTGTACTTGGACTGTTATTTTTGTGTATGACCTGGACTGATTATTTTTGACCGTGCATTTGTGTTTTTACACCACCTTAAAGTAAACTACTTTCTATTTTCCCAACTCAGTGTATCTTGCGGTTACTGTGAGCTTTTACTGCTCTCAATACCCTTCCTTCTCTGTGCAACTCCTTGTTAGCACAAGGAGACCTCTGCACAACCTTGGTTAGTAAGATAAGGCTGCTGGGGAGAAGTTGGTTTAACCCTGTTCCAGCTGGGATGTGTTTCAGATGAAATCTAACTGCTGAGTAGGAATTTATTGGATCAATAAACTTCTTTTAATTGAACCCTCAGTCAATTACTGGAGCTGGAAGAGGATTCAAAGGTGGATCTCCACCTTGTATGACAGGGGTCTTCAAACCTGGCCCTTTTTATGTTTTGTGGACTTCAATTCCCAGAATTCCTCAGCCAGGCACGCTGGCTGAGGAATTCTGGGAGTTGAAGTATACAAGTCATAAAAGGGCTAAGTTTGAAGACCCCTGTTGTATGAGTTCCACCACTTGGAATATCTGAGATAACATGGTGTAGCCCTAGAGCAGGGGTAGGCAACTTCGGCTCTTTTATGACTCATAAAAGAGTCAAGGTTGCCTACCCCTGCCCTAGAGGTTTAGGGGGATGATCATTAGGGGGCAGTGGTTAGAATGCAGTACTGCAAGTTACTTCTACTGACTGCCGGCTGCCTGCAGTTCGGCAGTTCGATTTTCACCAACTCAAGGTTGACTCAGCCTTCCATCCTTCCGAGGCTGGTAAAATGAGAACCCAGATTGTTGGGGGGTGGGGGGAAGATGCTGACTCTGAAAACCACTTAGAGAGGGCTGTAAAGCACTGTGAAGTGGTATATAACTGCTATTGCTACCATTGCAGGTTGGGACACTCACCTGTCATTCTTGAATGTCCAATTAAAGTAGAGCTGGTTTCTAAGATTAAAGTCAAAGGTGAAATCCTTCACTAATTCTGCCTCGAAAGTCTTCCTCTCCGACTTATATGCTTCCTCTTGGTAATACCGTATCATATCAGGGAACCAGACAATCAGGCCATAATAACTGCAGAGAAGTGAAAATATCAGTTGCATTCCTTTTCGTGGTGACCCAAAGAGGCCTTCCGCAGTTTTAAAACGGGAAGCAGAAGCTGGCTACACGTCTAAATTCTATAGGTTCACTCCCAATCCCCAAAAGTACATAGAGCCTTGGTGGAGCAGTGGGCTAATGCCTCCTTAAGTAACACCAGCTGCCTGCAATTAGTGCAGGTTCGAGTCCCACCAGGCTCAAGGTTGACTCAGCCTTCCAAGGTAGGTAAAATGAGGACCCAGATTGTTGGGGGCAATAAGCTGACTTAATGCCGCTTGGGGGTGTGTGTGAAAGCCCTAATAAGCAGGCATATACATAGAATGAAGGCTACTGCTAAGCTTGTAAGCCGCCCTGAGTCTTCGGAGAAGGGCGGGATGTAAATGGAATTAAAATAAAAATAAAAAATAAAAACGTGCTGCCCTGATCTTCGTAGGGATTTTATTTTGTTATTGTGGCTAATGGTTCTAAAGTACAACCAAATAAAGAAGCTATTCCACCACCACCCCCAAAAGAACAAACAGTTCAGCCCTCCAAAATATTCTGTATGTCTGAATGTTCTGTTTTTTATAGTCCTGTCCAGTGGTGGGATTCAGCCGGTTCGCACCACTTCGGCAGAACTGGTAGCTAACTTTTTGTTGCCCAGGCCCAGAATCAACTTCCGGAAGTGGCATCCACACAGAGAACCGGTTCTTCACCTATTTGAATCCCACCACTGGCCCCATCCCTCTACAAATGCTTGGCTTTCCTTCCTTCCCTTCAATCCCAAAGAGAGACCTCTAGAAGGAACTCCTTGCAAGGGGGTTTATTCGCTGTACTTATTACAGTACTACAGAAATACTAAGTAGGAGTCATGCCCTTTAGAGATGGTTGGAGAACGTCTCCTTCCTCTGGACGTATGTAGAAAAATAATCTAGTCGATTTTCCTGTCCAGTGGATGCAGAGCAGAATTTTGAGAGATTTCAGTTTTGAAAAATATGCGGGGAGGCATCAGCTAGAGTTGATTTCCTCGCTGATACGTTGGACATTCTCACTGCAGATCAAAGAGGAAGGATAATGTTCTACAAATCTAAAACACAACAATGCTAAGTCACCTACCTTAAGGCCATAGAAAACCAGACAACTGACAGTAATAGTGTGTTCATTCTGTACTGTGCTGTCAGACAATAAACCACATTGTCCATTACCTATAAAATCCAAAAGGAGTAGTCACAAAAAGTAAGTAGCTCTTGGCAAAAGCAGTGGCAATCTCAAATTAATTCAGTGAGATTGATGACCTTAATTTATTATATAATTTATTATGATTTCTTTCATATTGCAAAAGGCATCTTCAATTAAGCTATTCATTCAGCTAGGTGAAAATTCTTACATTTAATCAACATCGCTCATAAGCTGACAGTTTTGTGTGAACTAATGTTTGTTGGATCACACATTGTGTCAGGATATAATTTGATTTGGTTGATCTTAGTTTAAGGCAATATATGGACCACAGTGACATATTCAACAAATCATGGTTAAACAATTATGACTGAGCAAAATATGCAACCACATGGTCATAGATCTTCAAAATGCATCCCAGAATAGTTTCATCCCAAGGATTATTCATTGGAAGGAAAGCAGAATAAATTGTTGAATTAGGACATCACAGGTCACTGGTTTTTTTGTTTCATATAATATACTAGATTGTGACTGAAGGCGTGATAGGAACCTTAGCCATTGTCTTCATGTACTTGTACTTGTTTGTTTCCTAAGCCATAAAATGAGTTGTTTGTTTGAACACTGCATGTTAACCGGTATCTGTTTTACTAATTCAGGTTGTTGAGTTGTATGGATCCAAGCTCTGTTGCTTAGTTACCCTTATTCCATACCTGTCTGATGATAGTCATGGCTCTAACAAAACAACGTTGGTACCATGTTCCTGTTGAGCTTTGTATTTCAATAAATTCATCAGCCTGCTTGGGAGTTTTTATCTGAGCTACCTGAAGAAGAAGAAAAATGAAGTAGAATTTACAAGACTCATCATCATCGCTAGCAGCCTCTTCAAACGCAGCCTAGTTTGTGTTAGCAGCTTCAGAAAGGGGCCTATTCTCATGTCTGAACTGCTAATCCCCTGGAAGCCGGAATTGTTTGGGACTACGCAAAACAAAATGTTGCCACGTTCAATGGGGGTTTCTTCAAGATAAGCATGTACACCTCACATCTTCTCTGGATCTACTCCATCTTTTAGAAAGGATGAATATGTGGCCAAGATCTTTGGTTTGAAGGAAAGAGGTGTGTTTATTTACTTATCCTCTATTCTCTTACAGCCTCTCCTACTGTCAGGTTTGATTGGGATGTACAAATGATAATTTTTTAAAAAAATGGAAGGAATTACTCCAAGAGAGAGTTTGCAGAGCTCATATACAGTATGTACACAAAAAACAATGAACAGGGAATAATAATACCTGATATGGCCACTTATTCAGGTTCTGGCTGCCATCATGTAATTTCCCATGTTGGATTGGATGCTCAAAATAATGACAATATTGATAATAAAAATGCCAAATCTGGTCTGAACATCTGGCTGACTGTGCGATCAACCATAATAATTTTTAAAATACAGGCATTTTAAAAATGGCTAAAATTGAATGAGATTTTGACATTCTCATTGACTACCTGTTAAAATCTGTTTTCGTACCAGAACAAAAGGTATTTATAGGATTTCAGGCAAAAATACCAAAATCTTCTAAGATTTGAGCCATTTTTTTTTGTTGTTTTGTTTTTAATCCATTTTTATTTATGGGGTGGCATCCCAATTTGCTCAGAAAGCCTTTTTTTTATTCATTACTATTACCATTTACTAGTTATGGTGACCCCTCCTCAGTGTGGATGTGAGAGCAACTACACATATATTTGGCTTGAGGTCTTCATTAACATCTCTGGGAAAAGAGATGACCATCTAATTTGGCCTTCCATTAACCTGGTTCCTTCTAGAAAAGTTATAACTAGAACACCCATCATCCTCAGCCCAAGGAGTCATTATGAGAATGATAGGAAGCATAGTATAAAACATCTGGAGAAATCTGCTTTAGATTACATAGGGATTACACTTTGGCATAAAGTGCAAGAAGAGTCTTGAAGGAAAAACAATGTCCACAGTCATGCTGATACCTTTTTAAAGAGGAGATCTGATTCAGGGCAATTATCAAAAAATGGATTACCTTTGGCCCAAGGAGAAAGAAGAAATAACTTAGATCCAGCTCACCGTGAATACCCTTTCTGGTTCTCCCTTGGCCCTCATGTTGACATCATGGACTTGCTTAAGGATCATCCATGCTTCATCATGCTTACCAATCTGGAAAAACCACAGGAGAGGAAGTCAAAAGTTCCATATTGTACACCAGGAGTCTTCAAACTTGGCCCTTTAATGACTTGTGGACGTCAACGCCCAGAATTCCTCAGACAGGCACGCTGGCTGAGGAATTCTGGGAGTTGAAGTCCACAAGTCATAAAAGGGCTAAGTTTGAAGATCCCTGTTTGTACATCATTCTCCCACAACCTAATACTATGCAGATGAGATGAAACTGCAACTCCAGAACTCCACAGCTGAGGGAACACTGCTCTGGATGGAAGTACTTCCTTTCCTGAATGAACAACTTTTACGAGTGAAGGCAAATATATGTGTCCCAAGATAATGTTGCAGGATTCAGCCTGAGTCGGTCATTGGGACTAGAGGTTTATTCTTCCAAGCCTTTGGACTCATGCTGGAGACCATCCTCAGGGATCATCTCTCTCCAGAATGACACAGAGAGAAGTTCCCTAGGGATGGCCTCCAGTACGAATCTAAAGCTTGGAAGAATAAACCTCTGGTCCGGGTGGCTGAACAACTTTTAACTAATCAACATTCTCTCTTCCCAGCTTTACGGGAAACTGGTACTTCCAGAAAACATCAAAGGGGGGGAAAACGCTTGAAGAATCCTGGTTTCCTAAGGTCTCCATTTTTTTCTATGAATATAATCTGAGATGCAGGACAGTTTGCATTTCCAAGAAATGTTGGTAACTCCAACAATATTCCAGCAACTGGACCATTTCTCATTTAAAACCAATATCTCCTCATGAACATTTGGAAGGAGACTTTCCATTTCTCCTTCTTCTGCTGAATTGGCAAGGAGATAGATCTCTTCACAGATCACAAGGGAAACTTGAAGCTGGTTGTTTAATCATGGTCTCCTGAATCTTTATCATCTAGGAACCAACTCCTATAGGACAAATTTTGAGGGCTAGCATTTATCTTGGGCAATCTTTCAGGGCTCCAAAGTGAATTGTGGCTCATTGAAACCAGAATAAACCCATGCAGGTTGCTGTTGTTGACTCACCATACGTTATGAGCCTTAGCACAGAGTTATCCCCTTTTTACCCTGCCATGCATCTGTGTCTTTAGCAGCAAGAGAAAATCCTGCATAACAATCTCTTTCTGACATGGAGAAAAGGAGAATTCAGTGTACAGAATTTTCTATATTTTCATAGCTGGAGTAGAGTTTGTAATCGGATTATTTTTAATCTAGGTTAAGCCCATTTAGTCTAGGTTAAGCCCATTTCTGTACTTTCTGAACTTTCAGTTCAAAATAGCAAGAAAGCATGTTTCTGCTTTGCGCCCCCATTTTTGAAATCTGTCCCGAAAAAAGGGGAGAGGATTCAGAGTGATCCCACAGTTGCCCACTCCGTGCAACATAAAATACGTTTGTCTCCTTTTCCAGATCAGATTGCTTACCTCTAACAAAAAACGTGGGCTTTCTGGCATGAATTTCAGAGCCACAAGTGACGCTATGCAAGGGAGGGAACAGACCACCACAAAGACCCTCCAGCTGTGGAAGTGGTAATGCGTCCCCATACTGAACCCCCATCCTGTAAGGGAGAAAGAGGACAAGAAGAATAGAATACAATGGATCAGGGCCGGTACAGATGTCAGACATTCCAGGTTGAAGGTTCAGGGAGATGATTGATTGATTGATTGATTGATTGATTGATTGGTAGGTAGGTAGATAGATAGATAGATAGATAGATAGATAGATAGATAGATAGATAGATAGATAGATAGATGGAGATAGAAGAGACAGAGAGACACAGAGAGGGGAGAAATGGATGGGTGGATGATATTTATTGTAGCAGTGACCAGATAAAACAGAACATATATAAACTAAACAAAGCAGAGAAAAAAGAATCTAGCAAACCAATAGCTATATGTGATTCAAGCAGAAAGATGTCCTAATAGCATCAGGTTTTTTTTCCTTCAGGTTTGTTCACATTGTGTGCATTTTCCAGAGAGCCTTAACTTTAGGAGCTGCTGACCCAGCTCATTATTTTGGTGGACTAATCAAGAAAGCCACAGACTATCATTATTCAGCATTACAGCATTGTCAGGGATCTGTTACGTTCCCCCTTTGTGAAACAAAGCAGGTTTGGATTGTCTAGAGGTAAGATGACCTTTGGATACTGTGCAGAATGCGGCCGCGCGAGTTGTGATGGGGGTTTCCTGATACTCCCATGTAACACCTCTGCTCCGCGAGCTGCATTGGCTTCCAGTTGCCCTCCGGGTGAGATTCAAGGTGCTGGTGATGACCTATAAAGCCCTAAATGGCTTGGGTCCGGGATATCCGAGGGAACACCTGCTGCCAGCATCAAGTTCCCTTTGTCCAGTGTGCTCGCAGAGGGAGGGCCTTCTCAGGGTACCGCCGGTAAAAGACTGCCGGCGGATAGCACCCGGGGGAGGGCCTTCTCTGTGGGTGCGCCTGCCCTCTGGAACCAGCTGCCCATGGAGCTTAGGACTGCCCCTGACCTCCGTTCATTCCGCCGGGACCTGAAGACCTGGCTCTTTGAGCTTTCCAGCCCAGGCTGAGAATTTTTAACTGGGGTTTTTATTTTTAGGGATGATTTAATCTTTTTTTAATTGTTTTTAATTTTTGTATTGATTTGGTTTAATTACCCTGTAAACCGCCCTGAATCCTTCGGGAAAGAGCGGTATATAAATCCAATAAAATAAATAGAAATAAATACTAGGTACATGTATATGCAATAAAATGCAGGAATAAAGAAAATACTCCGGAATCCACCCAGAACCTCAGAAACATTCCACAATTGGCAGATATAATTTGGGATTAAACCTGTAGCATCCCCCCAGGCT
This sequence comes from Vipera berus, assembly GCF_964194415.1. Classification (NCBI taxonomy): domain Eukaryota; kingdom Metazoa; phylum Chordata; class Lepidosauria; order Squamata; family Viperidae; genus Vipera; species Vipera berus. The sequence goes on along the minus strand of NC_138215.1, from coordinate 8,453,014 downwards.
GGTCTGCTCAATTGGCCTTCTCCATCTAGATTCCTTCCACAAATGGTTGGACTATGATACCTGGCTAAAGAAGGTGGGAAATTCCGTCACCATCATCATCATCAACCATCCTTTGAGTCAAGCATAATGGATGATTTGATGGATTTGTGTTAACTACAGTATGGAAATGGTCTTTTAGCTTCTGCCAAATTCTATTACACAGAACATACTGCCTAATATGCATGGAGGGCACCAAGTTAAATAAAGATACATTGCAGCCTGTTCTGGTTCCCCCTAGGTGACTGGGAGAAAGCCATCTCAGTGAAATAAAAACTGGAGACAAGTCACAGAAGCAGGAAAATTCCCTCCAGATCTGGAAGCAGTTACCATAATGTGGGATGATACTCCAGGCCATGACCGAGGCGTACAAACCACCAATCATCCAGAACATGCAGAGCCAACTCAGGTGTTCCCCTCGCTTCTCACGGGCTAGGAATTCAGAGAAATAGGCAAAGACGATGGGCAGGGAACCTCCAATGCTGAAGAAAGAAAAGGAGGAAAGTGGATGGATAAAATAACTTAGGAACCGTAGAAAGGATTTCGTTGTAACAGAGTAATATCAACTAGGCTGTCTGCGTGCTTTCTTTCTTTCTTTCTTTCTTTCTTTCTTTCTTTCTTTCTTTCTTTCTTTCTTTCTTTCTTTCTTATTTATTTATTTATTTATTTATTTATTTATTTATTTATTTATTTAGTAAATCTACGTTGGACTTAACAGAATGACAGAGTTGGAAGGGACCTTGGGGGTCTTCTAACCCAACCCCCTGCTCAGGCAGAGGACCGTATACCAACCTCCAACCTCCTGTGTTGGAGCAGCCACAACTTCTGGAGACACGTCGTTCCACTGATTAATTGTTCTCACTGTCAGGAAATTTGGCTTTTTTGGTTGCTGCCCTTGTAACATTGCAAAATTTTACATTGCATTGTAACACTGCGACATGGTCAACCGTTGTTCATAGGAGCTTGCTTGGGAAGGAGACATGTAGGAAGCCAATACATTACTATCCAATGTCCCCCTTGGCCTGGAATAAGCTTGTTCTTCTCCAGAGCATTCAGTACATACCCGAAACCGGAGATCAGGCGGCAGAAGAGGAAAAAGCCGTATTGCTGCACAAAGGAGGAGAGGAGCACAAAACTGGCATTGATGGAGAGTGATATGATCAGGCACTGCTTCCGGCCCAGCTTGTCTGCTAGGCCACTCCAGAAAAGGGCCCCCACCATCATTCCAAAATAAACAATTAGTCCTGTACAACAGAGGGACACAAGATGTATTAATCCTGTACTTATTCGTGTTAGCAGTGGCATCTTTCCAGATTTCCAAAAATGCCCACTTGCCAACTTTGCAGAAATGATGATGCAGGCACCATCTTCCCCCAACAGATGCCACCAGGTAGCTCATGCAAAAGGCATCAAGAGTCTTCATTCATCACGGCAGCAAATGTCTATCATCAATTGGTGATAGACATTTGGGGGGGAAAAGGGAAAGGGAAACAGTCATCCTCAAGTCCAATGCAGCTCTTGGTATGGTGACACATCCATATGTTTTCTTGGCTATGGAAGAGAAGATGTTTGTCATTGCCTTTTTCTGGAATATTCCCCCCCAGATTTCCTACTCTAACATGGAAGTTAGGATGTCCTGGTGATACCTGCTTAATTTGAGGACGCAAATCAGCCAGCGTCAATCTAGGTGCTATCCTCTGCTCTAGAAGGAAGGAAGGAAGGAAGGAAGGAAGGAAGGAAGGAAGGAAGGAAGGAAGGAAGGAAGGAAGGAAGGAAGGAAGGAAGGAAGGATGGATTATTTATACAGGCTTGGGTGCAAATATAAGTGACCAGGTTTCCACATGTCCTATTAGGCTCTGATTTGTTTAACTATGGCTTGTTAAATAAGTGACAATTGACTAGCATCATACAACATTGTGGAAATAAACCCCATAAAACACAATAGCAGTTTAAGATGACATGTAAGCCCAGCCTGTGCATGTTTGTGCATAGAGTATCCCTATGTGTGTACGTACACAACAGTATGTGGGAAACAAATCACACACAATATGGTCTATTTCCAAGTCCCACTGTCAAACCATTTGCTCATCCAGGGCCGTTTTTAATTGACTTTGGAATTAATAGCTGGGAACAGGATGGAATAATATACTGTTGTCCTTTCTCTGGCTCTAATCTCAGTTCTCATAGGAAGCAAAATATTCACAATTTGGCCAAGACAAAATGTACTGACTGAACCAATGTTCCGATGAACATTCCCAAAGCAGAACAAATAAACTGCCACAAAGAAATGCCCAGCTCATTGCAAGATCCCCAGTTTGCTAAACAAGCTACTAGAAAGTCACAAATCATTGCTGACTCCCTTATTTTACCAAAGGAAAGTGGGGAGTTGATTAATTTCCTCCCATTATAGACCAAAGGCCCTTGTGACATTAAAAGGCACTGCAGCGTTAGCAACTGCAGCAGCCAGAAGCTTTATATCTATGGTAATCAGACATTGGAGGAGTCCATAAATACTGTTATTTCTCCTAATCAGGACAAAAGCAAAGGCTTTGTAGTGAGCAACACAACATTTAGATGCATTGGCTTCAAGGCTGCAAGCCAGCTGTGATTCCCTTTCATGTATTCATTATTCCTTCTTTAGCTTAGTTTTGTTTTTCTCTTCTGGAGAAGATGCCTTTCTCTCCCCCCCCCCTTTTCTTTCTTTTCCCTACTAAGCATGTGGATAACACACAAACATATACAAATAACACACACACACACACACACACACACACACGAATGACTGAATCAAACTATAAACTCTTAAAACATACAGGGTGTTTATAGAATAGAGCTCCCTTCTTGATGACTGTAGGGATTATTGGATTCCAGAGAATGGAGCATTGCCACCTGGCCTGATGATTGTGGTCCTCTTGCATCCTTCCTCTCCAGAATGTTGGATATTCACAGCCCCTGGCTATTCCAAGAGAGCCTTCGGCTGAAATTTATCCTCCTTTTCCCCACCAGTTCCTATTCAGTGGGACGAAGGAGGATTTGCCTTCGAAAGTTCTTCCAAAGATGTGGAGGTAGAGGAGTTTTCCTGAGTGGATTTCAATATTCTGCCACTTAAATAAGGACAGGATATTTGAAGAGTGACTATTAAGGTCACCTCATCTATTATACCATCATTCCTCCAACCATCTGCCTCCTCTCCATCCCATGCCAGGAGAAGCCATCAGAAGGAACATCTACTAGGAAACGTACAGAGTAGCAGCACTTATCTCTAAGGAGGTGCCTTGTCCTCAAAAACAGTGGTTGAGGTTGTCCTGCTCCTGGGGCAATTTGGATAATAATAATAATAATAATAATAATAATAATAATAATAATAATAATAATAATAATAATAATAATAATAATAATAATAATAATAATAATAAGAAGAAGAAGAAGAAGAAGAAGAAGAAGAAGAAGAAGAAGAAGAAGAAGAAGAAGAAGAAGAAGAAGAAGAAGAAGAAGAAGAAGAAGAAGAAGAAGAAGAAGAAGAAGAAGTTGGAAGGAAGGGACCTTGGAGTTCATCTTAGTCCAACCCCTTGCTCAGGCGGGAAACCCTATAACATTTCAGGCAAATGGCTGTCCAGTGTCTTCTTAAAAACTTCCAGTGTTGGAGCATTCACCACTTCTGGAGGCAGGTTGTTCCACTGGTTAATTGTTCTAACTGTCAGGAACTTTCTTCTTAGTTCCAGGTTGCTTCTCTCCTTGATTAGTTTCCATCCGTTGTTTCTTGTCCTGCCTTCTGGTGCTTTGGAGAATAGCTTGACTCCCTCTTCTTTGGGGCAGCCCCTGAGATATTGGAACGCTGCTATCATGTCCCCCCTCATCCTTCTCTTCGTTAAACTAGACATACCCAATTCCAGCAGCCGTTCCTGTTTTAGTCTCCAGTCCCCTGATCATCTTTGTTGCTCTTCTCTGTACCCTTTCTAGAGTCTCATTATTCCTCTAAGTAGCCTGCCTCTGAATTTTAGGAGAATTTCAAAAAAATATGGAATCTGGCCTGATTGTTGATAGGCTTCAATCCACTGGAGTTATTGTCCCCATCAGCTTTGGGGTGGAAATAAGTGATGATTTACTAAGCTTATACAACATGGAAGTAAACTTCATGAAACCAAATAGCAGTTTAAGATGATCTGTAAGGTGGGATTGATTGATTGAAAGATTCATTGGTTTATAAAATTTGTTAGCTATTTATCTTACCACATGGTAACTCTGGGCAGCTTACAGTATTAAATTGCAATATTAAATGATAAAACAGTATAAAAGCTAATAAATTATATAAATACAATATTATATCAAAAAAATTGACCTAGCTAAAAGATGGAGAGGAAGGGAGGGAGGATGATGGATGGGATCTGTTGTTAATCTATCAGCCACCTCCAATGTGAAAGCCCTCCATTGGAGCCCCAAATTAACTGGCAGAGCCAGATATTTAAGCTCTTATGGAAGGTAAGGAAGGTTGGAGTTGACCTCACTTGGGGGGGTTGACCTCACTCTTACTCCCCCTAATTCAGGGTGGGAGGTTAAGATGTTCCAAAAGGCAGACATGTCTCTGTCTTAAAGAAGAAACTAGGTTTTCAGATTCAGGGAACTAATCCTTGCAAAAATTGACAGTAACGGGTTTCAGCTTGTAGACCATCTTGCCACTGAAGATGCCAGCCACAGTTGCCAGTAAAACTTCAGGAAATTTGTTGCCTAGTCCACAACCTCTAAAAATGCCCACCAGATGCCAACTGTGCAAATCTATACCAGTATATTGGAAAGGATAGTATTGAACTGAATTGAACTTTATTTGGCCAAGTGTGATTCGACACACAAGCAGTTTGTCTCCACTACAGAAGCACTCGGTGTACACGCAAACCAACAGTGTAATATTAATTATAATAATGATACCAATAAAAGGATGTGGTAGAGAAGAGAAGGAGGATAGGAATGATACAGCCATACCGCTTGGGCAAATATACTTAGACATAAGACACTACTGTGGGAATTATGTGTTCAGCAGAGTGATGGGATGGGGGAAAAACTGTCCCTGTGTCTAATTGTTCGGGCATGCAATGCCCTGTAGTGGCATCCCGAGGGGAGGAGTTGAAACAGTTGATGTCCAGGTTGTGACGGGTCTGTAGACATCTTCTCAGCCCTCCTTCTGACCTCGATGGAAGTCAGGCTGGTTGCAACTGTTCTTTCTGCCGTCTTAACTATCCATCGGAGTCTGTAGCTGTCTTGTTTGGTTGCGGTACCAAACCAGACGTTCTAGCGGATTTACTATTTAATAATTTATTTAATGTTTATTTAAGAATTACTAGTTCTGGTAATTATTACAGGCAAGACGGAAGATGTGTTACAGAGAAGAAAACTGATCCATCAGGCCACGTGTCTCATCATTTGCAACCAGCATGATCCGTACAGATCCACGCATCAAGTTAGTAAAATGCTCTTGTAAGATCAATACAGTCTCCAGGTCACAAACGGAAATGAGTAATGCCATCGGGAAAGTACACACACCCTGCTTTGATGCAAGCCTTTGCTCACAGATTAAAAAAGAGAAAGGGGGGGAGTAAACAGCCTTTTCTGCGGAGAAAATCCTTCATGCCAGCTGTTCTCCAAAGCTTCTTAAAAGCAGAGAGCATTCTCCTCCTTTGCCCAGCACATACATCAATTCCTGTGATCCAAGTCTTCCATCCACGTGGACACCATCATTCTATTGCTCTCTGCAAACATGTTTGATCAGCATAACAAGGGACGTGGGGCTCCCTCAACAATTCTGTAATCCTGGCAAATATATTGCCCCAGTTATGGAACATAAAGAGAACAGCCCCCATCCTAAAAAATAAATCTTAATGCTCTTGAAATGAAATCCAAGTCTTTGGATCCAGTTGGGTTCCACACACTTGAATTCAAGGGGATGCTGAAATGTTCAATATTTAACCACGTGCGATACAAACCAAGGACAACAAACTTTTCCAATCTATTGTGAAGTGTAAAGAAAGAATATCTACACTTATCTCTTTCAAATATTAAGGGAATGGCCTTAGTAGGGTTTTTTTTTGGGGGGGGGTCGATTTCATTGTGCGGTTGTTTTTTGTGTGTTTGTTTTTGCTTGTATAAAGGACAATTTGACTCCCAGCTAAAGCCACTCGATCTGCCTGGGAAGCTTCAGATTATTGCAGAGAGACTGTGGTGTGATCGTTAACAAAAATAATCCTTTCAAACAAATGTGTAAAATAATTTATAGATAATACATATAACATGTGGAAACCATGCCCGAAAACCTATGGATTCTATAACTTCCATTTGGTAAGATTTAATGTTTCTGGTTCGTCTGCCTAACCATTGTATTGTATTAATCCTACCCCCAGCCATCTATCAATTAAGAAAACCATTCACATTGTGGTACCCTCAGATGTGTGTAGTGAGAATTCTCCCATCTCAGCACTTCTTAAATAGATTAGGGGAAGACTTAGTTAAGCTTGATCTAGAATGAGCAATATGGAGAACCAATTCACCTAGCCACCTTCTGCTTGTTCAGTTTTACCTCTCCATATTTCCACCCAGGAATGAAAGCAGGTAATGAAATTAAAAACTAAATACATAATCAGGAAAAACACGTCACCATCTTCCCAGCTCCTTAAGACAGAGGTCCCCAACCTTTTGGACACCAGGGACCGGTTCCGTGGAGAGAGGTTTTTCCACAGACCAGAGGGTGCGTGGTTTTGTGTGCTGCCTGCGTCCCACGGATGGGGCTTTGCTTGTTTGTGTGGACCGGTTGCTGGCATGCTGCAGCCCAGTACCGGTCCATGGACCAGGGGTTGGGGACCCCTGCCTTAAGAGACAGAGGACTCACCCAGCATTCCTTTGTTGGAACTTGATAAGCACATATCCTTTTCAGCGCTAGGCAAGACAAAACCAACCACGAACACTTCCGCTCCATCCGCCATCAGGGCCAAGCCCAGCACAATGAAAAGCATCCATTGGAATCGTCCGTGGCTGCACTCCACAATGATATTCTCATACTGATGGGCCAATTGCTCTTCATCTTCCATTTTTTCTGCTATTAGCTCATCATGATCTCTGAACTCATTGGACAGGCCAGCTTTCTTCTGCTTAGGCTTGTCATCTGGGTGAGGAATGCCCTGGTACTCTCCTTCGTAGACTTCATCGTCTTCATCATGGCCTTCGGTAGCATCGCTCTGAGCATCTTCTTCCTGACTGGGTTCCCCCCTAGTGTGATAGGTTGGGTCATTGGGAGCATAACCTGTGTATCCACCATCCTGGTAGCGGTAGTCATCAAAGCCACGGCTCCCCTGATTTCTATCATCCATTTTGAGCAAATATGTCTGGCTGGACAGTTATATTTATCAATGTTTGTACTGTGGATGTATTTTAATCTGTTCAGTTAACTACATGGGCATAACTGCCCCTTCCTTTGAAGATGTGCTTTATATGTGATCAAAGCACCACAATTTAGATGAAACTTTAATTAAGGAATTGTGTCCTTTCTAAAAAAGCATGCCATGATATTTTAGCTCTGCCTTTTCGTGTCTTCTGAAGGCTTCAGCTGTCAAGCAATGTTGGGGGAGGAAAATCAAAGGATCAGCCACTTTTCTCATCAGGCCCTAGTGAGTCTTTGTAGAACGTTTGCTTTCACGGTCCATCTTCCTGTGGAAAGTCACATCCTAGAGAAGAAAAAAAGGGGGGGAATACACAATTAAATGCTTTGAAAGGCAGAGAAAGGTCACGTCGTGGTATATTTTCTGACATATTTCTTTCACAAAACCTTCCTGACAGAAATACCAAAGGAATTTCAAGAAAAGACTTTCAACTCGTCTGGAAACATTTTATGGAAGGGGGAAAAAGGGCAGCTAAAATATATTTAAAGACACTGTGGTCCCTGGGATGTCTTTGTGTATTCCATTTATATTCCGTATTTTGTTCAGGTGCTCCCTGGCTTGGCTAGCCCTCCATCCTCTTCCTCCAGGGAGTTTCATGGTAAAGATGGGCTAAAATCTGAGTCCCTTTGCTCCTAGTCCAACAATTACGTTGCATCGGTGTGCAAGAAATTAAATACAAGTGATCAAGGCCCAGAGATTTTTTTACAGGTTTCTTCCAGAAGTGGAATCGTTTCGGCTGAGTGCATAACACCTGTCCTCTGGACACTGGGAAAAAGTCCAAGTTCTATCCGAAAGTCACATTTTGTAAAGCAGGCTTTTGAATGGCTATGAAACAACTGCATTCATCGCATTCTCCCTTTGTAGATGTGTGAGACTCTCTCCAAATTTCCTTAGCACAAACCCTAAACACTAGCATTGCTTCTTGCCCTTTGGGGATGGTATAGTTCCTGAGACAACTTTACCCATGAAATGGACATTCAAGTTCTGCCTACTTGCTCCCAAGAGGAACTGGGGATAAAAGTGAAAATCCAAGCTCCACCCATGTGCCTCTCCCAAACTAATTCCCAACTCCACCACACTCATTTTGATGCCTGCATTTTTACCCACATGTCTGCATCCCATCCTCATGTGCTCATGGTATGAATGGCTCTTGGACTCTAAACAGTTGCTCTGCGATATTTGAAAAAAACCATTTTTCACATTGTAAGCATAAAGTCATATTTGCTTCTTTCCTGTCAGATTAAGATTCATGATCCTAGAATCTTACACATCCACCCAAATAAATGTCAGCAATCTGATCTGGCTGATGTAAAGATCGACTATCATCAACCTAAATCACTCTGTGATAGTACATTCCAAGATGTTCTTACACGATCTAAATGTTAGCTTTGCACTCTTGAGAACATCTTGCACGTGAAGGAAGAAATCCCAGAAAGCAAAAAAGTAGGAATATTGACTCCTTGCAGGTGAGAAGCATAGTTCATTTCAGTTTGTGGAGATGGCTGCAAACTCAGATCATCATGATGGAGAAGGGGAAGAATTTAATTATGTCTGTCTGTCTGTCTGTCTATCTATCTATCTATCTATCTATCTATCTATCTATCTATCTATCTATCTATCTATCTTTATTTCTATGTATCATCTATCCATCATTATCTATCTATCTATCTATCTATCTATCTATCTATCTATCTATCTATCTATCTATCTATCTATCTATCTTTATTTCTATGTATCATCTATCCATCATTATGTATCTATCTATCTATCTATCTATCTATCTATCTATCTATCTATCTATCTTTATTTCTATCTATCATCTATATCTAGCTAGCTATCATCTGTGTATCATCCATCTATCCACCCATCCATCCATTTATCTTCCCAGGAATTTGGTTTTCTGTTTCTGTGCTGACCTGTTCACTCACACATACATATAATTATGGTTTAGTGATTTTATTAATATTCCCCAGCAATTCCCTTCACCCAAAACCCAGAACTATCCCAATCAAGTCCAGTCAGGAGCACACCAAGATTAGTCCACAGAGCAATGGCCCAATAGTCCACAAGGCACTTGAATGTCGCTCAGACAAAACAACTCCAGCAGACAAAATTTAAATCCACCAGGCAAAACTTAAATCCACACACAAGAGAGCTCACGAGGCAAGAAAAGTTCAGAGTCTCAATTTAAAACACGGTGTCAATCCAGAGTAAAGCAGGAATCATGACAAACAAAAACATAGCTAGAAAACTAACACGTTGTTCCCAGCAATGCCTCCATCTGTCTGCTATGATAAATAGCCAAATTCTAGTGCAACCCATCAAGACGGGCGGAGCCCTCTCCTCTCAAATAATCTGGCTGACTTTTCTGCTCTTGCCTTTTTTTTCTGCCCTATGTGTTTATTTTTTTTTTTTTATTTATTTATTTATTTATTTATTTATTTATTTATTTATTTATTTAGATTTATATACCGCCCTTTCCCGAAGGACTCAGGGCGGTTTACAGGATATTTAAAAGAAAATCAATACAAAAGTTAAAACAAATTAAAAAAGATTAAATGAAACTCTGAGAGAAAATAAAAAACCCAGTTAAAATTAAAAATTAAAAAATTCTCAGCCTGGGCCAGAGAGCTCGAAGAGCCAGGTCTTCAGGTCCCGGCAGAATGAACGGAGGTCGGGGGTGGTCCTAAGCTCCACGGGCAGCTGGTTCCAAAGGGCAGGCGCCCCCACTGAGAAGGCCCTACCCCTGGGTGTTACCCGCCGGCAATCTTTAACCGGCGACACCCTGAGAAGACCCTCCCTGTGGGAGCGCACTGGACGAAGGGAGCTTGATGCCGGCAGCAGGTGTTCCCTCAAATATCCCGGACCCAAGCCATTTAGGGCTTTATAGGTCATCACCAGCACCTTGAATCTCACCCGGAGGGCAACCGGAAACCAATGCAGCTCGCGGAGTAGAGGTGTTACATAAGAGTATCGGGAGACCCCCATCACGACTCACGCGGCCGCATTCTGCACCAGCTGAAGCCTCCGGGTGGTCCTCAAGGGCAGCCCCATGTAGAGAGCATTGCAGTAGTCTAAACTGGAGATCACGAGCGCATGAGTGACTGTGCATAGGGCATCTCGGTCCAGGTAGGGTTGCAACTGGCGCACCCGTCGAATACAACAGAATCAGTTTTCTTAGAGGCCTGCATTTTAGTTGCTTTTTTTGGCATTCTTTTGCACATGTAATTGTGTATTCCTATTCTCTTGCATCCTCTGCCATAATTGTGCATTCCTGTTGCATTCCCAGGATCCTGGAGTCCCCAAAATCATGAATTTCAATCAGGATGGCAAACAGACCTTGGATGTGAATTGCCCAGAAAACCAATGAACAGCTTGCAACTCCAACACAGCTTTGGAAAAGTCAAGAGACACAAAAAATTTACAGCTCTGACTTTCAAGTTTTCCTTTCTCCTTCTCTGTGAGGAAGGGAGCAATAGCTAATGAGCTGTGATTTTCGATTCCACTTGAAAGAATCAAAAATCCTCTTACAGAGCTTCAGGCCATCCTTTCCATTTCAATGACACGGGGGCGAAAGACACAAACGGTCTGTTTTGACTCAGCATTTGCAGTGCTGCACTGAAATGCACTCACATCCATTACGAGTCTTTCAGAAAACGGTCTGAGCTGCAGCTGACTTTATTTAACCATCTGATGAAGGGAGGTACGGCCCATGGAAACTGGTCAGTGGTGGGATTCAAATATGTGAACAACCGGTCCTCTGCGTGGATGCCGCTTCCGGAAGTCCATTCAGGGCCTGGGCAACAAAAAAAAAAATTAGCTACCGGTCCTGCCAAAGTGGTGCAAACTGGCTGAATCCCACCACTGAAACTGGTGCATTTTTAAAAAATGTGTCGATTTTAAAAGTTACTGTCAGGCTCCTCCCAATTTCTCGCCTTTCCTCTTCCTAGCACTGACTCCTCACCTGCATTTTTGCAATACTTCTGTGGATGCATCTGATTGCTAATATATATATATATATATATATATATATATATATATATATATATATATATATATATATATATATATGTGTGTGTGTGTGTGTGTGTGTGTGTGTGTGTGTGTGTGTGTGTAAATTACTAACAAAGAATTAAGGGAGACTGAAATGCAAATATAAAATCTGTACTTTAAACAGATGGTTTGGTGGCGGTAGTGACGCTTGTGATTTTAAAAGTGAGGCAATGTCGTAAAATCCATGTTATTTCTTTGGAACAAAAACTACCCAAAAAAAAGCCGATTGTGTCATCGGAAAGCTGGATCGGATTGATTTTTATTTTTTTTAGATACACACCCCCATTGCAAGGGAGAGACTTTTTCTACTGGCATCTTTGCTTCTCCCTCCAGGAAGATATGCAAAGTAATAATGCTCATTAACACCTAGAGTGAGAAAAAAGGGGTCTCAGTCCTTGCTCTGAGTGAGAATCTTTACTCAAAACCACTACTAAGCCGCACAAGAAATCTAATAGTTCTATTATAAATCTAATAACAGTTTGGTCTACTGGTGAAGGCACCAGGCTATAAACTGGGAGAACTCTAGTCTTAGCCATGAAGGCCAGCTGGGTGACTTTGAACCGATCACCAGGAGATGGTGAGTTCCAGTCTCACTTTGGCTATGAAGGCTGGCTGGGTGACTTTGGGCCAATCACGTTCTCTCAGCCCAGCCCACCTCATAGGATTGTTGTTGTGGGGAAAATAGGAGGAGGAAGGAATATTAAGTATATTCACCACTTTTGAGTTATTTATAAAAATAATAAAGGCAGGATATAAGTGAATAAATATGATATTAATAGAATTGTATTTTGCAAACAGTTTAGGGCAAAAACTTTGAAAGGTGCATATATGTTCATGATATCTGAGTTGGCTGTGAAGGATTAAGGAGGAGATTTATGAACATGAACGAAAAAAATAATAATTACAGCTTTCATGTCACTGCAATATAGTTGAACAATTAATGTTATCCAGGTAATGGTGCAATGTGTGACTCTGAAAAGCCTATGAGAAACAGGAAACTAGAACAACAGCAATAGCAATAGTACTTAAGGCTTATATACCACTTCATAGTGCTTTACAGCCCTCTCTAAGGGGTTTACAGAATTAGCATATTTTCCCCCAACAATCTGGGTCCTCATTTTACCAACCTCGGAAGGACGGAAGGCTGAGTCAACCTTGAGCCCATCAGGATCAAACTCCTGGCAGTGGGCAGAGTCAGCCTGCAATACTGCATTCTAATCTTTGTACCACAATGGTAGAACTAGAATGAGAAATCGGCTATAGATGAGAGATTGCAATGCTTGAGAATTTTCAGCTCAGAAAAAAAGAGAGGAAGAGAAATCAGAACTCTTTCTGAATTTCCACTGAGCATTAAGAGGTTAGAAAACATCATATTTTTAACTTGTGAAATAGATGCTGTCAAGTCCAGGAGTTTGGGCCAATGGATAAGCTTTCCCTTCCTTAAAGCCCATCTCTTGCATCATTTAATTGAGAATAGAATAGAATAGAATAGAATAGAATAGAATAGAATAGAATAGAATAGAATAGAACAGAACAGAACAGAACAGAACAGAACAGAACAGAACAGAACAGAACAGAATAGAATAGAATAGAATAGAATAGAATAGAATAGAATAGAATAAAGGAATAGAATAGAATAGAATAGAATAGAATAGAATAGAATAGAATAGAATAGAATAGAATAGAATAGAATAGAATAGAATAGAATAGAATAGAATAGAATAGAACAGAATTATGGAATAGAATAGAACAGAACAGAATAATAAAGAATAGAATAGAATAGAATAGAATAGAATAGAATAGAATAGAATAGAATAGAATAGAATAGAATAGAATAGAATAGAATAGAATAGAATAGAATGGAATGGAATGGAATGGAATGGAATGGAATGGAATGGAATGGAATGGAATGGAATGGAATGGAATTATGGAATAGAATAGAATAGAATAGAACAGAACAGAATAATAAAGAATAGAATAGAATAGAATAGAATAGAATAGAATAGAATAGAATAGAATAGAATAGAATAGAATAGAATAGAATAGAATAGAATAATGAAATGGAAAATAGAAGAGTAGTAGTAGAGTAGAGTAGAGTAGAGTAGAGTAGAGTAGAGTAGAGTAGAGTAGAGTAGAATAGAATAGAATCGAATCGAATCGAATAGAATAGAATAGAATAGAATAGAATAGAATAGAATAGAATAGAATAGAATAGAATAGAATAGCTTCATTGTCATTTTGAATGTACATTAATCGGCATACATTAAAATGAAATTTTATTGCAATACAGCTCTCAAAGGTCACCACCTCCAATATACACTAAATATGACAAAATAAATACAGAATTATGTATACACCCACATATATTATATGTCACAGATATATGTATTATCTCTCTCTCTCTCATACATACACACACACACACACACACACACACACACACAAATATGAGAGAGAGAGAGAGAAGAGACAGAGAGAGATTCAGTCTCAGTTCCTGGTTTTAACACCATCCTGCAAGAGTCCTTCATTCCAAGTTAGGTTCCTTCTCAATTCACACAATATACATTTCTCTTCAGTGTTGAAGTGCAATCATTTATTTTCAGTATTTTGATCCTGACCGAGTCTTAACAGATTTCAATATAAAACATTTGGTACCAAAGAAAAATACACATAAAATAAAGACACATGAACAAGGTGCTTGAAAACAAACCAGTGCTTAAAAACATTCATACAGAATAGATTTGATGTGTTTACAGAAATAAGCATGGTTAAGGCCATTTGTAACTCCAAGACTAAGTGATTGCCTGACTTAGACACCACAAAATTCAAAGAGAGCCTTTGAATGTTGTACACCACCCAGAATCACTTATTTGGGCAACTCTATAAATTAGATGAATACAATAATATCTTCCTTGCCATCTCCCCATCAATCAACAGATGGCTTGAGTTTTTTGGGTTGTTTTTTTTTTTTTGCTTTCCTGATTATTGCAGATGGAATTCTAATGCACGCACAAATGCATGCGCAAACATTCCTTGGTATCAGCTTCACTACTCCTAGCTTGTAATCTTTCAACTAAATTATAAAAAGCCTCCTTGAATCCTCTGCAGAAAGAGGATTCACTATCAGGGTTAATATTGAGGGCATCTCACACAGTTGTTCACTCAAACCCAGGCACAGGGAATATAGATTTAATATTTGCAGGCTAAGGCACTGAATATTTCCATTATTTCAATCAGAGAGATTCTTTTTTTTTTAAAGAAAAAATCAACCCCTAAGAAGAAAAGAAATAAAATGACAAATGTGGTGTTGCAAACTGCAGGAAATCCCAGTGGGGCTTATTAAGTGAGCTACCTGTAGATCTTATACTAGGAGCTAAAAGGCATCTGACAGTCATTGTAATGACAGGAACAGATGCTGCCAGGCTGATTTCAGCACCAAGGCCAGCGCCCAATATTGCTAAGCACATTGATTTGTGCTTTAGATTGCAAGCCGCCCTGAGTCTTCGGAGAAGGGCGGGATATAAATGGGATTTTTTAAAAAAATCAGATTGAGAGACCCAAGCGATACCAAGTCCCAGCGATATGACAGATAATCCTTGATTTAAGGCTACAGTTGAGCCCAAAATTTCTGTTGCTAAATGAGACCTTTGTTAAGTGAGTTTTGCCCCATTTTGCAACTTTTCTTGCCAAAGTCCTTAAGTGAATCACTGCAGTTCTTAAGTCAGTAACTAGGTTGTTAAGTGTATCTGGCTTCTCCATTGACTTTGCTTGCCAGTCAGTTGCAAAAGGGAATCACATGACCCCGGGACACTGCACAACCGTCATAAGTATGAGTCAGTTGCCAAGCGTCTGATTTTTGATCGCATGACCATTGGGATGCTGCAACGGTTGTAAGTGAGAAAAACAGTCATAAGTCACCTTTTTCGGCGCTGTTGTAACTTTGAATTGCCACTAAGTGAGCTGTTGTAAGTTGAGGACTATCTGTATTCAGCTATTTCCTTGATTCAGATCATGCATTTGGCACAAAGGCCAAGGGAAACAAATGTTGTTGTTTTTTTGCAAAACAGAAAATCCAGACCAGGGAAAAAAAATGCAGCTCCATTTCTGCAGGAATCCATGCAGCCGCTGACCCCATGAATTATTTAAAGAAAACGTTTTCCTGCCAATTTTATAGCTGCAAAGCTTTCCTTTGCGTGCATGGGTAAAAGGGCAAATGATGCTATTGCCTCATTAACAAGCATCTGTTTTCTCCAAGGAAAAGTGAGCAGACCTGAGGGTGAGTAATTTATTCCTATGAATAACTGAGGGGAGGAGTTACTTCCAATCTCAACAAGGTTTGCTATTTTAAAAAGAGAAAACAGCTCTTTAGTGGCTGAGAAAGTTATACATTCTTCTACGTTTCTACTAAAGTGTACCCAAAATAGCTAATTTTGAGGTTGGGTTGTTGTTGTTTTTTAGAGAAGAAAATAAAAATAATTTCTCAAATTGGTAAGTCTGCCTCTGTGATTTCTGAATAATCCTGTTTTCCTTTCTGAAATTCCTACTAACGGTAGTTGAATGTTTATTCATAGAACATAGAATATTAGTTGGAAGGGACCTTGGAGGTCATCTAGTCCAACCCCCTGCTCAAGCAGGAGACCCTATATCATTTCAGACAAATGGTTGTCCAGTCTCTTTCTGAAAGCCTTCAGTGGTGAAGCATGCATCATTCTTTTTTTTATAATCACGTTGATGTATTCTCACTGTGTTCTTTTTCATTGTTTATTATATTGTCCTATTATCTTATTTCTGCTCTGTTTACACTCTTTTCATTTCTTCCTTCTCATTGTTGTAAGCAGCCTAGAGTAGCCCCACAGTTAGATAGGCG
Organism: Vipera berus; assembly: GCF_964194415.1. Lineage (NCBI taxonomy): Eukaryota > Metazoa > Chordata > Lepidosauria > Squamata > Viperidae > Vipera > Vipera berus. Next base: position 8,436,637 of record NC_138215.1, on the reverse strand, counting down.
GTAAAGAAATTTAACAAATAAGTAAATATCAAGCTGAGCTCTGGGTCAGTCACTTAGTTTCCCAAAGTGAGGCTTTCAAAGATCTTAAGCTGACATCTCCCACTTCCTTACCTATCTGATTATCCCTTACCGTATGAAAAGGAGCTGGACACAGTATCTTCCTCCCTTCCCTGAAGCATGAGATCAAATGGTTCCTATTTTAGCCTTTAAGTAAAATAGCATTAAGAGACAGAAAACAAATCCTTGCATGACCTTGCAGGAGTGACTTCCTTTCCCTTATTCCAATTCAGAAAGGCTAGAATGAATGTGGTGGCTCAGTGGGTTAGGACGCTGAGCTTGTCAATCAGATGGCCGGCAGTTTGGCAGGTCAAATCCCGAGCGCCGCGTAACAGAGTGAGCGCCTGTTACTCGTCCCAGCTTCTGCCAACCTAGCAGTTCGAAAGCACGTAAAAATGCAAGTAGAAAAATAGGGACCACTCCGGTGGGAAGGTAACGGCGTTCCGTGCGCCTTTGGCATCTAGTCATGCCGGCCACATGACCACGGAGACGTCCTCGGACAAGCACTGGCTCTTCGGCTTTGAAACGGAGATGAGCACCGGCCCCTAGAGTCGGAAACGACTCACACACATCTGCGGGGGAACCTTTACCTTTACCTTTACTTAGAATGAACACTCTGTTAATGAAACATATTTATTGTTAAGTTTTCTTGGATGTCCAACCTTTATTATTTTTACGAACATCAAACATATCGCACACGCTTTCCTTCTCCTATTTAGGTGTGCACCTTTGGTGTATAGCTATGCTGGCCACATGACCATGGAAATTGTCTTCAGACAATGCTGACTCCCTCCCTGTACACCATCACCTCTAGAGTCGGACATAATTGAAGAGGGGAAACTTTTAGCCTTTACCTGCATTGTGTGCTAAGACAAAGGTAAAAGATCTATTTGTCCTGCAGATTTGCCCCTTTAGAAAGGAAGAGAATTTCACCCCTGTATAATCACCAAAAACTAGCTGTTCCAAGAACAACGCTGCCAGTTTTATTTCTGAAGGAAGTTTGGCTGAACTCAAAATAAACTCTGTTGTGGTTATGAGTATTGGGTTATTGTTGCTTTATTCTGTTTGATGCGGAGGAACATCCAGACAACCCAAATCTCTTCTTACCTACCCAAACATCTGCACAATTCAGTATGATACAGCTCAAGTCCAATGTATATTCCACTTAGATACGTTGGTTGTGTGAACCTGCTCTTTTCTCAGTTCAAGGAGCTTCCTACACTGTCCTCCAATACACTACTAACCTCAATCCCAGAGTAGGATGTGACAATTCAGAGTTATTATTCATTCACTCAAGATAAAACAACAGTGACTTTTGCATTATATTCTTGGCTTAAAAGTCCCTGCAATGCTCTGCTTGGAATTTGTAGTTGCTGAATAGAAACAGCCAGCTGACATACCAAACTAAGTGGGTGAAAAACTTTTTTTCAAATATTATATTTTAGCATTTGCTTTTGTACTAACAAAGAGTATTTGGCAGAGGAAAGATTGGGCTAGCCGCTAGTGACTGGCAGGCCAGTTAGGTCCCTTCCAACTCTATTATTCTGTATTACATTCTGTATTTTTTTTCTCAAATCGTCATTATTATCATCATTCCTTTTTTACTCATTCAGACCTTAAAGGAAAATCTAACTACACACCAGTTTCTGTTAAATCTTTCATCCATTACCAATGATCTAACTTTCCAGCAAACAAGCTTAAAAGTAAGATTTTAACAAAACATGTAGCTAAGAATCCCTGCTCCGGTTTCTGAGATTTGCTATGCTTCTTCCACATATAAATCTTATTCCGAGAAACCCCCAATTTATTTATGTTTTTCTTATGCTAAATTAGGGAAGGATGCTCAAGAATTGGGCCAAGACCACCAACCCAAAGCTTACTTTCCAAAATTATAAATTGGAAGGAATGTGGGTAAGGTGTTATTTGCAAAAGATGCATTTATTGGAAAAACAAGAAGAATAGAAGTGAGAATTTAAAGAATCAAGTATAAAGTGGAAATTTTTCAAAAAGCTTCAACATGACCTGAGGTACATTAAGAAATAATGGGGCAGTTGATAAAATATCACAACTGCTTCTATCCCACTAGGCATATTGACTTGAAAACTGTGTTCCCATATTGATTGCCTGAGGATGCACAACACACGTGACTGTTGTACAAAATAGGGCTAGAGAGTTTCTGACTCAAGATATTATTGCAAAAGCAACTTCTGTACTTCCATATTGTTGCCAAAAGGACTGCATGGATCTGTCCAATATAGTCATCTGAATGTGAGCTCAGCTAAAAAGGGGCGTTCCCTTTCCTTCAGGACAGCCCAAAGGACATTCATCCACCTGGAGAATGATAGGAAGACTAACTGTCAGAATCCATTTATATCATATTCATAAATGGAATGTTTCAAACATTATTCCATGGATTCTGCCATCTCCCGAAGAGAAGAGAATAGATGTGTATTGAACTGGTATTAGGCATTTCAAAGGAAAGGAGAAGCCTTTTGAACTGGGGAAACAAAAGGGGGGCTAGCATCTGGCTTGTGTCACAGAAGAGAGCAATAAACATGAAGGGTCCTAAGTTCCTTTTTCCCACGAGAGGGATGATACGAGAGAAAGGATGGGGGACTGACCAAATGGGGTTAAGGAGGGGTTAAACCGGGAACTCTTTATAAGGGTTTACTTCGTGGAATAATATTAAGTCCTGTCTCGTTTCCTACAACCAAGCATGTCATAGTAAAGATTCTTTTTGGAATAGATTTGACTCCAAGAATTTTGTCTTCCTAAGATGTGGTTTGGGGTGGGTCCTGACACTAACCTTTTCTGCAAGAAAACAACTAACCTCAGAGAGCACCAAGGACCCCTTCATTTCAATCCTGAGCTACAAATATTCTCCTTTATTGCTTTCGGTTCAGCATCCAAAAGAGCAAGCTCACTCACCTGCAGTCCAAAGCAATACAGGTAGTTCTCGTCTTACAACCACAACTGAGCACAAAATTTATGTTGCTAAGCGAGACATTTGTTAAGTGAGTTTTGTGCCCCATTTTATGACTTTTCTTGCCACCGTTGTTAAGCGAATCGCTGCAGGTCTGAAGTTAGTTACCCAGTTGTTACCTGAATCCGGCTTCCCCACTGACCTTGCTTGTCAGAAGGTCACAAAGGGGGAATCACGTGACCCTGGGATGCTGCATAACCGTCATAAATATGAGTCAGTTGCCAAGCCTCTGAACTCTGATCACATGAACATGGGGATGCCGGAATGGTTGCAAGAGTGAACAACGGTCACCAGTCACCTTTTTCAATGCCGTTGTAACTTGGAATGGTCACCAAATGAACCGTTGGAAGTTGAGGATTACCTGTGTCGCACAGGTTTCAAGCATCTCGTTCTGCACAACGTGTAAGCCAGCATTTTAATAGTACTATGCATGTGTGCATGGGTGTATTTGTGTGGGTGTGGGTGTCCATGTCTGGGTGTGAAAGTAAGGGTGTGAAGAAATATGACTAGTGGTCAAATTATGTATTCCAAACTGTTCATCTGAGGTAACACTGGGAACTACTAAATCTACTACTAGAGCCTTGGTGGAGCAGTGGGCTAATGACTCCTTAAGTAACACCAGCTGCCTGCAATTAGTGCAGGTTCGAGTCCCACCAGGCTCAAGGTTGACTCAGCCTTCCATCCTTCCGAGGTAGGTAAAATGAGGACCCAGATTGTTGGGGGCAATTAAGCTGACTTTGTAATAATGCCGCTGGGGGGGGGGCAAAAGCCCTAATAAGCAGGCATATACATAGAATGAAGGCTATTGCTAAGCTTGTAAGCCGCCCTGAGTCTTCAGAGAAGGGCGGGATATAAATGGAATTAAAATAAATAAATAAAAATAAATAAAATCCAGACAAGATACAGTAGGAAAGATGGATAGATTGCTCCTTCCTCGCTATCTGACTGAGCCTTCCCCCAGCAAAATGCAATGCTCAGACTTGCTGGCTTGTATTTGGAAAAGCAGCTGGCAATAAAGCAGGGGACAGCAGCAGACTTTGGCTCTCCCCAGTCAGCTTCCCCATCCCCCCCCCAACCACACCTTGTCCTCTGCAACCGCAGCACTGAGGGGGCCTTCCTGCTTCCCTGAAGCGAGAGCTTGGTTAGTAGAGCCTAGCGTGTCTTCTTGCTTTCCGGCCTGCAGGCCCCGCCCTGCCCACTGTTGCAACCTCCATCCTACAAAGAAGCTCTCCTGTTCCATGATGCTGATGAAATATGGGAAGGAGCTGCCATCTGGGACAGAGGAGAGCTGCAAAAGGATCAGTCACGCCCAGCAGGAGCCTCCAGGCTGACACCTGGAAAGCTCCATCATTTGAACAGCTCACTGTTCAATTAGTCCAGCCCCAAAAAGGACTGCAAATCTCTATCATATCTATCTATCTATCTATCTATCTATCTATCTATCTATCTATCTATCTATCTATCTATCTATCTATCTATCTATCTATCATCTATCTACCTACCTACCTACCTATCTAACATCTATCTCTATCATCACTATCCTCTCTATCCATCTATTTACTTCTACCAATTTATCTATTTTATCTCTATCATCTCTTTGTCCATGATCTATCATACTTATCTGTTATCTCTATACTTATCTCTATGTCTCTGTCATCTATTTATCTATCCTCTATCTATCCATTCATTCACCCATGCATCCATCCCTGTCCCTCTATTTATCCCTATGATGTATCTATCTTCTCTGTTTCTCTCTCTCTCTCTCTCTCTCTCTCTCTCTCTCTCTCTCTCTCTCTCTCTCTCTCTCTCTCTCTCTCTCTTCAGTTTAGCACTGCCAGTGCTGCTGGAATGGACAAGACATTTGAAGTGCTCATCCCTGCAAGAGAATCCTATCTACTTTGGCAATGTTCAAGCACATTTTCAAGGATTATTCTTGAAAATTCATCTTCTCCGAGTTTTGCATTACATTTTCCAGCAAACATGTTTCAGTGGAAAGTTGGCTTGTGAATAGGGGTGTCTGCAGGACGTTGCCAAAAAGGTCAAGGTGGCAACTGCAACTGTGCAATCAAAGGTCTGCCTGGATTTTGTGTGCAGGGAAGGGATTAAAAAAGGGGGGGTCAGGGCTTTGACTGTATGGTTATAAATGTCATAGTGCCTTTTTGATACCTGTTCTCTGTGAATCCCCTGCCTTCCATTATTAAGGCTACATAATGGCCAATATTTGGAAAACTGACTTTACTATTAGCACGGTTGAATGACAAGGTATATGATCTCATCTGAGATTCAGCTTTTACCAGCTCCTAGCACCATTACTAAAACTGCATGCAGTTTTAAAGCGTAGTTAAATGGGGAGTGGGAGTCAGGAGCCTACTTGAAAAAGAGAAAGGCTGGTAATATCTTGGGAAAATCAAACACCCAAAACACTGACCCAACCCAGAGTTGTTCTGAAACTGAGGAATGTTCAAAAATGGTCTAATAGCTCAGGTGCAGTTAGCATCCTGTTGTATTTGTGTGACAAAGAAAGACACTATGGATTTAAGACTAATGGAGGACTTCTTTTGAAATTGTGTGGGTGGGTGTTTAATTTCTGGATCATACAAGAAGGTTGGGTTGGGTTTGGCTTTCCCCCCCTTCTTATTGGATCAGACAATTGATCCAAGACAGAAAAAAGAAGCATCATATAGTGCCTTCTGATGGGCGGCACTAAGTGCTGTGTCTCCGGGAATAGCACTAACTTGCTTTTAGAGCACAGCAAATGCATCAGGAATTTTTTTTTTAATCCCATTTATATCCCGCCCTTCTCCGAAGACTCAGGGCGGCTTACAATTTTTAAAGCACAAATCAATGTGCTTAGCAATCTCCAGGTTTCTATCTTTTATCTCTTTTCTGCATTCACCAGAATTCACAAGTTCAATAGTTTAATGAAAAGGAGGACTAGGGGTGATATGATAGCAGTGTTCCAATATTTGAGGGGCTGCCCCAAAGAAGAGGGAGTCAAGCTATTCTCCAAAGCGCCCAAAGGCAGGACAAGAAGCAATGGATGGAAACTAATCAAGGAGAGAAGCAACCTAGAAGTAAGGAGAAATTGCCTGACAGTTAATTGGAACAATTAACCAGTGGAACAACCTGCCTCCAGAAGCGATGAATGCTCCAACACTGGAAATTTTTAAGAAGAGACTCGACAGCCATTTGTCTGAAATGGTATAAGGTTTCCTGCCTGACCAGGGGTTGGACTAGATGACCTCCAAGGTCCCTTCCAACTTTACTAATATGATTATAATTATGATTAGGGTTTGCTGCCTGAGCAAGCGGGTTGGACTAGAACAGGGGTGTCAAACTCAATTTCATTGAGGGCCACATCAGCATGGCGGTTGCCCTCAGGGGGCCAGGTGGGTATGGCCTGGGTGGGCGTGGCCTACTGGGTGGGCGTGGCTAGAGTGCGTATGGCCTACTGGGTGGGCGTGGCCAGCTCTACATCATTGGCATCAAGGGTGCCTATGGGGGCCTGGGCAGGAGTGGGACAGATCTGGGGGTCTCTGGCAGGAGGAGGGTCTCTGGGCCAGGACCAAGGCAGTGGGGGCCGTTCCCTCACTGTTTCCAGGATGGCTTCGTGGGCCACATGAAACCACTTCGTGGGCCGGATCCAGCCCCCGGGCCTTGTGTTTGACATGTCTGGACTAGAAGAACTCCAAGGTCCCTTTCAACTCTGTTATTCTGTTATAGGTCCTCCAATTCCTGAAAAACCACAGCAAATAAGCAATCTTCAGAGCTCTTCTTCTGCTGTGGTTCCCAGTGATATCACTTAAATTGTTTAGCGTGTTTAACCAAATACAGTTTATCGCCAACAGAACACAAAAAGCTTTAATCTGGATACAGGTCCGACGTTCAGTTTAAATGTTCCAAAATTCTCCCAATGAAATGAGAATTCAGAAGGAACGGAAGACGAATTGACATTAGGGAATTTGGGCCTCGAATAAGCTGGATTTTTTCCCCCCATTTCTAGATGAAAATCTTCTGTGCCAAATAAATTATTAAGAGGAAGACACAGTGAAGAGGAAAGGCTGCCTGGAGAGACTGCAGATGTGGGAGGAGAGGGAACATAAGCATGAAGAACTGCGTGTTCATGGCAGAAGGTTTGGAGGATGTATAGAAGAGAAGTAAAATGAAGCATAGGAATTTGTGTAGGGTGTAGGACTTGGATATGGCTAGTCTCTAGAGAAAAGAAGGACTAGGGGTGACATCATAGCAGTATTCCAGCATTTGAGGGGCTGCCACAAAGAGGAGGGGGTCACTTTGTTCACCAGAGCACCAGAGGGAAGGATGAAAAACAATGGTTAGAAACTGATCAAAGAGAGAAGCAACCTGGAATTAAGGAGAAACTTCCTGACAGTGAGAACAATTAGCCAGTGGAACAGCTGGCCTCCAGAAGTTGTGGGTGTTTCATCACCGGAGATTTTTCAGAAGAGACTAGACACAAAATGTCTTCAAGGAAAAACAAAGAAAGTCCAGCTGCCTCTTGAAAAAGCACCTTTGGGACAACCAGGACCTGCAGGACTGAGTATCTCCACAGACACTTCAGACCTGTGGTTTTGATGAATATAAAAAAATGGGATAGTAGAAAAAGTGAGCTTTTTTGTAATAAAAATAAGAGATAACTTTGCAATCATAGTAGTATTCCAAAGAAAATTGGAAGCTTCTTGGTTTCTATTTCTTCTTATCCTTCCTTTATTGCAGTTTTCTTTTCTCTCTCTCTTTCTCTCTTTGTTCTCTTTATTCTGTGTTAACTTTCTGTTGGTTTTTATGTTCTTTTGATGTAAAATTTATATGAAAAATAGAGATGCTTCTCAAGACATGGGGATGTTACGCTGTGCTCTGGCTGCCTCACCTATGAATAATTCAGTAATCTGTATTTTTCTTTTGACAGAAAGCACTTCCATTAACCAGTTAACGTGCTCTCTAGATATTTCCAATTAAAAACAAAAATTGTATTACTCTTGACACAGCATCATAAATCTGGCTAGCTCACAACTGTTCTCAAGAAAACATCAAAATGAATTTTTTCCAAATTTAATTTAATTTAATTTATTATCATTTCTATACCGCCCTTCTCCCGAAGGACTCAGGGCGGTGTACAGGGCAAGAATAAAACACAGAAATTTACAAAAATTAAAAGATAATTAAATACATGCCCGATTAAAATACAATAGATACATAGTAAAAACCCCAATAAGAATGATAAAAAACCCCACCAATCCCCCCTCAGGCCAGGCCGGCTTGCTCGAACAAGTATGTTTTCAGATCGCGGCGAAAGAGAGCGCAGATCGGGCGCCGTCCGGAGCTCAACCGGTAACTGGTTCCATAGCTCCGGAGCGCCCACAGAGAAGGATCTCCCCCTGGGGGCCACCAATCGACATTCTCTGATCGGTGGCACCCTGAGGAGGCCCTCTCTGTGGGAACGCACAGGGCGCAGGGAGCTTGATGCCGGCAGCAGATGTTCCCTGAGGTACTCCGGCCCCATGCCATGGAGGGCTTTGAACACCATTACTAGCACCTTGAATCTCACCCGGAAGACAACTGGCAACCAATGCAGTTCACGGAGCAGAGGTGTCACGTGGGAGTATCGGGAAACTCCCAACACAACTCTCGCGGCTGCATTCTGTACCAGTTGGAGCCTCCGGGTGGTCCTCAAGGGAAGCCCCATGTAGAGGGCGTTGCAGTAGTCTAGACGAGAGGTCACGAGCGCGTGAGTGACCGTGCATAAATCATCCCGGCTTAGATAGGGCCGCAACTGGCGCACCAGGCGAACCTGGGCGAAAGCCCCCCTAGTCACGGCCACCATGTGATCTTCCAAGGTAAGCCGCGAATCTAGGAGGACTCCCAAGTTGCGAGCCCTATCTACGGGGGGTAATAATTCACCCCCCATAGAAAGAGATGGAATATCCGAATAGACCCGGGATGAAGGTATGCAAAGCCACTCGGTCTTGTCGGGGTTGAGTTGAAGTCTGTTCCTCCCCATCCAGACCCGAACCGCCTCCAGGCAACGGGACATCACGTTGAGGGCATCACTGGGGTGGTTTGGGGTAGAAAGAAAAAGCTGGGTATCATCAGCGTACTGATGATACCCAACTCCAAAGCCACGAATGATCTCACCCAGCGGTTTCATATAGATGTTGAACAGGAGAGGCGAGAGGACCGACCCCTGAGGAACTCCACAAACGAGAGACCTCGCGGTCGACCTCTGCCCTCCTGTCAACACCGACTGCGAGCGTCCCTGGAGATAGGAGGAGAACCACTGTAAAACCGTGCCTCCCACTCCCAATCCCCTGAGACGCCGCAGCAGGATACCATGGTCGATGGTATCGAAAGCCGCTGAGAGGTCTAATAGGACTAGAACAGAGGAATGACCCCTGTCCCGAGCCCTCCAGAGATCATTCACCAGCGCGACCAATGCCGTCTCTGTGCTGTGCCCGGGCCTGAAACCCGATTGGTACGGGTCTAGATAATCCGCTTCATCCAGGACCAAAGGGAGCTGATGCGCCACCACACTCTCAACAACCTTCGCAAGAAAGCGAAGGTTGGAGACCGGACGAAAGTTGTTCAATACAGCTGGGTCCAAGGCAGGCTTCTTGAGGAGGGGCCTCACCACCGCCTCTTTCAAGACGGCAATCCCTTTACAGACTCTTTCTCGGTCCTCGGTGACCGATATTTGATATTTTTTGCATATGGAAGACAAAAAGGCAAAAGTTGGAAGTTTTTATTGCAATTATTATTATTATTATTATTATTATTATTATTATTATTATTATTATTATTATTATTATTATTATTATTATTATTATTATTATTATTATTATTATTATTAATTTTATTTGTATACCGCCCTTCTCCGGAAGGACTCAGGGCGGTGAACTGGGCAATACATGTTAAAAAGACAGAATACAAAAATTAAAAAAGATTAAACAAGTGCCCAAAACTCTTAAATAGATTAAAACACATTTAAAAGTAATAAAAACCCAACCCCCTCCCATCAGGCCAGGCCAGCTTGTTCAAAGAGATACGTCTTTAGATCGGGCCGGAAGGAGCGAAGGTCGGGCGCCAGAGGCCATTGACAGAGGCCATTGCAGCACAACCCATTTTAGGCTTTCTTCAAAGATTACACAATCTGCATTAGCACAACTTCTGTTTCTGAGCCAAGCACAAAGTGCTGAGCACAGTATTGAAAAGCTCTAAAACATTAAAGCCTCAGGTATCTAAATCCAGGCAAGTGACTATTTTGTGTTTTTTCCCCTCTAAAATATTAATTGGTAACCAATATCGCATAGAATATAGACTGCTGGAGGAATCTAAAGAATTTAAGCTGATTTCTATGTACTTAATCACACACAGCCTGAAGACTTTAAAAATCGTTCAGGGAGTGTTGAGCACATCTGATCTTAAACCTAAGAGTTGTTCTTTGTTTTCAGGTTGTTTCACACCAAACGTCTGGAAATTTTGGTACCACTGCAAACCACTGCAAAACTGTTGACTAGACAACCATTTGGCTGGTATGGCATAAGATTCCTGCCTTGAGCAGGCGGTTGGACTAGAAGACCTCCAAAGTCCCTTGCAGTCCTACGACTCCGTGAAAAGTGAGTGTAACTTAGTGCTCAGACTTCTCTGAAGCTCAAATTTTCCTTGCAGACTCAAAGGTGTGTTTTTCATGGGGGGGGGCAACTGGACTTTCTTGTTTTTCTTTTAAGACGTTTCGCTTCTCATCCAAGAAGCTTCTTCAGCTCTGATGTCAGAGCTGAGGCAAAACTCACTTAACAACTGTCGCACTTAGCAACAGAAATGTTGGCTTCAGTTGTGGCCGTAAGTTGAGGACTACCTGTATAGATTTACACTAACAGTAATGTTGGAAATCTGAATACTCCTTTCCACCTTCCTCCCTTTATATTTATGAGAACTAGAAAGGATCAGTTCTGAGACACTTTCTCCGATTATATTTCTATCCTGGACTCAAATTTCAGCCTCCTTCCTTCCTTCCTTCCTTCCTTCCTTCCTTCCTTCCTTCCTTCCTTCCTTCCTTCCTTCCTTCCTTCCTTCCTTCCTTCCTTCCTTCTTTCCTTCCAGGTTATCACTGCAACTCCTTTTTTATAGAAAGGATTCAATCACATGGATACTATCTTGACTTTTTCAAGCCCTCCTTGCAGACACCTTGAACTTATCCCAATCACCAGAATGTCGTCCTACCTCATTCCCAGTAAAAGCAAAGAATGGTGAGATCTTTTTCTCACTCTAAAACTGCAACTTTAAAGGAAAGGTCTAAAGCAAGGGCATCTAACCTTGGCAACTTTAAGACCTATGGACTTCAACTGGTGCGCCAGTTGCATCCCTATCTGGACCGAGATGCCCTACGCACAGTTACTCATGCGCTCGTGACCTCCCGTTTGGACTACTGCAACGCTCTCTACATGGGGCTGCCCTTGAGGACCACTCGGAGGCTTCAACTGGTGCAGAATGCGGCCGTGCGAGTTGTAATGGGGGTCTCCCGATACTCCCATGTAACACCTCTACTCCGCGAGCTGCATTGGCTTCTGGTTGTCCTCCGGGTGAGATTCAAGGTGCTGGTGATGACCTATAAAGCCCTACATGGCTTGGGTCCGGGGTATTTGAGGGAACACCTGCTGCCAGCATCAAGTTCCCTTCGTCCAGTGCGCTCCCACAGGGAGGGTCTTCTCAGGGTCCCACCGGTAAGAGATTGCCGGCGGGTAACACCCAGGGGTAGGGCCTTCTCAGTGGGGGCGCCTGCCCTCTGGAACCAGCTGCCAGTGGAGCTGAGGACTGCCCCCAACCTCCATTCATTCCGCCGGGGCCTGAAGACCTGGCTCTTCGAGCTCTCTGGCCCAGGCTGAGGATTAATTTATTTTAATTGGGGTTTTATTTGTACAGGGATAAATTTAATCTTTTTTAAACTGGTTTTAACTTTTGTATTTTTGGTTTTTAATTCCCTGTAAACCACCCTGAGTCCTCCGGGAAAGGGCGGTATATAAATGTAATAAAATAAATAAATAAATAAATAAATAAATAAATAAATAAATAAATAAATAAATAAATAAATAAATAAACTCCCAGCATTCCACAGCACAGAATTCTGGGAATTGAAGTCTACAGGTCTTTTAAGTTCCAAGACTGGACACCCCTGGTCTAAAAACTCAAGCCAGGTTCATACTGTCTGGATAGCCCTTGGCAGTGAAAGCAGGAGTCCCCACCTCCCTCACATTCAGCTCCAGTCGAGATTTGATGTATTTATTTTTTTTATCATTACTGCTCTTCCTACAAATCAAGGTCCTTCTTCACCTGCAGGCAGGCTGTGACAGCAGAGGGCAGATTAATGTTCTTTGGGGTGATGACGGGACTTGCGAAGTATCTTCATATATTCTCAAGAGTGAATATATTTAGTTCCCTGAGAAGTTCCTCATAGGACCTTGTTTCCAGTCCCCACAAGCTCCGTTAGCACACAGCACATGTGGGAGAGTCGGGTGGAAAAAGGTGGTAGAGGAAAGAACATCCCAAGGAGAGAAGGTTTTGTTTTTTAAAAAAAAAACATGAGGACGGGAAAAAAAGCTTATTTCCTTGAAGGTAATAATTTTAGCCAAGTGTCAACAGGTGTCTGGAGACCTAAGACTAAGTGTTCCTTTCCCACTTTTTCTGTTGGCTTCTGCTCCCCGCACCCTATTTGTTGATTTTCTTTGGCACCAATTCTTTTTTTCCACCCCGGGGAACTGACTCCATCTGTTGCTTCAGATCCAATGCTCAGCTCCAGCCTGTCTCTGCTTCCAAACTGCCAAAGAGGGAGAATTGTTTTATGAAGCAATTTCAGAGAGCTCTGACTTTACTACTTCTGGGTGTGCTTTTTGTCTCTGCTGTAGTGAGACCGAGAGACGTGGACTGTGTCCTCATTTGCACCTAAACACAGCAGAGTCATACCTTGGCAACCTTGTCCCACAGGAGCCTGCCTTTCACGTTGCACCTCTGAGTAAGAGAGGCTTCTTCCATCCTTAGCTGTACCAGGGTGAAAGTAGCGCCCTCCTCCTGATTTGAGCGCCTCCAAGGACAGCCTTAAAGTGTATAAATCTATTTGGTTTTGTATCCCCTTCAGCTTAGAGGAAGCCAGAAAACTGGCAATAGCCAGGAACAGAAGCAATAGAGACAGGAGAGAGATTGGTAATTGGGGGCAGCCAATTTCATGCCGGTATCATTTTTTTTGCTAAATCAAGGATGGGTGAAGAACACTTCAAAAGGCTAGAAATGATGGTACCCTGGAGCAGCAGTTGATAAAATTCTTACCAAGAGATTCTGCAAGTGGTCAAAGGAGGGAGAGAAGGATGGATGGATGGATGGATGGATGGATATAGATGACAGATAGATAGATAGATAGATAGATAGATAGATAGATAGATAGATAGATAGATAGATAGATAGATAGATAGATAGATAGATAGATAGATATAGATATATATAGATATATAGATAGATAGATAGTTAGATAGATAGATAGATAGATAGATAGATAGATAGATAGATAGATATATAGATATAGATATAGATATAGATATAGATATAGATATATAGATATAGATATTATAGATATTGTAGATTGCTCTGGCAGTAAGAACAATTAGTCAGTGGAATAACTTGCCTCCCAGAGGTTTTCAAAAATAAATTGGATAACCATTTGATTGACATGGTATAAGTCTTCTGCCTTGAGTAGAGGGTTGGACTAGAAGATCTCAGAGGTCCCTTTCAGCCCTATGATTCTATGATAGATAGAGATTAATCAATTGATCAATCCATGGGTAGATAGGTAGATTTTTTTTCCTTCCTTTCAATTGTTTCCAATTCTCACAGACTGCATGGTTAAGTCCCTACCATTTTCTAGGCAGCATTTCCAGAAGTGGCTTGCCCTTGCCTCTTTCCTAGGGCTGAGGGGGAGGGACTGGGCCACCCAGCCGGCTTCATACTGAAGGTGGAACTAAAATTTGTGGTCTCTAGCCTGATGCTTTAACCACTACACAATAATTAGGCAGAAAAGGTAGCTTATGGGTGGACAGTGGATGAGTGTGTGAATGTGGGAGAGAACAGATGGACAGATGGAAGAATATAGAGGTAGATACTTTTTTTAGAGTCATAGATCTGTACAAAAACAGTACGTGACTTAATCTGCAGCCCATTCAATAGACAATCTTAGCTGTAAAACCTGACTAGACCAAACATAATAAAACCAGGAAACACGTAATAATATTAATTAATTAATACAGAACACTATGTAAATACAATAAAAGAAAAGAAATCTAAAAAGCTACAATAACTAAAGTGATAAAGAAGTACGTAGTACAAAAAGACAACTGGGCTAGCTTAAACAAATTCAGCAAACCACAGAATTGAAGAAGAAAATACACAAAAAAAACCCCAGTTACATCAATTAGCAAATAACATTAACCGTCACTGGTCCATTCTGTTTGGGTTCTGCAGCAGGCATTTAAACCAACTAAGCCACTTATCAGCCAGCAGGCACTGAAAATAAAACGAAGGGGGTTTATACATTTCATGGTATCAACAGCTGGAAATGCTGACGGAGGCCAAGCATCATATAATTTCAATGATTATGCTGGCTCAAGAATTCTGGGAGTTGAAGTCCACAAGTCATAAAAGGGCTAAGTTTGAAGACCCCTGCACTATACTAACAGTGTGGGCTCAGCTGCTCTCTGCCCCCCATGCCCAGGACAACACGCAGGCCTTCAAGCTTTCAGAAAGGTGAGCAGCGTCACTCAATGGATGAAGACCCAATTACAGCTAGTCCTCAATGTGCGACTACCATTGAGCCCAAAATGTATATTGTTAAGCAAGACAGTTGTTAAGTGAGTTTTGCCCCATGTTATGACTTTTCTGGCCACCGTTGTTGAGCAATCCACTGCATTTGTTGAGTTAGTAACACAGTTGTCCAGTGAAACTGGCTTCCCCATTGATTTTGCTTGTCAGAAAGTCACCAAAGCAGATCATGTGATCCGGAGAACCTGCAAACCATCATACACATGAGCCTGTTGCCAAATATCCAAATACCAAATAGATGTTGAGACTTTAGAAAGAGTACAGAGAAGAGCAACAAAGATGATTGGGGGACTGGAGGCTAAAACATATAAGGAATGGTTGCTGGAATTGGGTATGTGTAGTTTAACGAAGAGAAGGGTGAGAGGGGACAGGATAGCAATCTTCCAGTATCTCAGGGGCTGCCCCAAAGAAGAGGGAGTCAAGCTATTCTCCAAAGCACCTGAAAGCAGGACAAGAAGCAACGGATGGAAACTAGTCAAGGAGAGAAGCAACCTAGAACTAAGGAGAAACTTCCTGACAGTTAGAACAATTAATTGGTGGAACAACTTGCCTCCAGAAGCTGTGAATGCTCCAACACTGGAAGTCTTTAAGAAGAGACTGGACAGCCATTTGTCTGAAATGGTATAGGGTTCCCTGCTTGAGCAGGGGGTTGGACTAGATGACCTCCAAGGTCCCTTCCAACGTTGTTGTTGTTGTTGTTATTAATAATAATAATATTTTGATCATTTGACCATGGGGAGGCTGCAATGGGCATAAATGTGAAAAACTGTCATACGTCACCATTTTCAGTGCTGTTAAGAGATTTGAATGGTCACTTAATGAATGATTGCAAGTGGAAGACTTCCCAACGTACTTGCTACCTGTTAACAGATTACCTGCAAATGTGGATTTTGTAGGGCCAAATACACAGGTAGTCCCTGACTTCCAACAGTTCACTTACTGACCGTTCAAAGTTACAATGGCACTAGAAAAAGTGACTTATGACTGTTTTTTTCAGACTTATGACCATTGCAGCATCCCCATGGTCACGTGATCAAAACTGGATGTTTCGCAACTGACTCATATTTATGATGGTTGCAGTGTCCCGGAGTCACATGATCCCCTTTTGCAACCTTCTGACAAGCAAAGTCAATGGGAAAAGCCAGATTCATTTAACCACCCTGTTACTCACTTATCAACTGCAGTGATTCACTTAACGACCATGGCCATAAAAGTTGTAAAGTGGGGCAAAACTCACTTAACAAATGTCTCGCTTAGCAACAGAGATTTTGGGCTCAGTCATGCACGTAAGCTGAGGACTGCCTGTAATGAAGTATGGGACTCATTTACACAAAACACTGCATGTTTTTTTTTTAAAAAAACACAGGATAATTACACAAATGTTAAACATAGACACATACTACAGGTGGTTCTCGACTTATGACCATTTGTTTTTCACACAGCTGTTGCAGCATCCCTATGGTCACAAGATCAAAATGCAGATGCTTGCCAACCGTTTTTTGTTGTTGTTGTTGCATATCTGGGTGTCAATCACCCTTTGCAGCCTTCCCAACTGGCTTCTAACAAGCAAAGTCAATGGGGAAGCCAGCTTTGTTTAACAACTGCATGAATCCCTTAACAACTGCAAAGATTTGCTTAACAACTGTAGCAAAAAGGTTCTAAACTGGGTCACTTAACAACTGCCTTGCTCAGCAATGGAAATTGTGGGCTCAATTATCAAGAACTATCTGCATATTTCTGTTCGATAAGAGCTATCTGTTTTTTAAAATGATACACAACATTTTTCTCCTTTGTTGCATTTTCCCCAGTATTTTTTTTAAAAAAAACAGCTTCTTTGTGTGCGTTTCTCTTTTCTTTGACAATGCATCTTTTCCTATTATAATTCATCTTATGTTTTTCCTCTTTTTTTTCTTTTGTTTTTTGGTCATTATTTTAAAAGCGATTTTAAGCAAGGTGAGCCAAGTAGGCAGGCAGCTTTTCCCAGAGGCGACTTAAATTCCCTTCCATTCTGCAATTCTTGAGTTGGGACCCTGTTATTTGGCACACTTAACAAATTGGTTAATTCCCCCAGTGATGGATTCCAGCACTTAACTCTTTCTGGAAAGGCAAATAGATCTTGGAGGCTGGAATCCAAAGACCGAAGAGACTTAAAGCAAGAATGACTAAGGGAGGGTATTTTTTTAAAAAAAAATGTCCAGGGAAGTACATTATCTTGTCTCTTGGCCACTGAGCACTGACTCCTGTAAGCTAAATCTTTTCTGGAAAGAGAGCCAAGCCAGGGCCAGGTAAAAACTGACTTGTCATTGTCCCTCTCTTCTCCAAGGACTGAGTCCAAACTCTGCACACACAAAGAACATCGCCCCTTTTTCTCATAAAACAATCAAACGGCCGTAAACATGATTCAGGGCTAAGGAGGAGCAAAAGCAGAGACTCAGCCGTAGGTGCCAAAGGGAGATCAGCCATTTTTTTTTCTCACCAGACAAAGTCATCTCCGAAGACCGCTGCGGCAAGGCCCAACCGATGCCCTGTGATGCCATTCTTCACAAAAGGAGACAGAGGAGGTTGCATGCTGTCGTGGCAAAGCCAGGTGAGATAGGGGTTTAGGGTTTGAAAGATGCAGGCAACCAGAGCCTCTTGTGAATAGCAAAAGTCAGCAGCTTTATTGTCCAACACCTATGTTACAAGAATCTCCCCCAGACTGCTTCCCTTCCCCTAGGAATGCTGAGACGAGGCTTCATGGATATTGAGGGAGGTCCAGTTTATGCTGCTTGCAGCTGTGCAACGACTCCAAGCTAAGCCCTCGCTTGACCCCCCTCAGTTTCCCAACAAGGCCCCCGGCGCTGGGTTGTAAAGATTAGGCCTTAGTGCAAAGGTTGAGCCCTCTCAAATGTGCTTTATTCAAAAGGGATGGTTAAAGGCAAAACACACACAAAGCAAGACAGGGAGAGTAACACAACGAGCTGAGGCAGACAAGGAAAACGTTGGAGGAAAGGAGAAACCAGGACCATCTTGAGACCTCCAGAAAAGGACCTTCATTTCACTGAAGGCAAAAGAGACCTAGGAGTAAGAAGCCAGAATATAAAGCACGCAGCGGGGAAGCAAAAGGATCTAGTCATTCTTCACTCTCCCCCACACTCTCTGTGATGCGGGCGGGCAATGTTCCCGCCAGGCTGATCAAGCTTTAATGAGGCAGCTTTCCTGACCAGCTGCTCTCTGCCGATCTAAAGAGAACGGGGAATTTTTAATTTGCCTTTCTAGTCTCACCTTGAGAAGAAAGGAAAATAGCAGGCTGATAAAAAGAAGCTTGACTGCAAAGAAGCATCACCCCAGTGAGGATACATTGGTGCCCTGAAGGCTCCCAGTCCTAAAATTCAATTCATCAGAATGAAAAGGATAGAGGTCAAGTCCTCTCACCCAAGAACCCTTTGGCCAAATTCTAGAGTTCTGGAGACTAAATCCTAGAGTTCTATATATGCTCAGAGGCACTCCTGTGAAGACAATAGCTTTCTGGGGTTCCTTTTTCTTTGTTAAGATTTCTCTTCTGCCTCAACTCTGGAACCTCAAGATAACTGTAAGTAAAACTGTGCAATCATCTTTGGAATATGGTTGTCTCTAGCCCTGCAACCATCCAGACCTTTTTTGAATGCACTCCAGAGATCCAGATTAAATCCTTTTAGTTCCTGGCATGTCAAGTCGCCCTGCCTCATGAAATGAAATATTGGTACAGCATAGATGTACGGTATTCTGAATCACCCAGTATGGAACTCTGCCCAGATTCTGAAGCTCCTGAGTTCAAATGCAAATATCAAATTGTTAGAGTTAAATTATTACATTGATTCAAGGGTTTGTCTTCCTAGTAAATATTCAAAAGATCAGCCCGATAGTTTGTAATGATTTCCTTAAGCTTATTTTTTTAAGCTTATAATTGTCAGAAGATACAAATGTGTGATTTGATGCTGAACTTTTCTTCACAGAATTATGTAAAAAAAAGATGCTCTGTGGTTCAACAAAGCTTGTATATTTCCTTGTGAAATTTGTTTGGAAACAGATTCTCTGTATCCTAAATGTTAGTAACCGTTTGTGGGGAAAGGAACAACTCTGATAGCTTCCTTCGTTAATTGGATCAAAAAGAGAATTTCAGTATGAGTAATTAAAACTACACAAATGGAATCCAGGCTCCTACACAGCTATTAAAAACAGACAACTTTTCCCTGACATCTGGCTTTCCTATTTATTCCACTACCTACTCACCAGAAGTGTTTTGTATAATATCAGAATTATTTTCCAGTTGATTTTCTCAGAGTCTCAAACATTGCACTGATGATGTTAGTCAGCTAATCAAATATCTGCAAGCAAACAACCAAGTTCTGAGCAGCAAGGAGTCCACCAACTTTTCCTCTTCCCCACCCCATTTAGAGGAGGTTAGTTAAAATCCAGGCCAGATCCTAAAGCTAAAACTCAAATACTTTGGCCACCTAATGAGAAGCAAGGACTCACTGGAGAAGAGCCTAATGCTGGGAAAGGTTGAGGGCAAGAGAAGAAGGGGACAACAGAGAATGAGGAGGCTGGATGGAGTCCCTGAAGCAGTAGATGTGAGCTTAAATGGACTCCAGAAGGTGGTAGAGGACAGGAAGGCCTGGAGGAACGTTGTCCATGGGGTCGCGATGGGTCGGACACGACTTCGCAACTAACAACAACAACTTAAAATCCAGGTGGTTCCAGATGGTTCCAGGTATATAATGTAAGCAGTCAGACAGAGACAGTAGATCAGAGACGGAGAAAGAGAAAGGAGAAAAAGTGAGAGGGAAGGAAGGAACAAGAAATGGAGGGGGACAGAAGGGAGAAGGGAGAGGGAGAAGGAGAGGGAGAAGGAGAAGAAGGAGAGGGAGAGGGAGAGGGAGAAGAAGGAGAGGGAGGTTAGGATGACAATAGAAGCTATGGAGCCTTAATGGCAAAGAAGCTTGAGCTGCCCCATAGCAGATGGTCCTTCTGGATGTTTTCCATTCAACCCCAAAGAGAGGGTAATTTTTAAAAAGCCAGGAGATTCATAGATAAGCCTTCAACCACTTTCTCACTTCACATGGAAGAACAACATGCCACCCCAGAGAATGTCTCCAAAATGTTCAACTCCTTTTGAGAGAAATGTAAAAAGGACAACCTCTTTCATCCAACCTCATGAGACCAGGTCAACATAAAAATGCAAGGGGTGGGGATTCCCTCCCTCTAAAGCTATCTGAAATACTTCCATGAGATGCTCTTTCTCCACCGTGCATATTGTGTCTTCCATTCATTTGAGAGGTCCCACCAGAAAGAAGATGCTCCTGTAAATAGACATTCCAACTATAGTTTTGAATAAATAATTCAAATAATCCATACTTGCTTACTGATGGCTTTTTTATATATAGAAGCAGGTTTAGTTTTAATTGTTTAACCATTTTTGTCACGTTTGTAGGCGACAAAAGCTGCTGCAGCCAAAAGTTTATTTTTCGTTAAAAGAAAAAAAAACATTGTGGCGTTTGTCCCCCGAGATTAACAGGTGACCTTTCTCCAAGGCATTGTGGCCCTTTCACTGAACTCCACCACTGAGCTGCTGGGAAAATGCACCAAATTGCAGCGCCGTAGCTTAAGAGCCTGGTGCTGGCATCTCAACGCATTGTGCAGCAGAGCTTAGCAAGCAGCAGAGAAGCAGCAAATAACACACCCATCTTCTCTCTAAAAATCCAGATACACTGGTGTCCTTTTTTTAAAAAAAAAAAACTGTGCTCCAAGCTGCCTGCTTTGGCCAGATATTAGCTTAAAGCCCCCAGGTGTATCTTTGCTCTCCAAACCGTTATCCTGGATGAGCTTTTAGGGACTTGGCAGAGCTTTCCTTCATTCTCTGTAGCCACTCCACCCTGCTGCCTCAGCAAATTTTCTCCAGTCCCTGCCACCCCTGATGCGCTCCTACCCATCCAGAAAGAGAATAATAATAATAATAATAATAATAATAATAATAATAATAATAATAATAATAATAATAATAATAATAATAATAATAATATTTAAAAAATAATACAGCTCACAAAAGAAGAAATACTCCTCACCCAACAGGAGCCGACGTCTCCTACCCCAAACAGCCAACTCTCCGTGCAGTTGTTCCTCGGTTGTTTCTCCTCCTGTTTTTCAGCCGTCGGCTGTTCAGATGGAGCAGCCCGGGGGGGGGGAGGGAGAGATTAGGAGGAGTAAATCTCCCGGAGAGGATCAACCCACTGAGGGTGCGCGACCAGGTAAGGCGAGAGGGAAGAGCGAGGAGGAAGTCCATCCGCTCGGTGGAGAGCAAACGGGAGATTTTTTCCCCACCTGGTCGGATCCACTCCCACGCCACCCACTCAGCTGATTGGGGAGAGGGCGGGATGGGGGGGGGACACAAAGAGGCAGCCGGCAGATCGGAGGAGAGGGAACCGATAGCAGATGCGCAGCCTTCGACTTCGGCAGGGCATTGGTGGTGCTCAGCGTGGGAGGCATGGCGGAGAGAGACAATAGACTGTATGAGAAAAGGAAGGTGGTTTTTTTTATATTTTAATCCCATTTAATATCCCGCCCTTCTCCGAAGACTCAGGGCGGCTTACAAGCTTAGCAGTAGCCTTCATTCTATGTATATGCCTGCTTATTAGGGCTTTCACACACCCCCAAGTGGCATTTTTACAAAGTCAGCTTAATTGCCCCCAACAATCTGGGTCCTCATTTTAATACATCAGCCATTCTGGGTCTTCTCTTTAGCCCGCGCTCGTCTTCAAAGGGGCAGGAAGGAGCCGCGCCAAGCAGGGAAATACCCCTGCGGAATTTCTTGGGAAAGAATGTCAACTATTTATTTATTTATTAATTATTAATTTAATTTGTATACCGCCCTTCTCCCAAAGGACTCAAGGCGGTGAACAGGGCAATACATAATAAAAACAAGATACAAAAATTAAAAATTATTAAAAGTAATTAAACAACGATGCCCGTAATAAATTAGTACAGATTAAAAGTGAAGTTAATTTATAAAACCCAACCCCATCCCATCAGGTCAGGCCGGCTTGTTCAAAAAGGTGGGTTTTAAGATCACGCCGGAAGCAGCGGAGATCAGGCGCCATCCGGAGCTCGACCGGAAGATGGTTCCATAAACTAAACTAGCCAAGCTTAGGGAGGCAAAGCTGAGGGATGGGGGGTATGAGGGGTGCGCCTGTTCTTTTTTCTCTTTCCTTATGCCCAGTGCTTTTTTTTTGTAAAAGAAAAAGGTGCCGGAACTCACACATGTCATACAACCCGCCTTGCCTACCCTACAAGGTTCCATCCAAAAAAGGTGCCGGAACTCCGTTCTGGGCGTTCTATGAGAAAAAAAAGCCCTGCTTATGCCACCTTCTCTCCAAGGCTCTGCAACACGCTCAATCCCAAGGGGTTGGGGAGGGTGGGTGGGTGGGAGGGGAGGTGGGGAAGGGAAGGGATACCCGGAGAACTCTTCCATGGGATAGATCTAATCAAAGTCATTTCCAAGGGAGAATTCTTGACTTTAGAGAAGGTCAGCAAATTTCGCCTATTCCCGAAGGAGTATAGAGAAATTGCCCAGCCCGTCTATCTGGGGGTTGATTTCTAAAGACATATCGCAAGCCAACTCTTAGAATACAAGCAGTCCTTGACTTACAACAGATCATTTGGTATTTGGTTAAACAAATTAGAGATCAAAGTCCTGCACATATAAGAAGGAGATATAACGCATGGATAGAAATAAGACTCAGAAACGGAACTTGTTAAAGATTGTATGATAAAATGGGCCCAGAATATTCAAGAACCAATAACGATGGCTACTTGGGTAACAATCTGGGTCAGAAATGTAAAATTTACACAGGCACAAAATTTAAGAGAGAATTTTTATAAGATGTTTTATAGATGGCATTTAGATCCTAACAAATTGGCATGTATGTATCCAAATTATCAGCCTAAATGCTGGAGGTGTGGTTGTGATAATGCAACGTATTATCATATATGGTGGACTTGTAAAAAAGTTAAAGCTTTTTGGATTAAAATTTGGTGTAATATGCAGAAGATATTTAAGAAAAAGATAAAGTTTTCTCCACAATTATTTTTGCTGGGTATTACTATAGACTGTACTGCTATAGAAACTAAATTGATGTTGAATTTAATAACGGCAGCAAGACTTTTGGTAGCGCAATATTGGAAGAAGGAACATTTGCCTACTATAGAAGAATGGGCTTTAAAAGTTTCGAACCTGGCAGAAATGGCAAAAATCTCAGCATATTTGAAAGACCATTCGCAACAAAGATATATCTTGGAATGGAGAAGATGGATTGATTACATTCAGAATAAATATGGGACCAAAAAGTTTCATTTAGCATTTGAATAAGTATTAGATTTATAAGATTTATTATTATTTAGTTACTTTTAAGGAGAGTTAAAGTGTGATAGGATTTAAAGTGTTATTATAGTTAGTTAGCATATTATAGTTTAAGATTGTTAGGGTCAATTATTATTATTATTATTATTATTATTATTATTATTATTATTATTATTATTATTATTATTATTATTAAATTTGTATACCGCCCTTCTCCCGAATTACGCCCTTCTCCTGTATTACGCTCTGGGAAGTCAGGGGGGAGGGGGAGGGAGGGGAAATTGGGTGGGGGAGGGGGAGGGGTAGGTCTTATGTTTATAATGTATCTGTAAAACTTTTTTAATAAAAAAACCAGATCATTTGGTGACCTTTCAAAGTTGCAACGGCACTGAAAAAACAGTCATTTTTCACACGGCCTTTGCAGTGTCCCCGTGGATACTTGATCAAAATTCAGACAGTGGGCAACTGGCAAGCACTTATGACGGTTGCAGTGGTCATGTGATCACCTTCTGGCAAGGAAAGTCAGCGGGGAAGTTCAATTCACTTTACAGCCATGTCACTAACTAAACAACTGCAGTGATTCACTTCACCACTGTGGCAAGAAAAGTCATAAAATGGGACAAATTTCACTTAACAACTGTCTCATTTAGCAACAAAAATTTGGGGCTCAATTGTGATCGTACATCGTGACTTCCAACCTTCATTACAAGTACAAACAAATTTGTTAACTATTCATGATCTCTAAAGTTATAATCACTTATCTCTTCATTCCATGTCCCATTTTTCATCTAAAAAAATCCATAAACATTATATTTTCATTCCTGCTGTCAACAGACAGTCCATAAAGGGTAGCCAGAAATAACAGCGTATCTTGTTTTAACCTTGATCAAATAAACCAACTTTATATTCCTTCCTTTGACTTCCATTTCTAGTCTGTTGTATCTTCTAAAAATCTCCTTTTTCTGTTGGCCTTCTCTAGCCATTAACAGCCCACTCACCCTTTAGTTGTTTTTATTTTGCTTGTATCCCACAATCATCTTTTATTTATTTATTTATTTAATTGATTTTATATACCGCCCTATTCCCGAAGGACTCAGGGCGGTTTACAGGGTGAATTAAAACAATACAACTAAATACAATTAAAATAGAATTAAATTAAGACTAGCCCACAATTAAAACAAGTTAAAATTTAAATTTAAAGTTAAATTAAAAACCCCTCAGTCCAGGCCAGAAAGATCAAATAACCAAGTTTTCAGGTCCCGGCGAAATGAGCGAAGGTCCGGGGCAGTCCAAAGTTCCACCGGCAGTTCATTTTTTAATCATTGTTTTTGTAACAATTGTAAGCAGCATCCAGATTTTTTTTAAAAATAAAGAGCAGTGCATAAATCATGTTAATGATGAAAATGAATGCAGAAATCTATGGGATTTAGAGAAAATCCTATTCTCTGAACTACAGGAGTAAATGTTTTGCTTTCAGTCAATCATGAAAAGAGAGCAGAGAGGCTAATGCATTTCTTGATAAGTTGTAATAAAGAAACTTGGAGAGTCAGTGGGTGGGATTGGATGGTAATTACCACCATTTTTACCTGATAATGTGGTCCAGATTGTCCTTTTGCCTAAACCTCACACCCACATCAGCCACGTCTAAGATAATAAGCAGCATCAAGTTATAGCCTTCATTGTTATATCCAAACCCTCTGTGGCCGCTTCACATAGATGTCTAAATGCTACGTCTTTTCTAATGACCTTATCCGACAAATCTTGGCAACAAGTTAAGAGTCTCTAATCTCTCCAATGAAATATGTCAAATAAAAAGGATTACCTGTCCTAACCTCAGCTAAAATTAGACCTGCTTTTTGCCTCTTCTAGGCATAGATGTTCTCATGACTGGATGTGTCTACGTACACACAGACACAGACACACATGCACAGAGAGCTCCCCTCTCGTTCCTGGACCTGAAACATTACATTTGTATTCCCCCCATCCAGATATTTTCTAGAACAGTATATTTTACACACACACACACACACACACACAACTGTAAGAAAAGCAGCTGGTGCTAGAATAAGTGAAGAAATAAGATCACCATAAATTTTGCAGAATTCCCTAGGTAGATGGGTGTCTACGTACATTTGTTAAATAAATAAAGACTAAATTGATGGTTCCTGTTTTTTATTTGATTAACTGCCATTGAGTTACGGTCGAATTTTAGCTATCCCAGAGATAGCTGTTTCTGTTCCCAACCTGGTCCTCCCGGTTTTCTCACGGTCACCTCAAGTTACTGCCTCATGTTTTCCATTTTTAACTCCAATTTTCTTTCTAAGAAAATTATGGACAACTCCCAAGTGATGTTTTTTACCCATTTACTGCATTTTAATATTCGAAAGCCATCAATATTATTTTGATTGCTAATCTTTAAGGAAACAGAGATTGTAGGAGCCCCTTTCTCCCACCACCTTTCCTGTTGGCATTTTGCTTGCTCTGGTATTAATTTGACAGGACCATCCTGTCAAAGAATCCTGTGTTAATCCCACCAAAAGAAATTCATGATTGTCAGGCCCTAAGAACTGAGAAACATACTTCTGAGCAGTTTCCTTTATTGTTCCCCACCAATAGACAGAATCTTGCCAAACTAAAGCAACTACTTGCATCATTAAATATATTCTCTGAGAATTGCTAGGGAGGAGCCATCTTAACTCTCTTCCTCCCAACCAAATTATCTAAACTTTGCTGTCTCTTGGCCCTCTGGAATTCAGCTCCTCTCTCCTGGGAATCCAGACTACATTCCACCACAATGACATTAATAATACAAATACAGCAACTTCATTTCCCCTGCTTGTATAAATAGAGTGCTTTTTTAAAAAAAACCAATATCTTGCAAATAGAATCAAAGGGCCCATACTCAAATATTTATGGTAACAAATCCAACCTGTGATGACATCTCCACTCCACCTCCAGGCATAAAAGCTGCTGGGAGGAAAACAAATTTTTTTAAAGAGAAAATAGCACCAGCAGGATGATTAAGAGGAGGTGTTATGTGCTTCATGAGTAAAGCAGTTGTCATATTCCAAGAATATAACACCCATACATATCGCATCAATGCTGGAGTCACTTGTGCATATCTTAATTAAAAATTGCTGCATGTATTTCCACAAATCTGGGAGGGCTACAAAACATATTCGGTGTATATAAATTCAATGCAGTCTATTCTGCTTTTAGGTCCCTTAATATTTAGACCTTTTATGCAAAGTAGGCACTAACTTGCCCTCTGGGTTCCAGATAATAAAGTAGAGTAAAGAATAATTAATAGAATAGAATAGAATAGAATAGAATAGAATAGAATAGAATAGAATAGAATAGAATAGAATAGAATAGAATAGAATAGAATAGAATATTATTTGGCCGTGTGATTAGACACACAAAGAATTTGTGCAGATGTCAGCATTGAAGGAGATTCTGTGACTGTCCCATCAACAACATCCTGAACTGTGCTGTGTTTGAAGAACAGAGAAGCTGCTGCTGAAATCAAATTGGATCAAATTTCCACTGATCTGTGAAACCCCTTTGTTTATCTGAGCAGAATGAGTATTATGCTTGCACAGCTGTTTGCCCCCCACAAGAAAAAAACAAAAACAAATACATTTTTACTTGCCCTTAAAAACATTTCTTAGGGAATGTATACAGCAATGGCAAAATTAGATGTAATGAAGCAACAATGGCTTCTATATGTATTGTATATTATGCAACCAGGCAAATATAAGAATTTAGAGAAGTATTTTTAAGGAGAAAAAGAATTGACTTAAAAATGAAGTTAGAAACACAAAAATTTAAATGTCTAATAAATACTGAACTTAAGAGTATAACAAAGAGAAGTTGGAAAGTAATATATGTCTAACCATCTTTTTACTAGTTTTTCTTCTGTTTTTTTATTTTGAACAACAAATATTGGAGATTTCAGCATTTAGCTCAGAGATTAAAACCTTTGACATATTATTAAAATAATTTAACATTTTTTCTTCAGGGTTAATTTCTCATCTCTGATATACAGAACACTAATGGTACAATCTCAATAATACATTAGTCGATTCATTAGATTTCTGTACTATTTTTTCTGTTTTTCCTTTTGTCGCTCATTCACCTTTTTTAAAAAAAAGAATACTTCTCTGTTATACATCACTCTTTTCCAATCTGAGTTACCAATTAGATAATGAGACGCACAGCTTATAGCCTTTATCACAAATTTTAGTGCTTTCCAGTCTATCTTTGAAGAAATGTGTTGGAAAAACAAAAATGAAGGGCTTCTTGAGTAATTAGAATAGTTCTTTGCCTCTTAGCTTGGTAAATTTGTGAAGAACAACAATGCAGCTAGAGATTTGTGAACGCCTCAGATTTAATCTTGCTGATGGCACAAGGATATCCGAGGCCATGGGTTAGTTAGACTAACTATAGAATCTGTAGAAATAAGATTCTGATTTGCTTCATAATCTTCTGCCTTTTCCATTTAATGCTAGAAATTTTATGATGCCTAACAGCTGAGAACTGGCACAGAATTTGAAAAATGTACAGGCTGTTCTCAATTTACAACAGTTCATTTAGGGACCGTTTAAAGTTACAAGGACACTGAAAAAGGTGACTTATGACCGATGTTCACACTTACAGCCGTTGCAGCATCCCCATGGTCACGTGATCAAAATTCAGACCTTTGGCAACCGACTCATATTTATGACGGTTGCTGTGTCCCTGGGTCATGTGATCCCCTTTTGAGAACTTCTGACAATCAAAGTCAATGGGGAAGCCAGATTCACTTAAGGACTGTGTTACTAATTTAACAACTGCAGTGATTCACTTAACAACTGTGGCAAGAAAGGTCACAAAATGGGGGAAAACTCACTTAACAAATGTCTCTCTTAGCAACAGAAAGGACAACCTCTCTTTGAGATCACTGTCTAAAGACAATGAGTTGGCCATCCTTAGCTTAACCCAGCCCCTACCATTTCTTCCTCTTGCTTTCTCCATCAGCCCCTTATTCAGTGGCAAGACTTAAATCACAGTAACATTAAATGTCTCCTTAATACCACTGTAATTTTATTGTCTTTTCTGCAAAGGAAGAAAAAAAAACATTGAAATCAAAGGATTCAGCTCATCATTTACAAAATTATTTTTAGACACAACTAGCGTGCAAAAGACAGCCATCTGTTAGGAGTACCAGATAGTACCAATAGCGGCGGAAGCTTCAGGTGCAATTCCAAAACATCTGGAGCACCCCTTGGCAACCCCTGATATTGACAAAATCACCATCAGCCAACTGCAAAAGGCAGCTTCCCTTGGAACAGGCTACACCCTGCAACACCTTTAACACCATCAGATGAGAACACCTGCCCAGCTCCAATCTAAACACCTGGCTGACTGTGCAACTAACCATAATAATCATATAAATTAGCCTGAAGTCTTATCAGAATACAACACGCAAGATAATAATAAGCTCAAACATAACACAATAGAGTAAAAGGCAAATCTGGAAAAAAAATACCATTTGTATTTCTGGATCACCCCTACAATTTACCTTAATCAGATCCATATATGCAGTTCTCAGTTGCGCTGCTTTATGTATAATAGACTGTAGTCATTTATTTGTATCCCACCTTTATTCTTAAAGAATTCAAGGCAGTGAACCCATCTAATACTTCTTCCTCTCCGATTTTCCCCATAACAAGGTGGGTTGGGCTGAGTGGGAGGGACTTTAGAATAGACTAGAGCTGGAAGGGACCTTGGAGGTCTTCTAGTCCAGCCCCCTGCTCAAGCAGGAGAACCTATACCATCTCAGACAGGTGAATGTCTTGTCTCTTCTTCAAAATCTCCAGTGATGGAGTGCCCACGATTTCTGGGGGCAAGCTGCTCCACTGGTTAATTGTCCTCATTGTTAGGAAGTTTCTCCTTAATTCCAGATTGCTTCTCTCTTTGATCAGTTTCCAACCATTGTTTCTTGTCCTTCCCTCTGGTGCTCTGGTGAACAACCTGGCCCCCCTCTGTCTTGTGGCAGCCCCACAGATTCTGGAACACTGCTATCACGTCTACCCTATTTCTTCTTTTCTTTAGACTGGCCAAACCCAAGTCCCATAGCCATTTTTTGTATGTTTTAGTCTCCAGCCCTTTGATCATTTCCAAGCTCTCAACATCTTTTTTTGTGATATGGTGATCAAAATTGGCTGCAGTATTCCAGGTGTGGTCTTACTAGGGCTTTGTAAAGTGATAATAATACTTTGTGTGATCTCACCCAGCCAGCTTTTATTATATATACTATTTGGGTTCTGACACCATTGGCTCAGTTCATGTCACATGCCAAGCTACAAGTAGTCTTTGACTTACAACAGTTTGTTTAGTAACAGTGCAAAGTTACAATGGCACTGAAAAAAATGACTTTTGGCCATTTTTCACACCTACAACCGTTGCCGCATCTCCAGGGTCATGAGATCAAAATTCAGCTGCTTGGCAACTGACTCGTATTTACGACGGTTGCAGTGTCCCCTGGGGTCACGTGATCCCCTTTTGTGACCTTCTGACAAAAACATCAGTGGGAAAGCCAGATTCACTTAACAACCATGTTACTAACTTAACAACTGCAGTGATTCACTTAGCAACTGCAGCAAGAAAGGTTCTACAGTCGAGCAAAACTCACTTAACAAATGTCTCAGCAACATAAATTTGGGGCCAAGTGTGGTCGTAAGTCAAGGACTCCCTGTACAGTCCGGTTCCCTTGTTTGTAGCTTTGTATTGTGTAAACCCAACCGACTGCAATGTGTTTTTTAAAAAAAACCATCAAAAGAAACCCCTGGCTTGGCATGCTATGTAAACATAGCTATTGCTTTCTGATCTTGCTTCATTAAAGACATGGAAGTAGAAACTGCTATTCATAAAGATTACGTTTCTCTTGGAAATCAGAAGCATTGCTACAGCCCAGCCTACAACAGTCTTTCCCAGCCTCAGTAAATTAGCTTGTTTTGCTGGCAACTTCAGAGACTTACTCCTTGCAGAAATCTCCTCCAGGATGGATTGCTGCTGCATCAGCAGAGACGTGGTTGATATACTAAAGAGGGCAGAGTGAGTTAGCATGCAGAAGACTAAAGAGAAGCAAGGAACAAGGAAGGAAGGAAAGATCTTGCTGCATTGACACTCCATTCCTGCCAAGCAAGATCATTGCCAATAGCAACTTGTTTTTGGCTTTGTTAAGAAAGCCCACCTGTAGTGGAAGGAAAAGAGAGAGAGAGAGAGAGAGAGAGAGAGAGAGAGAGAGAGAGAGAGAGAGAGAGATCAAATGATTTCTTTAAACATTCTAGACTTTGCACTATGCAAAATGCTATCATTGGATTGTCAGCTGACCTTATTTATGGATTATTTGTATGCTGCCTACTTCTAGAGCAGGGGTCTTCAAACTTGGCCATTTTATTTACTGGTGGACTTCAACTCCCAGAATTCCTCAGCCAGGAGTTGAAGTAAACAAGTCATAAAAGGGCCAAATTTGAAGACCCCTGTTGTAAAGAGTAAGGAAATAGCCTTGACAAAGACGAGGCAGATACTGTATTTACCAAAATCACAAAGGGAACATATTGTTTCCTGGTTTGCTCTGCAAACTTTAATGACTTTTGCCATCCTTGCTTAACACTTCAAAGGTTTCAGATAATAGCACCAATATTTGATACAACCAGTATTTTCTTTTTAAAACATTCTTTAATGATCTGGCCTGCAACTTACTTATGAGGTTGCTTGGATCCCACCCAGCAAGGATTCATTCAACAACTTGTGTCTAAACCCAAACATACAGCAATAGCACTTAGACTTATATACCACGTCACAGTCCTTTTTACAGCTCTCTCTAAGCAGTTTACAAAGTCAGCATCTTGTCCCCAACAATCTGGGTCCTCATATTACCAACCTTGGAAGCCAGTCAGGATCAAACTCCTGGCAGTGGGGAAGAGTTAGCCTGCAATGCTGCATTCTAACCACAGAATTACCAAAGCCAGTTTTAGGGGCCAAACTTTTTTGCTTTCTTTAAAAGCAGCTATGCAAAATGGAGGTCCCTAAGAAGAGATCTTATATAAAATGCAACAGTCTCCAAGGCATAGTCAAAAAAAGTAAACTTGGCAGCCATAATGGTACCAATAAAGAAGAATATTTGTAGCTCCGGGTTGACATTGTGTTACCTAGTTTGGGTAATGAAACACCTGCAAGGAAACAACCAAGCTCAGAGAGCATCTCGTGAAGATACCACCTGGATTTTTTTGACCACATCTTGAAGGAGCTCCAAGTTACTATTACACAGTTCTACTATTTCAGCTATTCGCAGTTCAATTATTACAGTTCTCTCTTTGTTCAGTCTGTTTATTCTATTACTCTCCTTCTTAAGTGGGAAAAAAAAGACTTCAAAAGTTTCTGGCTCTGTATGATAGGCACTTCTATCAGCTAATTTACTCACTGGCCTTCCCTTTGTCAAATTCTTATCTGGCTTCTTAAGTCAATTAACTAGCAGTTAAGCAAGCAGAAGCCCAGTTGTAAATCCAGTTGTGTTTCAAAGGCAACAGAGATCTTAACTAGCTGGCAAAGTTACTAGGGTAA
Source organism: Vipera berus (assembly GCF_964194415.1). NCBI lineage: Eukaryota > Metazoa > Chordata > Lepidosauria > Squamata > Viperidae > Vipera > Vipera berus. The sequence continues at coordinate 8,404,742 of NC_138215.1, read as the reverse complement.
CGAAGACCATAAGGCCTAGGCCAGGGGTCTTCAAAGGTGGCCCTTTTATGACTTGTGGACTTCAACTGGCTGAGGAATTCCGGGTGTTGAAGTCCACAAGTCATAAAAGGGCCACCTTTGAAGACCCCTGGCCTAGGTTATAGTGCAAAGTGGAAGACATACCACATAGGCTGGGCTTGCTTCTCACAGAATCCATCCAATTCCAGACTGCATTCAGGAGAAAAACTTCAGCTCAGAAAGATCTCCAGCTGCAGGCACTGATTGACCTTGATTTCCAGTCTCAAACCCCTCCTGCGTTCCTGGATCAGGTGTCCCTTCAGTTTTTCTCCACTTGTCTGCTTTCTGACACTTCACACAAAATTGATGCCCCCCTTCCTTGTGGGCTGGGGGAAATCAGCCTCCAGTTCAAGATTTGAGTCACAAAGACAGAATTGGGCCCTGGTGCCCCCCTCACCCGGGTGTGTAATCCCCGTTCCTTCATCGTTGCCTCTCTTCTTTGAGAGAGCTTCTCAAACAGAATATATCTAGTCACCACCAGTGGGATTTGTTCAGTAAATCATGCATTAAATAAAACATCAGTTATTATTAGTGGGCACCCTACAGTTCTCAGATTCGCCGCTGGCGATGTCTGCTGAAAATTGAAGACATAATTTTTTTTACCCATTTCCAAATGGGATACTGTAATGCAGACCACTGTTGTTTTTTAAGTGGAATCCCAAGCCTATCCTGCAGAATTGGCTCAATTCTGTTCTCCATCCACCTCGCAAACCCTCCAATGTGCGCCAAATATTAAAAACAAGTGTTGACTTTTCATGCTGGGTCCATGTCGCCCCATCCTCTCCCCTCTGGAGACCCAAAGGCCCAACCGATGAGAGGCTGCAGGCAAGGGGGATAAATTCCAAAGATGGAAGACAGCAAACAGCACACGGGCGGAGATTTTCAGGAAGGCCATCCTGAAGCAAACAATAGGAACAACCTAGAAATTTCTCATCTTTGCCGATAAATCTGAAAAGAACAGATCTTCTGGCTTGCTCTTCAGACTTGCAAGTTGGACGTCAGCCTTGCGAGGTAGTCCAGACGAGAGGCAGACCCAAGAGTCCTTGCTCTGACTTTGTTGTAAGGTTACATTAAACAGAATCCTGCAAGACTGAGAGGATAGGCAGTTCTCGACTTACGACCACCATTGAGCAGAACATTTCTGTTGCTAAGTGACCCATTTTACGACTTTTCTTGCCACCGTTGTTCAGTGAGTCACTGAAGTTGTCAAGGTAGTAACACAGTTGATAAGCGAATCTGGCTTCTCTTTTGACTTTTGGCAGGGAGTTGCACAGCCGGTGTCCAAATGGAGTCAGGGACGCTGACAAGAACTTGTGGTTTTATATAAATAAATATATTTCCAGTAAATAAGAGAGACAAGCAGGAACATGGTCAGGTAAATCAATACAGCAGGAACACCATCAGGTAAATCACAGAAAGCACGCACAGCACAGAGGAAAAAAAAAAGGCGGGAAACCAGGAAACTCCACTCAGCTCAGATTACCTCATGCAGTGGCCGGCTCTCTTTAACCCATCAGCTATAGCTGTGGGTTGTGAATCTTTACACAACTCCCCACTGTTCCAGTTAAAAAAAAACTTTAAATATCTTGAGAAACTGTGCTGGTGAGGTCACAGAAGGAGATCACATGACCTCAGGACACTGCAACCGTCATAAATGTGAATCGGTTCCCAAGCAGTCTGAATTTTGATCACGTGACCCTGGGGATGCTGCAGTGGCCATCAATGTGAAAAACAGTCGTGTCGCTTTTTCAACCCTGTTGTACCTTCAAACAGTCTCTAAGTGATCTGTTATAAGTCAAGGACTTAGAGCTACATCTCTGCCCTCTCACCTTTACAGTTCCAGAAACTAAGAAAGGGCCTCACCCCATTCCTTCTGTGGGCTCCGCTACCTTTTATCTGACCACGGTTGTGGTTGTGGTGATTCCTTCGGTCTCTTAAGGTCATTCCCACATATCATTACTTGGCCACCATCTTGGCCAAGTCTTGCCCACCCTCTTGATTTGTTTTATCTTCTCTGCAGACACCCCTGAGCTATCTTATTATTTTTTTCTTTACTGTATTTTGAAAGAGAAGGTGGGGGCCCGAAGTCTGCTTCACACCTTGCTCGTGAGCACTAGACGTTAATTCCAGTGGCCAGTTGACATTTTGTTGTGTGGTAACAAGCATTCAGCCTTGTTTAAAATGGACAGCCCTCCAACCCAATCCTCATGGCATGGATCTTCTCATTAACAGAGCTTTACTGGACAGCCAGAAATATATAGGTAGTCCTCAACTTACAGCCACAATTGAGCCCAACATTTCCATTGCTAAGCGAGACAGTTGTTAAGTGAATTTTGCCCCATTTTATGACCTTTCTTGCCACAGTTGTTAAGTTAGTAACACATTCATTCAGAGTTTGATCCAGGTCCAGATTCACATGTACTAGGAGGAGAATTATTCCAAGAGATTTCACTTCTAGGCAGGTCATTCAGGTTCCAAACGATAGAAATCACTGCTATAATTATTTATTCATTTAGTGTTTGAAGAAAACATGACAAAAGGAAAGCAAACATAACAACAACAACAATAAAAAAGTTGGAAGGGACCTTGGAGGTCATCTAGTCCAACCCCCTGTTCAGGCAGGGAACCCTATACCATTTCAGACAAATGGCTGTCCAGTCTCTTCTTGAAAACTTCCAGTGTTGGAGCATTCACCGCTTCTGGAGGCAGGTTGTTCCACTGGTTCATTATTCTAACACAGTGATGGTGAACCTTTTAGAGACTGAGTGCCCAAACTGCAACCCCAAACCCACTTATGGATCATCGGGTGCCGGGTGGGCATGGCCCATTGGGTGGGTGTGGCCAATTGGGTGGGCGTGGCTGCGGTGGTAACGGCAGACTGGGTGGGACTAAAAAGTTCAATCAATCAATTCCAACTTTGCAAGATGTTTTTTTTTCCCATGAGAAGTTGAAATTGATTGATTGAACCATTTTTTTTTGCACACGGTGGTGGTGGCCTAAAGCGAAAAGGCCTAGGACTGGGGTGATGGCGTGTGTGCCCACAGAGAGGGCTCTGTGTGCCATCTCTGGCACGTGTGCGATAGGTTCGCCACCACGGTTCTAACATATATACGTAGTCCTCAACATATGGTCACAATTGACCCCAGAGTTTATGTTGCTAAGTGAGAAATTTCTTAAGTGAGTTTTGCCCCATTTTACGACCTTTCTTTGCCACAGTTTTTAAGTGAATCACTGCAGTTGTTCAGTTAGTAATACAGTTGATAAGTAAATCTGGCTTCCCCATTGACCTGGCTTGTCAGAAGGTCACAAAAGGACCCCAGGACATAGCAACCATCATAAATATGAACCATTTACCAAAAGTCTGAATTTTGATCATGTGACCCTGGGGATTCTGCATTGGTCGTAGGTGTGAAAAACGGTCATAAGTCACTTTTTTCAGTGCTGTTGTAAGTTTGAATGGTCACTAAATGAATTGAGGACTACCTGTACCACAGACAGTATCAGTGAAAGCACCTGAGATCCCTAAAAGAACTATTCTTAGATCGTTCTCCATTCAGTTCCCAGGACAGAACACTGACTCCTTTTTAACATAACCCTATATCAGAGGTTTTCAAACTTGGCCCTTTTATGACTTGTGAAGTTCAACTCCCAGAATTCCTCAGCCAGGCATGCTGGCTGAGGAATTTTGGGAGTTGAAGTCTACATGTCAAAAAAGGGCCAGGTTTGAAGACGCCTGCCCTATATGTTAGTCCCATGTTCTTTATCGTCAGGTGTGGTTTTCAATCTTTCTGGCTTTAAACGCACATTCATTTTTCACTGCACTTAGCAACAGTACTATTGCAAATGTTTTCGTAACACTGTAAACATGCTCCGAAAGATTAAAATATCACAGGAGAGACATAACAGAGAATGTGTTTCTTTAAGGGGTAGCTTTTAAGATAATAGGGACACGGTGGCTCAGTGGGTTAGGACGCTGAGCTTGTCGATCAGAAGGTTGGCAGTTTGGCCGGTCGAATCCCGAGTGCCACGTAGCAGAGTGAGCGCCTGTTACTCGTCCCAGCTTCTGCCAACCTAGCAGTTCGAAAGCACATAAAAATGCAAGTAGAAAAATAGGGACCACTACAGTGGGAAGGTAACAGCGTTCCGTGCACCTTTGGCATCTAGTCATGCTGGCCACATGACCACGGAGACGTCCTCGGTCAAGCGAGGCTTTGAAACGGAGATGAGCACCGGCCCCTAGAGTCGGAAACGACTAGCACGCATGTGCGGGGGAACCTTTACCTTTTTTACTTTAAGATAATAAACAGGAAGATAGGAAGGTTAGAGACAGCCTTTTCTACTCAAGAATTCTGAACTGGGCTAGAGAACCACTTTCTGATTCCAGCTCACAGCAAGTACAGTTCTCAGATGACACAATTTCCAACCATCTGTTGAGGTAGGGTGGTGGGAATCATAACAGTTTGTCTCTCAAAAGCCTCCTGATCTTATTCCTAGCTGTTGCTGCTCTTGTTACATATTTCCTTCCATGATTCTATGATTCCTATACAAAGGCATCTCAAAGCCATTTACAACCCATAAGACCCACTGTCAAATTTAATAATGGAATATAACACCAAAAGCTATGTGCAATAAATGTGAAAAGAAAGGGGGGAAGCTGAATGAAAGGGTATTAATCCAGCATTTATTCAGAAGAGGTCGAGAGTAAGATCTTCAACAGATACCCCAACAAATGTGTATGGAAGCAAAGCAACCATTGTGCAAGGAAGCACAACGCCAATTGCAGTTCAAAGAGCATTTAGGAATGTAAGGGACACTATAGAGAAGACCTTCCCATGAGCAACTATAAAACAGCAATTGATTTTCAGCACATTCAGGAGAATTGTCTCTTATATTCTTAGTGATCAACCTGGTCTATAATGGGGAAGGGGGTTCCCAGGCATGTATTCAAAAGGCTATTACAGGTAGTCCTTGCTTAATGATGATAATTGGGACTTGAATTTCCCCTGCTAAGAAATGCAATTAGAAGGCATAATATCACACGACTGCACTGCATAAGGACAGCGGCTCCAGCAGTCCCCAGCTGCCATCATTAAGCAAGAATCTCATGTGATGGCAACTTCTGATTTCCTACCATGTTCCCCATTGACTTTGCTGGTGGGAAGCAGGCAGAGGCACCAGAAATTGCATTCATGCGGGATGCTGTGACATCATAATCAGGTACCAGGTATCCCTATTACAATTATATGACTGTGGGGACTGCAATGGCTGGAACTGTGAGGACCAGTTGCAATTGCCACTTATCATCACAAGTTCAAGTAGCTGCAGAACAAGTGCTTGTTAAGCGAGGCCCATCTCTATATAAACAACAGCTAGAAGTGTCTTTGTTGTCAGAGAAGGGAGCTGTCTCCTCATGGTTCAGAGGAAGGCTCTTAGGAAAAAAAAGAGTATAGTCTTTATTCTAATACACTCAGGATATATTGGCTCTAAATGGGAGAGTTCAGTTGCTGGATTCTCATAACCCAACTGCTTCAATCTAAGTGAACCTTGTTAAAGAGAACTCTGCAAGAATTGTGCTTGGAAAGTACTTGAAATTACTTTTAATTTAGGCAACTGTCAAGGAGCTGGATAGAAAGGAAGTCACGTCCCTTCCCTTAAATCCAGCCAAAAGATTGTGGGCTGCACACTTTCCAACAATGTAACTGCATCACTAGATTGCTTCCTGGGGTTGTTCAGAAGATTGGAGGCTGTTTTGTGACTCTACCCTTAAAGAGGTTGCCCCACACCTATTTGGATATTTAAGATCAGTCCCCAATATGCATTCACATCTTACATTTGTAACTTTTAAAAACTTTAAAGGATGCTAGTTTTTGTATTTGCTTGTTATTGTCTACAACCTAATAAAATATTTTGGCCTCCCTTCTGTCCAGCTCCTTGACAGTTGCCTAAATTAAAATTAATTTCAAGTACTTTCTGCAAAGAGACATAAATGATGCAGTATGGGTTAGCTAAAAAGTATACCTAAAATATCGACTATGAATTTGCTTCTTTTGGTAGTGGAAAATAATAGGAGTGGGATGGTTTTAGTCACACACTGTACTGAGCTACAGTCTTCTTTAACAATGCTTTGGCAAGTGAATCACAACTGGCTGGCAGAAACTGTGGTTTATCAGCCTTAATGGCTAGGTGGCCAGATGTTAAGCCAAATCTAAACAACAACAACAACAACTTACATTCAGGCTTAATTCAGTTTGCAGACTCAGCCATTGAATGATGTTGTTTGTTTATGATGCCTTCAAGTTATTGGTGACTCCTGGTGGACAACTGGATTAGTCCCTGCTGTTTTCTTGACAAGATTTTCAGAAGTGTTTGCCACTGCTTACTTTATAGAGCTGAGAGAGAGTGCCAGCTCAATGTCCCCCAGCTGTTTTCATGCCAAAGGAGGCAGTAGAACTCACAGTCTTCAAGTTTCTAGCAAGGGTGTCAAGGTTCCAACTGACAAACCCAACCAAGCAAACACCTTTGAGACATTCCAATCTCTTAATGTAAAACTTTATTGAGTACATCACTTTGGCACTAATGAAAGCAAAATTAGCTCTGGCATAACCCCTCCCAAACCCATATAGTAAAAACATTGAATTCTCCCTCCTCCCTCTGGGTCAGGTCATGTTGCCCTAATGAAGTAGAAAAATATTGTCATGAGAATACATCTCTAGGTCCAGCCAGACACCTGGTGTAATGTCCTTGAGTCTCACCATCTTTAAGTCTGCATTCCAAACCTCTCTCTCCCAAGTTTGTTGGCAAGCTGAGAAGCAATATTTGTCACACCAGCAAAACCGTGCTTTGAAGCTTGACACAGGGTGCCTTAATGATTATTTAACCATATATAATACTCGCCAAAAATATAAAATTATGTATTTATATTCTCCTCCTTTCCTTTTTTCTACTATGCTCATTTTAAATGTATTCCTAGCCATACCTTCTAAGCAGTGATGGGATTCAAATATGTGAACAACCGGTTCTTTGTGTGGATACCACTTCCAGAAGTCCATTTTGGGCCTGGGCAACAAAAAATTAGCTACCGGCTGAACCGGTGCGAACCAGCTGAATCCCACCACTGCTTCTAAGGTTCTCTCTCTCTCTCTCTCTCTCTCTCTCTCTGTGTGTGTGTGTGTGTGTCTGTGTCTCTCTCTGTGTGTATGTGTATTACAGATACACAGACAATGCATGATCCATCTCCACTCAAAAATGAGACAACTGCAGGCTGCAAATAAATACCAGGGCATTTTAGTACTGCTGGAAGTTTGGCCATCTCCAACATTTCCAAGCCTTTGCAAGAGTCCATCCCATCCCACCAGCCTTCCAGGGTCGAATCGTCCTCTTTGCAGACTTTCCCGCCCCCTGGTGGGAAGGAGACACGCCGAACTGCCAAATGAAGAACTTGGGAACTTATCCAGGGAGGAGAAGACGGGAGGAGTTACTCAAACCGAAGAGGATTTAAAAAAAAAAAAAAAGGTCTGGGCTCTGAGAGGTTCAGGACCCTGGAGAGCGCACGGCTGGGACGGGGGCTCGGTGGGAATCCGGAAAGCCAGGAAAATGGCAACGCCGAAGTTAAATCCAGTTTGCCTCTTGGAAAAAGCCCCTTTGGGCAACGGCGAAGTTTTCCTAGAGTTGGAAAGAGCTGTCCGTTGAGGGTCCTCAAGCAGGAACAGAGTCAGAGAGTCAAGAACAGCATAAGCACTATTACATTGATGGTGAATGATTCCGTGCCCTTAATCTGTCGCTTGCTCTTGGCAACCCCACAGATAAATTTTCTCCAGTGTGATCTGTCCCTAACCTGGTTCTAGGGAAAGGGAAAGGGGAAAGGGAAGGGGAAGGGAAGGTGGAAAGGGAAGGGGAAGGAGAAAGGGAAAGGGAAAGAGGAAAGGGAAGGAAAGGGATAGGGAACGGAAGGGGAAGGGAAAGGGGAAAGGGAAGGGGAAGGGAAGGTGGAAAGGGAAGGGGAATGACAAAGAGAAAGGGAAAGAGGAAAGGGAAGGAAAGGGAAAGGGAATGGAAGGGGAAGGGAAAGGGGAAAGGGAAGGGGAAAGGGAAAGGGAAGGGGAAGGGAAGGGAGGGAAAGGGGAAGGGAACGGAAGGGGAAGGGGAAAGGGAAAGAGAAGGGAAGAGGAAGAGGAAGGGGAAGGAAAGGGAAAAGGGAAAGGGAAGGGAAGGGGAAAGGAAAAGGGAGAAGGGGAAGGGAAAGGGGAAAGGGAAGGGAAAGGAAAAGGGAAAGGGAAGGGAAGGGGAAAGGGAAAGGGAAGGGAAAGGGAAGGAAAGGGGAAAGGGAAAGGGAAGGGAAGGTGGAAAGGGAAGGGGAAGGAGAAAGGGAAAGTGAAAGAGGAAAGGGAAGGAAAGGGATAGGGAACAGAAGGGGAAGGGAAAGGGGAAAGGGAAGAGGAAAGGGAAAGGGAAGGGAAAGGGAAGGAAAGGGAAAGGGAAAGGGAAGGGGAAAGGGAAAGGGAGAAGGGGAGAGGGACGGGGAAAGAGGAAAGGGAAAGGGGAAAGGGAAAGGGAAGAGGAAGGGGAAGGAAAGGGATAGGGAACAGAAGGGGAAGGGAAAGGGAAGGGAAGGGGAAAGGGAAAGGGAAGGGAAAGGGAAGGAAAGGGAAAGGGAAAGGGAAGGGGAAAGGGAAAGGGAGAAGGGGAGAGGGAAGGGGAAAGAGGAAAGGGAAAGGGGAAAGGGAAAGGGAAGAGGAAGGGGAAGGAAAGGGAACGGAAGGGGAAAGGGAAAGAGAAGGGAAGGGGAAAGGGGAAAGGGAAGAGGAAGAGGAAAGGGAAGTGGAAGGAAAGGGAATGGAAGGGGAAGGGGAAAGAGAAGGGGAGGAAATAATATTATATCGTGCACTGTATATAATTTGTGGGGAAATCGGCGGAGAAATAAATTGCTGCAGCGGGAAAAAAACCAGCCAGGAACCCCACCCACCCCGACTCCTCCGTTTTCACCTCCCCACCCTTCTCCGCTAGCCCGTCGGGTCCCTCGGGCACAGCCACAGGACGCCCATTCGAGCTAGGCGGGTGCCGCCCGGGCGCGGGCGCGGCCACGGGAGCGAGCGGGGCGCGCGCGGGTGCAGCCTCTTCCTCGGATCAAGGCGGGTTCTGCCTCCCCCCCCCCCCCGCCGCCCCGTTCTCCCTTTTCTGGGCGACTCTAAGCAGGCTATTTTTAGCCCGGCTCTGGCGGGGGCGGGAGGGCCGGAGGAGGCCGGAGGAGGCCGGAGCCGCAGCCCCCGGGCGGACCAAGCGCGTGCCTAACCCGGCTCTGGCCGCGTCCGCCTCGAAGGGGCGTCCCCCGGAGCGACGGGGATGCTCGGGCGGTGAGCTGGCCGGCGGCATGGAGGACGACTTGGCTTCGGAGGACGACACGCGTAAGGACCGGGCGAGGCAGGGGGGCGCGCGTGGGGAGCGAGCAGGCGGGGGTGGGCGTCTCCGGTGCCTTCCCGGCAGACGGTCCCTGTCCCGCGGCGCTTGCAGGTCGGAAGGCCGAGAGCCAGGAGAGAGCCTGACGGAGCGCCGTTTAGGGCTGGGGAACGGAGGGGTGGGTGGTGAAAGGATCCCTTCCGTCGGGTGGGGCAAGAGCCGGAGGAAGGGAGGTGATCCGAAGCAGCGGCAGGTCTCCGCTGGATTCCACCACTATCGCGCGATCTTCCGCCTGCTGCCCTTCCACGAAAGTGTTGGGGATCCCTTCAAGGAAATCCCGCAACTCCTGGAGGCAACAATCACAGCCTTTTGGATGGGGATGGGGGGGGGAAACAATGGGAAGACTGGGGAAGGGGGAATGTTGCCACTAACCAGCTTCAATTAAGGGTCAAAATCCTCCAAGATTCTAGGATTGTGAGTAATTTCAGTATTTGGAGTTCCTACCCACCCGCCTTCCAACTCCCCACCTGGTTTATCAAGCCATTGACTTCAACGGATAGCAAATCATGAACGGGGAGTGGGAGGGGTGGAACCACATTGGCAATGTCTAGGGCCAGAAAGCTTGTCGATCAGAAGGTCGGCAGTTTCACGGGTCGAATCCCGAGTGCCGCGTAGCAGAGTGAGCGCCTGTTACTCGTCCCAGCTTCTGCCAACCTAGCAGTTCGAAAGCACGTAAAAATGCAAGTAGAAAAATAGGGACCACTACGGTGGGAAGGTAACAGTGTTCCGTGCGCCTTTGGCGTCTAGTCATGCCGGCCACATGACCACGGAGACGTCCTGGGACAAGCGCTGGCTCTTCGGCTTTGAAACGGAGATGAGCACCGGCCCCTAGAGTTGGAAACGACTAGCACGCGTGTGTGGGGGAACCTTTACCTTTACCTTTACCTTTAGGGCCAGAAAAGAATTGTTTGTCCCTTTGTCCTGCAAGGCATACCTCTCTTAGTTTGCACACTTCAAGCCAAATCTTTTCTTTTCAAATTACAGGGACTGAACTGACGAGTTAACACAGTATCTCATCAGTTAAAATATAGTCCCACTTTTTTTTTAGTTTCTCACTTGTTCTTATTTGATTTATATAAGCAGTTGATATGACTGTCAATCTCACCAGAGGAGTGATTCTAGGTTGTGCGGTTGCTGTTGTTTTAAGGAAAGGAGGAAAGGAAGAAGAGCTGTAGTAGATTTATATCCTGATTGTACTTGGATGGATGGCTACAAGAATATTTCAGATTTTATTTATTTATTAAATTACATTATTGCATTGTGGTTACCATACTACAAAAAATAAGTGTAGACTTTGGAAAAAGTTCAGAGAAGAGCAACTGAGATGATCAAAAGCCTGGAGGAAGAACATAGGAAGAACGGTTGCAGAAACGGTTACAGAGCCTTGGTGGAGCAGTGGGCTAATGCCTCCTTAAGTAACATCAGCTGCCTGCAATTAGTGCAGGTTCGAGTCCCACCAGGCTCAAGGTTGACTCAGCCTTCCATCCTTCCGAGGTAGGTAAAATGAGGACCCAGATTGTTGGGGGCAATAAGCTGACTTTGTAATAATGCCTCTTGCCCCCCCCCCCGAAAGCCCTAATAAGCAGGCATATACATAGAATGAAGGCTATTGCTAAGCACGTTGATTTTTGCTTTAGATTGTAAGCCGCCCTGAGTCTTCGGAGAAGGGCGGGGTATAAATGGGATTAAAAAATAAATAAATTGGGTACGTCTAGTTTAATGAAGAGAAGGACGAGGGGGGACATGATAGCAGGGTTTCAATATTTGCGTGGTTGCCCCAAAGAAAAGGGAGGCAAACTATTCTCCAAAGCACCAGAAGGCAGGACAAGAAACAACAGATGGAAACTGATCAAGCAGAGAAGCAACCTGGAATTAAGGAGAAACTTCCTGACAGTGAGGACAATTAACCAGTGAAACAGCTTGTCTCCAGAAACCGTGGGTGCTCCATCACCGGAGATTTTTTTAAGAAGAGACTAGACAGTCACTTGTCTGAAATAGTATAGATTCTCCTGCTCGAGCAGGGGGCTGGACTAGATGACCTCCAAGGTCCCTTCCAACTCTATTCTATTCTATTCCTTTTATACAGGCAGTCCTCGACTTACGAGGTCACAGCAGCACTGAAAAAAATGGTCGTTTTTCCCAGGGTCAAAATTCAGAGGCCTGACCACTGCTTCATATTTGTGACGGTCGCAGTGTCCCGGGGTCATACGATACCCCTTTGCGACCTTCTGACAAGCAAAGTCAATGGGGGAGCCAGATTCACTTTACTCACTTAACAACTGCAGCGATTCACTTAACAAGAAAGGGTTGTAAAATGGGGCAAAACTCACTTAACAACTGTCTTGCTTAGCAACAGAAATTTTGGGCTCAATTGTGGTCCTAAGACGAGGAATACCTGTAGGCCACCTGTCTCACTAATCAAAATGACTCGGAGTGTCTTACAATAAAAGGCTGGTGGGATAGACTAGAAAGTCACAACAAAACGAAGAAACACACAGTCCATTTGTATGTCTCTTAAATGTGACTTAGTATAATGTTCTTAGATTGTACTCAGCAATGAGTCATATAAACAGTTCTTTCTCCAGAAATTACCAGCTTAAAAGGGAGAGGATTTACGTAGTAGGTCATATTTCTGCCATTTATTTCCTGATTGTGCTTCACACCCCTTTTCAAATGCAGCAGAGCAATAGAAGAATGTGATCTTTTGCATGTGAGTTTTCAGAGGTGGAACGTTGTGGCATAAAAAGAAAAGAAAAAAATACGCTGTGCGAGAGCTTTTGTAATTTAATTTTATTTTTTTCCTCCTATGCTGCAACCTTTTCTCCTGAAAGCAGCAAAGGAAACACCAACCTTGGACTTATCCCTACAATTAGGAGCAGAATTACTAGTGCTGGGTAAGGCAGTTGTCAAGTGGCTCATATCCAATTTCACAGGGTTTTTTGCCGCAGTTCTTAAGCAAATTGCTGCAGTTGTTAAATGAATCACACTGTCATTAAACAAATCCAGCGTCCTGCCCCACCTCCCCCGTTGACCTTCTTGTTGGAAGCCAGCTGGAAACGTCACAAATGGTGATCAGCAGATGCTGCAGCTGTCCTAATACATGCCGGTTGACAAGGACCCAGATTTTGATCATGTGACCTTGGGATGCTATGGCGGTCGTAAGTGTGAGGGCTGCTCATAAATCACTTTATTCTGTGCTGTTGTAACTTTCAAAGAGCTTAATTTAATTTAATTTAATAATAATAATTTAATAATTTGATTTCTATACCGCCCTTCTCCCGAAGGACTCAGGGCGGTGAACAGGGCAATACACAATAAAAATCAGATACAAAAATTAAAAAACCATTAAAAACCAATTAAACATCATGCCCATAAAATCAATACATATTAAGTTAAAAACTAATTTTAAAAAAACCAACCCCACCCCGTCAGACCAGGCCAGCTTGTTCGAAAAAGAATGTTTTAAGATCGCGCTGGAAGGAGCGAAGGTCGGGGGCCGTCCGGAGCTCAACCGGTAAGCTGTTCCAAAGGTCTGGCGCGCCCACAGAGAACGCTCCGAAATCGTGGGAGCTTACCCCCCGAAATCGTGGGAGCTCCATCACTGGAAATTTTCAAGAACAGACAATCACCTATCTGAGATGGTATAGGTCAGGGGTAGGCAACCTCGGCTCTTTTATGACTCATGGACTTCAACTCCCAGAATTCCTGAGTCAGCTGACTCAGGAATTCTGGGAGTTGAAGTCCATGAGTCATAAAAGAGCCGAGGTTGCCTACCCTTGGTATAGGTTCTCCTGCTTCTATTCTGTTCTATTCTTTTCTATATTTTCTATTCTATTCTATTCTATTCTATTCTATTCTATTCTATTCTATTCTATTCTATTCTATTCTATTCTATTCTATTCTATTCTTCTATTCTATTCTATTCTATTCTATTCTGTTCTGTTCTGTTCTGTTCTGTTCTGTTCTATTCTGTTCTATATTTTCTATTCTATTCCATTCCATTTCATATTCCATTCCATGCCATCCTTCTATTCTATTCTAGTCTATTCTAGTCTATTCTATTCTATTCTAGTCTAGTCTAGTCTAGTCTAGTCTAGTCTAGTCTAGTCTAGTCTAAATGGTTGCTAAATGAATGGCTGTAAGTTGAGGACTGCTTGTTCTGATGATCCCCCTTCCCTCTCAGTCATTCCCTGCATTTTGGGCACTCAGCAACTGGGCTGGATTTATGGCCCTTTCCAGCATCCCTCAGTTATGTGATCACATTTTACAAAAGTTTTCACTCCACACACACACACACACCTCAAAATGGCATTGATGTCCAGTTTCCCTCAAAAACACACCTAGAGTGAACCATTCATTCACTTAACAACCACTACCCCCCCAAATTTTTTTTTTTGTAAACTTGGGTCTGCCACATGACTGGCCTGTTTTACAACCATCACAACTTACAACCATGATGGGCACTGTAAAGGGCATGCAGTTTGCTGGTCCCATCCAAGACACTCTAGTCTGACTTAAGATTGAAAGGGATCGGGGTTGACCCTCTGCTCTGCATGCAACGCACACACACACACAACACACACACACACACACACACACACACAGAGACAGACAGACAGACACACACACACCCTGGCCCAGAATTTTTGTTTTCTAATGTTTACAATCTTTAACGTGCTCTTTTCTTCTTTCAAGTGCTTCTTTCAGAAAAGACGTTCCATGATGCAGCCAAACGAAACGACACGACGTCCATGGTCGAGCTGCTCAAGAGAGGGGTTGATGTCAAAGCCAAGAATAATGTGGGTATTGAACTGGGTGCGGGAGGTATAGCATGGGGTCCTTTGTCAAAGATTGGCACCTCTCCGTGTTCCTGCTTCTCAAAATCTAAACCCCGAAGCGTGATGCTTTGTGTTACTTGTGGAATGCACTTTGGCCAATTGGCATTAAAAAGAGGTGGGAAGAATAAATGGAGGAGGCAAACTCTACTAGGAGACTGCCGGCCTCCTATCCCACCTGAAACCTTTCCCCAGGTGTTTTAATAAAGCACCAGGATCTGGTAACCAATGCTAGATCCAGGAGATAACAACGATGGAAGTACTATAGCTTGGTGAAGACACCAGGCGTCCCTTTTCCTTTCTAAAGCAGTCCTACACACAAAACAAGTGGGAATATAAGTATGGTTGTAACAATGTCTTCCCATGGACTTACAAGATCAAGCTTTTCATCTCAGGACTGCAGATAGCTAGTAAGCCACTAGGCGGTAGCCAAGAGATATGATCTGCATCTCATTGCTACAACCTAGTGGTTATGCACGGATTTACAGCCCACGTGTGCTGTCCCTAGCAAAAGGAAGGCAAGAAATAGATGTGGCTCAGAAGTTTCCATCAGGCTTCTGCCTTTGTGAAGCCTACTGGAGTAAATTCTAGGGCTCTTTCAGATCTACCGGTGGTACTCCTGAGTGCTTCTAATTTGTCTCAGTTGGATAGGAGCAGAGATTGGGAGGGGAGACTGGCATTGGCAAGTCCCAAAGATTTTTTTTTCCCCAAGAGGCAACTGGACTTTGTTTTTCCTTGAAGATGTTTCGCATCTCATCCAAGAAGCTTCTTCAGTTCTTGGATCTGAAGCGAAATGTCTTCAAGGAAAAACAAAATCCAGCTGGCTTTTGAGAAAGCACTTTTGGGACAACCAGGACCTGGATGACTGAGAATCCCCATAGACATTGGACACTGGCAAAGTCACCATGTGGTGATCCAGGCTCAGGCAGTCTCTTTTTGCTTGTTCCTTTCTATCTGTTGATAGAAAGACTTAAGCTAATGAAGAAGAGAGTGCAGTTGACCTTAGACCTGCACAACATTGGCAGAGACAAACAAGGGGAACAGAATTGCTCTCTCTTCTTCTCCCCTGCTTAATTTCTCTTTCTTTCCAGATAGACAGGACCGCTCTCCACTGGGCTGCAGGAGCAGGGCATGAACAGGCAGTCCGCCTTCTCCTGGAACACGAGGCCTCCGTGAACGATGAAGACACTGTGAGCTTTTCTCCATGCTTTGTTGACTTCGTTGGATGTGATGACTAACCTGCCTTTATTCTCATGCCATCTTCCCAAACAGTTTTTGGAAAGTTATATATATAACACACCAGCCTGGGTCCACTTCATGTCCCGAGGAGATCATAGAGTGACATCATCATGCAAATACCCTGCATGCTATGCAATTTGCATCATTTGCATAATAGCGACATGGGACACAATGGCATTAGTTGACCTCTCGTTCCCATCCAGATGCCCTTTGAACTTACTGCACATTTTTGATTGGGGAGGGGGAGATACCAGATCCTTCACAGAACATTGGACCATTCCAATAGAACAGTAGACTGTTTATCTATGGAGATTCGCAATCATCCAGGTCATGGTTGTCCCAAAGGCAACTGGACTTTTTTTTTTTCCTTTGAAAATATTTCGCTTCTAAATCCTTCCATTCCCTGCCAGTCAGTTAGAACTGAAGAAGCTTCTTGGATGAGAAGAGAAATGTTTTCAAAGGAAAAGAAAAGGAAAACAAAATTCGAAAGTCCAGTTGCCTTTTGGGAAAAGTACCTTTGGAATAAGGGACGCGGTGGCTCAGTGGGTTAGGACGCTGAGCTCGTCAATCAGAAGGTCGGCAGTTTGGCGGGTCGAATCCCGAGTGCCGCGTAACAGAGTGAGCTTCTGTTACTCGTCCCAGCTTCTGCCAACCTAGCAGTTCGAAAGCACGTAAAAATGCAAGTAGAAAAATAGGGACCACTACGGTGGGAAGGTAACAGCGTTCCGTGCGCCTTTGGCGTCTAGTCATGCCGGCCACATGACCACGGAGACATCCTCTTCGGCTTTGAAACGGAGATGAGCACCGGCCCCTAGAGTCGGAAACGATTAGCACGCATGTGCGGCGGGAACCTTTACCTTTACCTTAACCTTTACCTTTACCTTTGGAATAGACTGCTCCCCATTGGACTGCTTTTCCCCTTCTTCATTTTTCATAATCAGCTGCTGCATTATAGCTACCGAGTTTCCCAGTCAGGGCATCAGATTGGATTAAATTGTCTTTTTAACCAAGAGCAACTTCCATCAAGTGGGGCTGGGAATATTGAGGACCTGTTTTCACCCCAGTGATCGTCAAGTGTGAGATAGAACAGCAAAGAAAGCAAGATACACACATTGGGGGGGGGAGAAATAAACATTTATTTTCCCCTTTTTCCTTCTCACCAAAAAGTATCATTTAAACTCAGAGAATTTTATAGCTTCTTAAACACTTTACTTCTAAAGCACAGGAAGGTACATTTTTAAAGACAGGACTAATCTGGAGCAATCCGTTTTGAAAAATTGCCAGGACTTTAATCATCTGTCTGCTTGTTTTCATGCTCTTTCATTCCAAAGCTTATTTTATTGACTTTTTGGGTGTAGAGAAAAATGGGATTATCTTGTCATTTGCATTCCTTTAACACTGTAAGTTTCTCCGGAACTCAAGAACATGTGACTTTTTGCTTCTTTGGCCAAGGATGAGGCTTTGTTGCTGAAGAGCAACCAAGATGATAAAAGGTCTGATGGTTACCTCCTGTGATGAAAGGCTGAGGGAGCTAGGTATGTGTAGTTTATCAAAGAGAAGGATTAGAGGGGACATGATAATTGTCACAGAGCAGAGGGGGGGACAGACTTACTCTCCAAAGCACCTGAGGTCAAGAGAAGAAGTAATGGATGGAAGCTTTTTAAAGAAAGATCCAACTGAGAAGTAAGGAGAAATGTCCTGACAGTGAGAACAATTAATGGAATAGTTTGCTTCTTGGAGTTGTGAGTGTTCCATCACCGGAGGTTTTCAAAAATAACTGGACAACTATTGGACATGGATGGTATAAGGCAAGGGTCTTCAAACCTGGCAACTTTAAGACTTGTGGACTTCAACTCCCAGAATTCCTCAGCCAGCCCAAGTTTGAAGACCCCTGGCAGAAGGTCTTCCGCCTTGATCAAAGGATTGGATTAAAAGACCTCTGAGGTCCCTTCCAACCCAATGACTCTATGTTCTAACTTTCCTTTTCTCATCTTCTTGTTTTCCAGTTTGGGATGAGCGCACTTCTTCTATCTGCTTGGTTTGGTCATTTACGTGTCCTTCAGATACTGGTCAATGCTGGTGCTAAAATCAACTGTGTAAATAAGGTAGGGTAGATTTTTCTGGCTTGAGGTCCTCCACTGGCAAAGCTGGGTTCCATAGGAAGAGGAGAATGCAAGAACATGGATATCTGGAGGATGCAATCACAACATGGGGATGCAAATTCCCTTCTTTGCATACTTCCTTGCAACACTTCAGTGAAATTATGAGAGGATGATTTGATTTGCTTTTGATTTTATTATATTTGTATACTGCCCTTCTCCCGAAGGACTCAGGATGAATACAAGGATGAAGCTTGTATTGTGTTGTCACAATGCACCTTCTGTCATGGTGGCCTCAATAAAATCGGGAGCAGGCTCCTATGCCATCAAGATCTGCTAAAAAAAAAACATGGGGTCTTCTGCGTGTGAAAACAACCTGCTTTGCCCATGCAATATATTCAGCCAGTTCTATTAAAACAATACTGGCTGCTCACACAGTATATTTATTGAGAAGCGTAGAAACCTCCTCTTTGGGTAGCATGAAATGAAAACAATCATACCCAAAAAAAATGCCAGAAGGAAAACAGCCATTAAAAACACTCAAACACAAACTCAACCCAAGATCTGGGAAAAGAGCCAAGTTTTCAGAGCTCTTTTGAACACAACTAGGGTGGGGTCTAGACGGATCTGCATTTTGAATGAAAGAAAGCAATCGGAGATGAATTCAAGTAGCTTCAAGACAACACCCAGATGAAATATGAGGAAATTACTCTAAAGGTAATTTCAGGGAAGAAAATTTGGGGGCTGGGGCATTCAAGACAGACATGTCGACAGTGTCTATTTAAGAGGAAAGTCTAGAATAGTTTTCATCCCAAATACTGTATGAAACCGGAATTGGCAACCCTGCGCATGTTCTAATGATTAATAACTGAGAAGGAATAAAACATGACCTGGCAGTTTGTTTTTTTGTTTTTTTAATCCCATTTATATCCCACCCTTCTCCGAAGACTCAGGGTGGCTTACAATCTAAGAAGCACAAATCAATGTGCTTAGCAGTAGCCTTCATTCTATGAATATGCCTGCTTATTAGGGCTTTTGCCCCCCCAAGTGGCATTATTACAAAGTCAGCTTATTGCCCCCAACAATCTGGGTCCTCATTTTACCTACCTCGGAAGGATGGAAGGCTGAGTCAACCTTGAGCCTGGTGGGATGCGAACCTGCACTAATTGCAGGCAGCTGGTGTTACTTAAGGAGGCATTAGCCCATTGCTCCACCAAGGGAAAAACATTGAAAGAAGGCGTTTCTTTCACGTTCAGGTTTTCCTTTGCTTGGCAACAGGCAGTGAAATTTCTTCACACAAGGGAGAAAAAACTCAATTTCCAACAAATGGACAGCTGCTTTCTTCACACACGATCTCCACTTCTGAAAACTCAGTCTTGGAAAGTGTCTCTCGACCTTCCCCTTATTTTTAAGACCATAAAGTTAGGGATGCAACTGATCCTAAAGGCAGCGGCATTGGCAAGGGGGGGGGGAAGAGAAAGTTTTTTAAAAAAAAAAACTTAAAACGTCTGCTGCGATTGCATGGTTGTAGCCCCGCCCCCTTTTTACCAGCATTCCAAATGAGCGAGACCTCAGCCTTACAATCAGGTCCTCCATTCTGACTTTTACAACCTTCTCCTAGGACATTCCCGCTTAGAGGCCCTCTGTTTTAAACAGTTGCATTACCTGGGACCTGAGGAGCAAGATGGGGGCGGATTGCTGATTTGTTCCTCCACACCTTGAATCCCTCGTCCTTATTTTTTTTTCAGAATGGCCACAACCTCCTGCACTGTGCTGCCCAAAGGGGGCATCTCAGGGTGCTGAAGTTCATCATGGAGGATCTGGAAGATGTGCGGCTGGATAAGAAAGATAAGGTAAGCCAACTGTCTGTAGTCTTTCTTTCCCCAGTTAGATGACCTGGGAAGGCATGCCATTGGGACATCATCGCGTCCTTGGATGCCCAACATGGTGCCTGTCAATTCTAATGTGCCCATACATTCTTCTTTGACACCTACTAGATTTCTTGCCCCATCAGACATTTTATTTGTCGAGTCAGGATTTTAATGATAAAAAATAGCGGTTGTATAGACCTCATACTCCATGTAGGGTGGCATGGTGGCCCGGTGCTTAAGATACTGGGCTGGTTGGCAGCCTGGTTTCAAGTCCCAAGCATCATGTGACGGGGTGAGTTCCTGTCCTCGCCTCATACTCATACAGCTCCTGCCAACTTAGCAGTTCGAAAGCATGCAAATGCAAGCAGATAAATAGGTACCACTTTCGTGGGAACGTAACAGCACTCCCTGATGTCATGCTGGCCAAATGATTGCGGAAATATCTTCGGACAGCGCTGGCTCCTTGGCCTTGAAACAGAGATGAGCTCCCTAAAGATGGCAAGGGAGTTAGCAGAGTAAAACCCACAGGGACTCCATACTGCACGTTCTTCTGAGGTTCCGATACGTGCTATGGATATTTCTGTTCACATCTAGCTTAGTAAGTGGCTGTGTCCTCCCTGGCAGCCATTTTCCACGAGCACCCCCAGCACCTCTTTCAGATCCCAAATGGTCCATCAGACCAAAAAGAATCTCCTTCTATGGCCTCTTTCATCTGAGGCTTTGCCACAGGGCAGTGTGGCTAAAAGGTTAAAGGTTCCCCCGCACATGCATGCTAGTCGTTTCCGACTCCAGGGGCCGGTGCTCATCTCCGTTTCAAAGCCGCTTGTCCAAGGACATCTCCATGGTCATGTGGCCGGCATGACTAGACGCCAAAGGCGCACGGAACACTGTTACCTTCCCACCGTAGTGGTCCCTATTTATCTACTTGCATTTTTACGTGCTTTCAAACTGCTAGGTTGGCAGAAGCTGGGACGAGTAACAGGCGCTCACTCTGTTACGCGGCACTCGGGATTCGACCCACCAAACTGCCAACCTTCTGATCGACAAGCTCAGCGTCCTAACCCACTGAGCCACCGCGTCCCTTTTGCAGTGTGGCTACATGTGTCCTAAGATAGCCTCCAAGTGATTGAAGCTCCTACTGACTGGGCAGGAGACGGAAATGACAGCCCGCCAGAGTTTCCCAGAATGCTTTGCCACCGTGGTATCTATGGGGAGTGGGCAAGGGGGGCACATCACCAAACAGAATTGCAGCTATGAGGTCCAAACTGCAGCCTTTTTGTGCATGCATCACGATGCTGAGCATAAGTACAGAAAGGACCGTGTTTGCCTTACAATGGTGTGATGTTGCTTTGTCCGTTTTAACAAAAACATCAGCTCTTGCAACGCAGTCTCTGAGTGGTGATATACTAACCATCATGGCAGACACCTAGAGGTTTTAATTTCCCAGAATGGAAAGAATCTCTGAGGCTAGAAAGTTTGAAAACTACTGGTCCAATTTTTCCTCTCTTACCAGCAGAACCAATATATATATATATATTTAAAAAATCAGCTTTTGATTAGTAATAATATTTTGTTCTTAGTGCAAGTCTCTTGCAGCAGCAGCCCTTCAAGCCCATTTTACTGGGTTTCAATGACATGAACATTAAATGCAGACGGTCCTCGATTTACACCAGTTCATTTCATGACCACTCAAAGTTACAACGGAACTGAAAAAAATGACTTGTGACCGTTTTTCACACTGACGACCCTTGCAGCATCCCCAGGGTCACTTGATCAAAATTCAGACGCTTGGCAACTGACTCATATTTACGATGGTCACAGCATGTCCCAAGGTCAGGTGATCAGCTCTTGCGATTTTTCTGACAAGCAAAGTCAATGGGGAAGCCAGATTCACTTAACAACTGGGTTACTAATTTAACAGCTGCAGTGATTCACTTAACAACGGTGGCAGGAAAAGTTGTAAAGTGGGGGCAAAACTCATTTAACAGATGTCTGGCTTAGCACCATAAATGTTGGGCGTCGTTGTGGTTGAAGGTTGAGGACCACCTGTAGAAGCAATTATCACAGTCTGGTTTTCTCTTCCTCTCCCCCTCCCCCTCTTTTCTCTCTCTCTTTCTCTCCTTGAAGATGGGCAGGACAGCCCTTCATTTGGCCGCAGAGAAGGGGCAGCTGGAGGTGGTGACATTTCTCCTGGGCCTTGGCGCTTCTCACAGCATCCAAGACAAGGTTTGAAGAAAGAATTGGGAATTGTCTTGCCAAAGATCTAGGAATCTTCTGGATCCCCCTTTCTATCTTCCTTC
Organism: Vipera berus; assembly: GCF_964194415.1. Lineage (NCBI taxonomy): Eukaryota > Metazoa > Chordata > Lepidosauria > Squamata > Viperidae > Vipera > Vipera berus. Next base: position 8,382,888 of record NC_138215.1, on the reverse strand, counting down.
TAAACTTCTATTACGCTCTCCACAGTTAACGGAACAACAGAGTTGGAAGGGAACTTGGAAGTCTTCAGATTCAATTGATTTGCCCCAAGCCATTAAATAAAATCTTCGATGAAAGCCTTTGAGATTGCACCAACCTTATTTTAATTGAAGAGTGGGCAGGAAAAAAAACAAACCCCGATTCCTCATAATCTCTTTGGCATCTCAAAACGCTGCTGTTCCATTAATCACAGGTGCTTGGAGTGCTTTTTTTGTAAAAGAAAAAGGTGCCGGAACTCACACATGTCATACAACCCGCCTTGCCTACCCTACAAGGTTCCATCCAAAAAAGGTGCCGGAACTCCGTTCTGAGCGTTCTAGGAGAAAAAAAGTCCTGGGTGCTTGACTCCAAGTTGCTTTTTCAAAAGGCAACTCTGGACTGTCTTTCTTTGTTCTTCCCTGAAGACGTTTCGCTTCTCGTCCAAGAAGCTTCCTCGGTTCTGGCAGGGCGGTGAGGGAGATGGAAGGCTTAGTTCTGACCAACTCAGAACTCATTGTAAGCCTCTGCCCCTTGTCAATTAGACAGTATAATTGTTATTATCAGACATAAACCCAGATGATTTTGTGGTATGGTGCCTGCCAGAATTCATGGGGCTAGAAAATCCATGGAGCATTTTCTCAACCTTGACCATGTTAAGCTTTGTGGACTTCTGCTCCCAGGACTTCAGCATGCTGCTGGGGGATTCTGGGTGTTGAAGTCCACACAACCCAAAGTGGGAGAGGTTGAGAAACACTGTCTTGGTGGAACATTTCTCCCTGTTCTCCCACTGGATCCCCACGAGAGCTCTTCTCACCTTCATGTGGAATGTCACACTGGTTTGCAGGAGAAGAACACAGCCTTTCATTTGGCGGCCATGAACGGACATGCAGACATATTGCAGAAACTTCTAGAAGCTGGCGTGGACCTGGAGGACAAGAATGCAGTGAGTATAAAACTGGAAAATATGGAGGGGGGGGGGTTACCCTCATAGGAAACATGGAAATGTAATGCTAAGTCTTTTTCTTGAGTTTTGGTTGTAGCCAAAGCAAGCTATATAACGTAATGTGGGTGCGTGACACAGTCATCCTTATTTTGATCCCTTGCCATGATTTAGTTGTTTGTGGAATTCTTGGTGGTCTCTGAAGCACTGAAGATGTTACCTGGCTGGGTAATGAAACGTCTGCAAGAAAACAAGCAAGCTCAGACAGCACCAAGGTTCCCACAGCTCCTCCTCCTCCTCTTCCCCCTTCGCTCTGCAAACCTCATTCCTCCTAGTACTGATGATGTTACCTAGTTGGGTAATGAAACGTCTGCAAGAAAACAACCAAGCTTAGACAGCACCAAGGACTCCTCAACTCAACCCTGAACTATACAGATTCTCTGCTTTTGTCATCCCAGATTGCATCATCCTGAACTGGCCCAGTACTCCTGTCTTAAACCAATCCACCTCTTCCATGTTCTTCCCAAGAGGGCTGCTGTGCAGTTCTCCTTTCTGTCTGCATTGGCCACAGATATGCCACTGTGTTGTTTTTCCCTGACTCTGTGACAACTAACTCCAACACATTAAAAAGACAACCAGGGCTTACTTTTCCTCTCTTGTTTCAGGAAGGGATGACTTCCCTACATTTAGCTGCCGAGGGAGGACACAATGATTGCATCAATCTACTTCTGGAAGTTGGCGGTGAAGTCAATGCCCAAACACAGGTATGGTTCGTTGAATGGAAGGATTTGGTCCAGATATGTAGGAGGAACATTTATTTGTTCATTTATCTATTTTTTTTCATCATTTCTATACCCTTAGGACCATTGGGGGGGGGTGCTAAAACGGTCATAAGTGTGAGAAATGATCATAAGTCACTTTTTTCGATGCCGTTGTAACTTTGAACGGCCACTAAACAAATGGCTGTATGGAAAGAACTACCTGTAGTAGGTTTTTGTGAGCTTGCGTTGCCTGAAAGGGTCCTCCAATTTTATTTTATTATTTTTCCAGAAAAAAATGACCTGCCTTCATTATGCGGCGCTGAATGGCTATGCAGACATGGCCAAAAACCTCCTTGGTGCAGGAATCCAGACAGATGCTTTGAACTACGTAAGTGGCTGATTCCATCAACTGCAGCCAGAACGTCTTCTTACCTCCAAACCAGTGGTGGGTTTCAGCCGGTTCACACCAGTTCGGTAGAATGGGTAGCTAATTTTTTGTTGCCCAGGCAGAATAGGTTTCTGGAAGCGACATCCACACAGAGAACCGGTTGTTCACTTATTTGAATCCCACCACTGTTCCAAACAGAGGAAACAAGCACATCCCCTGGGTTCGGCTAGGTTTCCCTTCCAAGTGTCAGCCATGGTGGCGCAGTGGTTAGAATGCAGTACTGCAGGCTGACTCTGCCCACTGCCGGCAGTTTGATTCTGAAGGTTCAAGGTCGACTCAGCCCTCCGTCCTTCTGAGGCCAGTAAAACGAGGACCCAGTTTGTCGGGAGCAATATGCTGACTCTATAAACCGCTTAGAGAGGGCGCGATATGAAGCAGTATATAAGTCTAAGTGGTGTTGCTATTCCACCCTGCCTCTATCTGGAATATCCGCTGATGCAACCAGAGCATTGACAGCTGAGTAGCGTCAAGCTTCTCCTAGCCGATACTAGAATCAGAAGCGGTGTGTGCAATGATTCCGGGATGCAGCCCTGAGATAAATAAGGTTATTTCAAGAACAAGGAAAACTATAAAGAAAGAAACTCATCAACTGCCAAGTATGAACAGCCGGCTCTATTTATAGTAAAAGCAAGGTCTGGTTCCTGTTCCCGTTTTTCCCACCTGCAGGGCACAACTGACAAAAGATCTCCCACACTTTGTGTAGAGGGAAGGGTTGTTGTTTAATAAACTAATTTGGGAAGAGACTGTTTGCTTTTGATCTAGCCAGAAGCAGCCCTTGCAAACAGCCATCAAGATGGCGTTTCTAGAGAAATTTTGAGTTTTGTTTTTCTCGCAAGGCTTCTCTTAGACTTTATCTCTCTTGGAACAAGGAGAAAACCGTTAATCCTACCAGATACACAACTGCCTAGAGAGCATTGTTTTAATCTGGAGGGGGGGGCACTTTGGGATTAAAGCTGAGCCCTCTGGATTAGTCATCTGGCTCCATTTTTCCCCCATGGCCCAGGAGAAGACAGCTAGTCTTCTACTTACGACCACAATTGAGCCCAAAATTTATGTTGCTAAGAGAGATCATTATTAAGTGAGTTTTGCCCTGTTTTGTGATCTCTCTAACCACACTTGCTAAATGGATCACTGCGGTCACTTAGTAAGATGGCTGTTAAGTGAATGAGGCTTCCCCGTTGCCTTTGCTGGACAGAAGGCCTCAAAAGGGGATGACTTTATCCCAAGGACTCTGCAACCGTCATAAATGTGAACCATTTGCCAAGCATTCAAATTCTGATCACGTGTCCATGGGGCTGCTGCAGCGGTCATAAGTGTGAAAAACGGTCCTTTCGTTTCTGCGATTTTGAATGGTCACTAAATGAACTGCTGTGAGTTGAGGACTAACTGTATTGTGCAAACAAGGCCAACAAAGTGCCACAACTTGCATGAAGTCCCAAAGTGGGCTTTCCAATCAGCAAAAGCCTAGATTGCCTTAATGCTCCGCTACCAAAGTATTAACATTGCTTTTTTTTCCCCCCACAGCAAAATGCATCAGCTATGCACATTGCGGTGCTAAGGAACTACCCAGCCATTGTAAAACTTCTCATTGATGCCGAATGTGACCTTGATGTCCTTGATAATGTAAGACTTTTTTTTCAAATTCAGATTCAGAATAGTACTGGAAGGGACCTTGGAGGTCTTCTAGTCCAACCCCCTGCTCAATCAGGAGACCCTATACCCGTGGTGGCGAACCTATGGCACGCGTGCCACAGGTGGCACGCAGAGCCCTCTCTGTGGGCACGCGCGCCGTCACCCCAGTCCTAGGCCTTCAGCTGGGTTTTATAAACCCTTTTTGATTTAGGCCTCCGCTGCCATATGCAAACAAACAAACAAGAAAGGTTCAATCAATCAATTTCAACTTCTTGCGGGGAAAAAAAAGACCTTGCAAAGTTGGAATTGATTGATTGAACTTTTTAGTTCCACCCAGTCTACCGTTACCACCACAGCCACACCCACCCAATGGTCCATGCCCACCCGGCACCCATTGATACATAAGTGGGTTTTGGGTTGCAGTTTGGGCATTCGGTCTCTAAAAGGTTTGCCATCACTGCCCTATACCATTTCAGACAAGTGGCTGTCCAATCTCTTGTAGGTGATGGAGCACCTACAACTTCTGAAGGCAACTCGTTCCACTGATCAATTGTTCTCACTGTTAGGGAAGTTTCTCCTTAATTCCAGGTTGCTTCTCTCCTTGATTAGTTTCCATCCATTGTTTCTGGTCCTGCTCTCTGGTGCTTTGGAGAATAGTTTGACCCCCTCTTCTTTGCGGCACCCCCTCAAATACTGGAAAGCTGCTATCATGTCACCCCTAGTCCTCCTTTTCTCCAGCCATACCCAATTCCTGCAACCATTCTTCCTATGTTTTAGTCTCTTTAACGATGGCTACCAACATTTAAGATCTAACAAAGCTTTGACAGCAGACTGAAGGGCTTGCAAGCGCTTCACCTCTAACTGGTGGCATTTTAATGAGCACGAAAGAATCGTGGGAAAGAGATGCTTGGTTAAAGGAATGGAGAACCTAGTTGTATGCGCTCCGAAGCATGCTCTTCCCTTTCAATTCTCAGCACTGCACCGCTTTCGTTTAATTAAATTATTTATTTGATTTAGTCACTACGCCACTCCAGAATACCTCAGAACATAAGGAGAATAAAATGTAGTAGGAATAGGGAAAGAAGAAGGGGGAAAAACAAGTTAAAGAGTCAACAGGGGGAAAAATAGAGAACGAAATAGCAGTTCTGGCCAACAACCAAAAAAACATATACAGGTAATGGCTCAGTCACCCTAAACCAATGTCTGGGAGAAGGTAATGCCATCTGAGTGGGATCCACCTGGATCTCAAGGAAATCTCATGCCTGAAGGCAGATGCCATGACAGAGAAAAGGGCACTTCTGGGGTCTTGGTTGATGGCATTGTTTGGGTCAAAATTCCTGGAGCTACATGTATTGGTTGTAAATTGAAAATTAAGTTAACTTGCTGGAATTCTTTGTTTAAGAGTTAAGGCATCAGGTAGAAGCCAGGAGATGGTGAGTTCCAGTCCTGCCTCAGCCATGAAAGCCCATTGGATGATTTTGGGCCAATCACCAGCAGGTGGCGAGTTCTAGTCTCGCCTTGGGCAAACAAGCTGGCTGGGTGACTTTGAGCCAGTCACTTCTCTCTTTGCCCAATTCACCTCACAGAGCTGTTCTGGTGGTGTACCTTGAGTTATTTATAAAAATAATAAAGGTGGGATATTAATTAATTAAATCCCTAAATAAGATATCTTTCCTTGAGGGAGAAGGGCAGTTCATAAATGTGAAATACAAATGGATAAATACATGAATGGATGGATGGATGGATAGAGATAGATAGATAGATAGATAGATAGATAGATAGATAGATAGATAGATAGATAGATAGATAGATAGATATAGACAGACAGACAGACAGACAGACAGACAGACAGACACTTATACCTATAACTCTTTTTGTCTGCTAGGGAAAAATTCCCTTTGAGTTCAGACAGCTGCCTCCAAATCCAAAGAATTATTGAAGGAGCTTATCAATATTTCTGGGGTGAGATTCAGCAGGGGTTGGGAGCTGGCATTGGGGGCCACGTAGCAAGCTTTTTTCCCCTATGTATCCAAAATTGTGAGTAAAATTTATATTTGTATGTGTGTGCGTGTATGTGTGTGTAAGTTTTGCTGTCATTTTGTATAACTTGGGCTGCTACTGCTGTTATTATATTGCTGTTATCCTTTGGATGGTGGTGATATTCTTTTGTGGGTGGCTTCCCCCCCTTTTCTTTCAAAAGTGGACATTGGAATTTCATTTTAATGTATGCTATTGGGTGACCAGAAAAATGACAGTAACAACCTGCCTCCAGGTTGTTCCATAATGCTCCAACACTGGAAGTTTTTAAGAAGAGACTGGACAGCCATTTGTCTCAAAGGGTATAGGGTTTCCTGCCTGAGCAGGGGGTTGGACTAGATGACCTCCAAGGTCCCTTCCAACTTTACTATTATGAAATTATCTCTTATCTATCCCTTTGATTCACTTGTCTCCCTCCTGCTGGAGCTTTTTGTCCCCATGAGGTGCCAAGGATAGAAAAGAATGCTTTCTTGAGGCCCCAGGAAGTTTTTTGCTTACTAGTTTCCAAAAACTATTTATCTCATTGCCAAGGAATGGCTGCTTCTCCCACCAATTCTTTGCAGTGCTGATTTCTGATTTTCCTTTTTTGCTTTCAGAGGCAACAGAGTCCTCTTCATATTGCTGCAGAGCACGGAAGGCAAGATATTGCCGAGTTGATCCTCATGGCTGGAGTGAATTTAAAATTAACCGATAAGGTAACGCCGACATCTTGCCGCTGTCAGTATTACGTATGCATAGAAATGTTTCCTCTTTGCAAACCTGGATTTTTTTTAGCATGAGAATGCACAGAGGACATTTTAAAAGTAACCACTTTACCTTATGCATTCTGCATTTGATCTATAAAACTGTTGTGATTCAGGGTCAGCCTGTGGGTTCGGCAGTTGGGTCGGACGACTCAGAGGAGGAGGAGGAGGGGGGTGTTGAAGAGCTTGCTGAGGGGATTGGACAGCTTGATGAGAGCCCTCAGCCAGGCCCCTCTCATCTGGTCACGACGCAGACCCAGCTGTGTGAGCCTGACAGCGTGGATGAAGATGACCCACAGCTGGCCCTGTTCAAGGACGCCCGACGCAGGAGGCAGTCAATCAGGAGTAAACAGAGGAAGGCAATGGGGCTCCTCGGAAGGAGGCAGAGAGAAGCCCACGCCCTGAACTGTATTTAAGGGGGAATGCGTGGGAGGGCTGGTTTGCTGAAGGCAACCGCTTGAAAAGCTCCTGTTTCTTGGTTCGTGTCTTGTTCTATTTGTTTTTGTAGCAATAAATTTGGCAGGCGTAATTCCAGCCTCTTGCCTTCTTGTAAAAGGGGTTGTCCCTGCCTTTTCTGCAGGGCCGGTAGCAGGCTGGTACAGAACAAAAACAATGTTCTTCAGTGCACTTCCTGTCCTCATTATATTTCTTATTCCTGGAAATTCAGATGGCCCATTCCCTGGTGCTCTTACTTAAGACGGTCAAATTAGCACCGTTCTGGAGGGCACTAGATAACAGATGCATTCTAGGTTTTGTCTAAGATTAATATAGAGAGATTTTGGGGACCGAGCCCACAATGGACCACATCAGATTTCATTTGCTTCAGTGGAGGGAATGATATAAGTTTATCAGTACAAGTTGGATTGGAAACTTGCCCATGTAGATATTTTAAGTCAGTATTTATCCTCTGTGATAACAAGAGTTTTACTGAATCTGGCTTCCAAATATCAACAGTCCCAAAGGTGCTTTTCAAAAGGTAACTGGACTTGGGTTTTTTTTTCTTTGAAAAAAATGTTTCACTTCTCATCCAAGAAGCTTCTTCAGTTCCATCTGACTGGTGGGGAATGGAAGGATTTATATCCTTTGCCAGTCACCTGCTTGTTACTACCAAATCCTTCCATTCCCCATCAGTCAGTTAGAACTGAAGAAGCTTCTTGGATGAGAAGCAAAACATTTTCAAGGAAAAAAAAACAACAAGAAAGTCCACTTGCCTTTTGGAAAAGCCTATTTGGGATAACCATGACCTGGATGATTGAGAATCTCCCTAGACATTCAGCTCAACAGTAAAATATAAAATGCTTCCAAATTCCTCCATGCTTTAAAAATCTCAGTATAAGTTTGGTATCTAATAATCTGCCCTGTATCATCTACAAAGATGTAATTCAGTTTTTTCTTTTCAGGCAAAATTAAATCTTTTACTAAAGATGCTGGGACAGAATGGAATGGAAAGGAATAGAATAGAATAGAATAGAATAGAATAGAATAGAATAGAATAGAATAGAATAGAATAGAATAGAATAGAATAGAATAGAATAGAATAGAATAGAATAGAATGAACAAGAATGGAATGGAATGGAACGGAACGTAAACGGAATGGAACAGAACGGAACAGAACAGAACAGAACAGAATAGAAATTGGAATGGAATGGAATAGAATGGAATAGAATAGAATAGAATAGAATTATGGAATAGAATAGAATAGAATAGAATAGAATAGAATAGAATAGAATAGAATAGAATAGAACAGAACAGAACAGAACAGAATAGAATAATAATAATAGAATAGAATAGAATAGAATAGAATAGAATAGAATAGAATAGAATAGAATAGAATAGAATAGAATAGAATAGAATAATAGAATAGAATAGAATAGAATAGAATAGAATAGAATAGAATAGAATAGAATAGAATAGAATAGAATAGAATAGAATAGAATGAACAAGAATGGAATGGAATGGAACGGAACGTAAACGGAATGGAACAGAACGGAACAGAACAGAACAGAACAGAATAGAAATTGGAATGGAATGGAATAGAATGGAATAGAATAGAATAGAATAGAATTATGGAATAGAATAGAATAGAATAGAATAGAATAGAATAGAATAGAATAGAATAGAATAGAATAGAATAGAATAGAATAGAATAGAATAGAATAGAATGAACAAGAATGGAATGGAATGGAACGGAACGTAAACGGAATGGAACGGAATGGAACGGAACGGAACAGAACAGAACAGAATAGAAATTGGAATGGAATGGAATGGAATAGAATAGAATAGAATAGAATAGAATAGAATAGAATAGAATAGAATAGAATAGAATAGAATAGAATAGAATAGAATAGAATAGAATAGAATAGAATAGAATAGAATAGAATAGAATAGAATAGAACTGGAAGGGACCTTGGAGCTCTTCTAGTCCAGCCCCATGCTCAAGCAGGAGAACCTATACCATCTCAGACAGGTGAATGTCCAGCCTCTTCTTAAGAACCTCCAGTGGTGGAGCATTCACAACTTCTGGAGGCAGGCTGTTCCACTGGTTAACTGTTCTCACTGTCAGGAAGTTTCTCCTTAATTCCAGGTTGCTTCTCTCCTTGATCAGCTTCCAACCATTGTTTCTCGTCCTTCCCTCTGGTGCTTTGATGAACAACCTGCCCCCCCTCTGCCTTGTGGCAGCCCCTCAGATACTGGAACACTGCTATCATGTCTTCCCTATTTCTTCTTTTCTTTAGACTAGCCAAACCCAAGTCCTGCAGCTGTTCTTCATATGTTTCAGTCACCAGGCCTTTGATCCTCTTTGTTGCTCTTCTCGGAATTTTTTCCAAACTCTCAACATCTTTTTTTGTGTTATGGTGACCAAAACTGGCTGTGGTATTCCAGGTGTGGTTTTACTAGGGCTTTGTAAAGTGGTACTAGTACTTAGGGTGATCTTGATTCTATTCCTCTGTTTATACAACCCAGGATTGTATTAGCTTTTTTGGCTGCTGCTTCATACCACTAGGACTCCAAGGTCCCTGTCACAGTTACTGTTTTTAAGTTTTTAAGTTTTATTGTATTTGTATACCGCCCTTCTCCCGAAGGACTCAGGGCGGTGAACAGGGCATACATAAAAAATACGAGATACAAAAATTAAAAAAAGAATTAAATAATAGCCCAGTTAAGACAGTCGGTAACAATATACAATATAAAAGTCCCCATTTTAGACCAGGTCTCTCCCAATCTGTATTCGTGCCTTTGGTTTTTTTCTACCTAATTGTAAATCTTTGCTTATCTCCACACTGAAACTCATTTGGTCGGATAGGGCCCACTGTTCAAGCTTGTCAAGATCTTTTTGGATTCTGAGTTTCTCTTCTGGGGTGTTGGCTATTCCTGTCAGTTTGGTGTCATCTGCAAATTTGATGAGTTCCCTTTCAATTCCCTCGTCTAAGTCATCGATGAAGATGTTGAAGAGTGCTGGGCCTAAGACGGAACCTTGTGGTACCCCACGGCTTACTTCTCTCCATGTGGATGTGGTGCCATTGAGGACTACTCGTTAAGTACAGTTTGTTAGCCAGCTACAGATCCATCCAGTGGTGATGTTGTCTATGAGTATCTACTGATCAGTGGAGTAAATACAATCAGGATACGACAGGAGTTAAATATTTGCTGCCCGTTAATTATAAAAAGGCACAAAGTTTTGTCCTGTTTAACTCAGCCGATTTATTTATTTTTCTCCAGCAAGGGAAAACATCTCTGGATGTTGCCGCCCGTGGGAACCACGTCAATTTGGCTGATATGATCATCAAAGCGGACAGGTTTTACAAATGGGAAAAAGTAAGTGAGCTTTGTGAGCTTCTGAGGTGACCTAACAAGCTGGAGAAAGTTGGGGGCTCAGGAATTACAGGACCTCAAAGGGAAAGAAGTTAACTGGGCAGGCTGTGACCTTTTTCCAGGATAATCTCAACAGTGATTCCGACTCCTGGATAACTGAGCGTTTAACTTTCAAGCAAGACCATCGGCTGGAAACGCAACATATCCGTTCGGTGATCTGGCGGCTCGCAACCAAATACCTTAAGCCCAATGAGTGGAAGAAACTTGCACACTATTGGAAATTCACGGAGGCGCACATCAGAGCAATTGAGCACCAGTGGACAGGTAGGTGACACAGGTGTCATGCCTCCCTGCTGCAGCTGAACGGGAGACCAGAGGTGATTCAAGAACCCCATTTAGGTGGTTCCTGAACATATGAGAAGGCGGCCACGTGCTTAGCCCAAGATCAGGTCTACAGGAAGTCCTCAGCTTACAATCACAGCTGGGACCAGAATTTCCACTGCTAACCAAGGGGGACACTAAGTGAGTCATACCTGATTTTACAAATGTTTTTTTTTGCCATGGTTGTTAAGTGGATCGCTGTAGTCACGCGAATCATGCTGTTACATGAATCCAGCTTCTCCCATTGATTTCAATGGTTGGAGGCCATCTGGGAAGGTAACAAATGGCGATCACACGATCCTGGATGCTGCAACCCTTGCTGGTTTTGACCTCATGACCGTGGGGATGCTGGAACAATCACGAGAGCGAGGACTGGTCGTGAATGACTTCCTTCAGGGCTGTTATAACTTTAAACCATCACCAAATAAAAGGTTGCGAGGACTATCTGTACTCTGAAGAGGGTCTAACTTTCCTAGAACATAGAATAACAGGGTTGGAAGGGACCTTGGAGGTCTTCCTAGTCCAACCTCTTGCAGAAGCAGAAGAGACCATACTATTCCAGACAAATGGCTGTCCAGTTTCTTCTTGAAAACTTCTGAAGCTGGAGCACCCACAACTTCTAGAGGCAAGTCGTTCCACTGATTAATTGTTCTCACTGTCAGGAAATTTCTCCTTAGTTCTAGGTTGCTTCTCTCTCTTAATGATCTTCCGCCCATTACTTCTTCTTCTGCCTTCAGGTGCTTTGGAGAATAAGCTGACTCCCTTTTCTTTGCGACAGCCCCTTAAATATTGGAAGGCAACTATCATATCCCTCCTGGTCCTTCTCTTCATTAGACTAGACATACCTTCAATCGAGCATCATGTGGTTTAGCCTCCAGACGTTTCATCATCTTTGTCGCTCTCCTCTGTACTCTTCCTAAGATCTTTCGGACAGGCTAAAATAGCTGTAGCCCTTGGTTTTAAAAATGCAGCACCAGTGTTTTCGACAGTGAGACCAGCACTGAAGGAAAACAGCACATTAAATAAGAACCATACGTCTGTTTCAGGGAGGAGACCAAACCAAGAAACGGTTCGCAAGAAAAAGAAGAAGCAAAAAAACCGGGGGGGGGGGGGGGAAACACCACTTTGCTAGGCAGTACTCCTCTAACCTGGCTGCCATCCAGCCCATATTAGAGATAAGCTGACTCAGCTGTGACCGGCTATTCCTGGTGAAAATGCTGGACGAAGCATGTTTGAATTGGATTTGTGTTCTTCCACCCACAGGTCATTTGCAACCCCAGACAGCTTTTAAAGAGAAATAAGAGCTGAATCAATGAGTGAGCCCCACTTTCTGGAGAAGCTGAATTGCTATTGTACTCCCTTCATCATCTCCAGTGAAAGCCAGCAACTGCTTTTTGGTGTTAAACCCCCCCACCCCCCAAACCCAAATGGACAGCAATTGGAGAACAGTTGCAATACATTAAAAAGATTTCAAACATTGGTATAATTCAGCAAAAGCCTTGAACAGTGACATACTAAAAGACACTATAGGAGGAAAGCTGTGTTAGTCTCTAGTGGCATCTTTTCAAACTATTACGCTTTATTAAAAGGAAGAAGCTTTCTTATAATATTTAGCGTGATTTGTTAGCCAGAGGCTGTCACCTCCAAGTGCCTATTTACCCACTTCTCGTAATCAAAATCTTACAACAGTTGTATTTTTCTGTTAAATCATGTCCAATTCTCAAGAGATTGTCCGGACAAGCCCCTGCAGTTTACTTGGCAAGGTTTTCCAGAAGTGGTTTTCCACTTCCTCTTAAGTAATTCCTAGGTCTGAGGAGGAGAACTTACTCAAGGTTATTCAGCTGACTTGGTGCCCAAGGCAGGACTATAACTCACGGTTTCCGGGTTTCCAGCCTGATGCTTAATTACTACACCAACTTGGCTTTCTACACCAGTACAAGAACCTATAAATGAACTTGACTTGACTATTGGGAGTTGAAAACAATATTCTGAATCAATTAGTGCCATGCATAGCCTAGTTGTCTATGACTCAATTTTCTAAACTGGAAGAAGCTTGAGAGAGAGAGAAAAAAAGTTGTATGAGTAAGATACATAAACATACCCACACATATCATAGTTGTATTCGTGCACCATTATTAACTTGGTTATCATATTCAAGACTTACACAATATATCATACCACATACACCAAAGAGCCATGATGGCGCAGTGGTTAGAATGCAGCATTGCAGGCTAACTCTTCCCCACTGCCAGGAGTTCGATCCTGACCAGCTCAAGGTTGGCTCAGCCTTCCATCCTTCTGAGGTCGGTCATATGAGGACCCAGGTAGTTGGGGGCAATAGGCTGACTCTGTAAACTGCTTAGAGAGGGCTGTAAAGCACTATGAAGCAGTATATGAGTCTAAGTGCTATTGCTATTGCTGTATTTACCGACTGAACAGGATTTACACAATATTTTAAACCGGGGGGGGGGGAAGCCAGGGGTATCAGCAGGGAAGGGTCAAAAAAGTCAAGATGGTGTGGCATGCATGTAAAAAAGTACCTTGATTTCATACTTGTATCTGCCATCTTAACTTATTTGGGCACATAAACCCTCACAGATGATCTACCAAGATTACCAAGCATAGCAGGCTATATGAATCTTAACAGAACTTTATCTTAACTTGCTTAAGCTTGTTCTAGGAATATAACCACCCATTATCTGGCTGCTGTGAACACCCTCGGCATTGACAAAATCACCAGTCAATTGCAAAAGGCAGCTTTACTCAGAACAGCTTCCATTCTGCAACGATACCTTTAACACCTTCAAACAATAACATCTGCCTATCTTACGTCCTTATAAAGGACTAGGTGGATAAAAATGCCAAATCCAGTCTGCATATCTGGCTAACTGCACAACAGATCACAATAATATAAGATTGTTACATAATATTAGGTCAGGGAAATAGAAAAGGGACACGGGACTAATTTCAACTGATAGGGAATCTTTCTCAAATAGTTGGCAAGACACACAACTATTCTGTGATTCCAAAGCCTAGTCACAATATGCCTGTAACAACAGGAAATTACACATCTCCGTGTGCATCAATACGTAAGCAAGTGATGTTTCATGCATTAGGGTGTCATCAAGTAAACTGCCTACTGCACATCATGAAGGAAATTACATCGTTTGTTCAATTTGTTGATGATGTCATGACAGGTTGATATCATTATGGTACCCATAATCCATAATCTTGGGATATCTCACTTCACCCGTGTCTTCCCTTTTCGCCAGGCACCAAAAGCTACCGAGAACACGGCCATCGGATGTTGCTGGTCTGGCTTCACGGGACCATCATGGCAGGAGAAAACCCAGTTAAAGGATTATATGAAGGGCTGGTCAGCATCGGGAGGAGCGACCTAGCAGGTATGGTGACTCCTTGGCCTTCAAGTAGAGTAGAGTAGAGTAGAGTAGAGTAGAGTAGAGTAGAGTAGGAATAGAATAGAGTAGAGTAGAGTAGAGTAGAGTAGAGTAGAGTAGAGTAGAGTAGAATAGAATAGAATAGAATAGAATAGAATAGAATAGAATAGAATAGAATAGAATAGAATAGAATAGAATAGAATAGAATAGAATAGAATAGAATAGAATAGAATAGAATACTTGGAAGGGACCTTGGAGGTCTTCTAGTCCAAGCCCCAGCTTAGACGGGAAACCCCATATTCTGTTTACTCCAACGAGCTGGGCAGCCCAGGACCAGCTGGATCAGGCCAAAGTCAAGCTTAGACACATACGTGTGTTTCTTTTCCAACAGATAGTATCAGGAAACAAGCGAATGCAGATTCTCCTGCATCTCCACGGAGGTGTTCAGCAATGTGAGGTCCAAGGTGCTGCAGAACTTGGCTCCGTGCAACTCTTCCAGAGATTTCTTTCAGAATTTGTATCCAAGGACCACCATTTCCAAGGGCTTCTTCTTGCCATCCTGAATGGCAACCTTTCCAGTCCAGGTCAGGTCCACGTAAACCGTGTTGCTTTTCAGGGGTTCGTTCTAAAAGACTGAGAAGCGGGGATGTTATGCCTCTCCCTCCCAACAAATGATGCAGCCCAAATATTTGTGCAGACTTAGGATACCAAGACGAATGTGCTAATTGGGATTATATTCATGGGTACGGGAAGGTTTTCTGGTTGAAAATGTTTGAGAAACCCACATCTTTTCCTCCTAAGTTACCTTAATTTTTTCACTTCCTCCAACAGCTTTGGAAAGCTCTTTGGCTAAATTTCTGATGACTGTAGGTATTACAAGATCCAGCTATCGCCATAGATTTTAGCAGAATGATCCTCTTAGACTTAACGGATTTGTCTTGAAAACTCTTGAGTTCACACAGTACATTCCACCTACAGTATTTATTGTCTCGTTTGCTGTATTAACTGACCCATAAGCTTGCCCAAGATGAGCCATCAAGCAAAACTTAACCGCGGTTAAAACTTGCCGCAATTAGAATGGAACACACTTAAAAGCTGCTAGCTTTCTCTAACCTGGTTCAGGGTGCTGTGTGAACAATCAAGGGATACGTCTTCTGGAAACAGAGCATAAATTACAGTTGCACTAATACTACTACAACATACACAATACTACTACAACAGCACAAGGCTATGGAGACCTGGCAACTTCTGCTTTAGTTCACTGCATCCTTTTGTTGAACATTACTCCAAATTTGGATGTCCAGATTCGGGGGGGGGGGGGGGAAACAGCTGGCTCAATCCATGTGACATTTAATACTAGGTGTTGGGACTTGACTTGGTAATGCAAAGGGGAACCATTGTACTGTTTCGGCCAAAACTGTTATTTTGATCCATGTTATTATTTTTTATTATTATTTTTATTTTATATATCTCAACTATGCACACGGAGCTACATAGCTAGGGTGGGTGGCTGCCTTCTCTGCCTCTGGCTTGACCTCTTCAGCCTGGATTTTTTTCAGCCTTGGGTCATTCCCTTTGAGGAAGAGATTTACAAACTGGCTGGCCTACACTGTGATCTGCCAGAAAAGGCAGTAAGGATGCAGCTCAGATTGGTGCCTGGAGGTGCGTTGCACATGTAGTCCCTTTGGGCATTGATTGCTCATCTTTGGCAAAAGGCAGGAAGATGTTGTTTTAAGTCACCCCCTGCACTTTGAAGTAGCTTCTGCCCAGTTGCAGGGGAGAAGCTTTGGACTGTCCTCAGCCGCCATCATGATTTGCCCTGATCCCAAAAATCCTGGGGAGGATGCTGGGCCCAGGATTCACCCTCGCTTCTGGCTGTACGGTTATGCACTTTCAAGTTCAAAACAGATTTTTTGTTCTTCACCAGTACGACAGTGTTTTTATCTACAGACGGTATACTTTTCTTAACTTTGTCATGAAGTTTTGTATTTTTAAAGCAATGTCAAAACATCTGGTTTTCAAATAAA
Organism: Vipera berus; assembly: GCF_964194415.1. Lineage (NCBI taxonomy): Eukaryota > Metazoa > Chordata > Lepidosauria > Squamata > Viperidae > Vipera > Vipera berus. Next base: position 8,366,692 of record NC_138215.1, on the reverse strand, counting down.
TGGTTTCTCCCCCCCCCTTATGTACTTTGTTTGTAGTTCCTGAAAACGTGGAACAACCACTTTGTAGAAAACCTGAACCATTCCAGATGTCAGTACCTACCATCTCCAACTTTCAATGAATTTAATCTCCCAGAATTATGAACAGCTCAACTGGAAATTCTGGGGATTTGTAAAATTCTAATCTAGCTGGAGAGCTCCAGTACCAGACTCCAAACCTTAAGGATGAAGCAAGGCTATTACCTTGCAAATTCTTAATAGCAGAATAATCGGGGTCCTTCCCACACCCAGTTAAAATTTTATTCAAAACAAAGTAAGATAGCAAATTAATTTTACAAAAAACCCCTCTGATTTCAAGTCATTAAGCGGTAACAGTATATAAAGAAATGTAAAGCAACATTGACACTTCCAACAGAGTTTAAAACTAAATATTCAAATTATAAATGAGCTTACGAAGGCTTTGGTACCAAAAGTTTGTCTCTTGACAGTTGCATTCTTTTTTTTTTTAATGAGTCTTGCAAAGTTGCATCCTTAACTTTTATTATCCAAACTTTGCTTGTGAAACAGAAATGGGAGCGAGCGTCCATAGCCTAATTTCTTGTAATGAAATCCGCCCAGCTGAGTTTTAAGGACACAGTTCTAACCAGTTCAGTGGGAAGAAGAGAAGGACAACAGAAGGTCAGATGTGATTGGGTAGGACATCTGCCAACAAGGAAAGAGGCCTGGCCCTCCAGATGAAAGAACGGCCAATCAGCCAATTACGATGGTTGTTCTTGTTCGTTGCTAGATTGGAGATTGGCTTTCTGCACTTCTAGTTCTTCTGCACTGATCATGGAGGGGTCAATAGCAGCATATCTGGTCCCGTGGAACTGAAGCAAGTGTATCTATAGGGCAGATGGGGAGAAATAGAATCTATTCATTCCTTTTTTTCTCCTCTAAACCATAAAACATGGACAAAAATGAATCACACTTGTTTGGTGATGGATTCTCAGGGGCTTCAGAAATACACTCTAGTATGAATTCCAAAGCATAATTAACATGAGAAAGTAGGAAGAATTATATACATAGGAGATGAGCAGGAATTAAAACACAAGCAGGAATGAGTAGGAATTAACACAAACCAATATAATTCAGAAACTCCAGGCTAACACTTGGTTCACATATTGTGGAAACAAAGCACAAAGATTAGAAGAAGCAGTATGCAAAAAGCAGGGCGACTTTCATACAGATGTCTTAGTGTTTGCAAACTGACTTGACAAAACAGGATGGAACAGTATCTCTCAATAAAAAAACGAAACAAAACAAAAATAACGCAACCCACCACAACACAACACACGTATCTGACCGTCTTCTAAATATACTCATTCAGTGACCAGCTGCATTCTCCACTGCAGAAGAAGGATGTTCTGTTAACTCTGATTAGGGCCAAGGGGAGGGAGAGAATTTAATTTTGCTAACGTTTGAGTTTTCATTGCTATACCTTAGTTTAACAATCCAATCCTAACCAGTTTAGCAATTTAAAAAGACCACTGAACCAAATGAATCTCCTTTAGTTTAATGACACAATTTAGTAATGCAAAAAAGAACTATCGGTTGGAAAAGATGGGATGATAAAGGAAGACCATCTCACCATTTCTAGCCATTTTTGGCATCCTTCATTCCATTCTCTGTGTGCGTTGAAAAGTACACTAATCTTTTTTTTACAAACTCCACTTTTCTGCTAAAGGAATTCTCAGATTGTTTATTGATAGTTCTCGACTTATGGGTACAGTTGGACCTGGAATTTTGGTCATAAGTTGTTGCAGCACATAACTCAAGTCAACACATAACTGGACAATTTTTTAATCATTTTTATGATGTTTGTTAAGTCACTATGATTAGTGAATCGTATGCTCATAAGCCTGAATCTAGCTTATCCGATGGACATTTTTTTGCTGGAAAACAGCAAAAAAAATATGTTGCAAAATATGATCATGTGACTATGAGACGCTGGAACCAGTGTAAACACAAACTGGTTGTCATGCTCCCAAAATGCAAACACGTGATTATGGAGATGGTTTTTTCTGAATCCATTGTAACATCAAATGATCATTCAGCGAGTGTAAGTCGAGATCTTATATGCCGGAAAAACACAATAATGCAAAAGACAATATGCTCTTGCACCAGTCTTCTAATACCGTGCTTGCCTAAAGTTTTACTTTCTCTCTGATTCTACCTTCACCCACCAAGGAGGAAAAAGGTGCTCAGAGTTGCCTGAACTGCGAGATGGGTGGCAAATAAATTGAATGGATGGATGGATGAATGAATGAATGGATGGATGGATAGATGAATGGATGGATGGAGGTATGGATGAATGAATTAATGGATGGATGGATGGATGGATGGATAGATGGATGGATGGATAGATGGATGAATGGATGGATGAATGAATGAATGAATGAATGAGCAGGACTTACTTGGATATAAAGGTTTACTTCGGCACTTCGGCAGAGATAGGGGAAATTGCCTCCTGTTTTAAGATGAGCTCTCCTGGCATTGGGATACAGCTTATACATCTCCTCCTTGGCTTCGGTGGACAGGGCACTCTGATCAAATACCTAAAAATCAAAACCAGCATCAGCACGAGTTTTGCCATCTCTTATAATTGAGCCCAGGATCTTTCACTGAGCCAGAAGTTCTCGCTTTCTTCCGGAAGGTCCCATGCTTGGAGGAAATGGTGCTGGTGCAACCACCATAAAGAGGTCCTCCTGGATTGGTGATTTCCCACAAATCAATACCCAGTCAAACCAGTTTCATCTCATGCTTATCAGCTAGGAATATGCCCTAGATTGCTCACATCCATGATGGTGACAGGAACGTCTCGGATCTTATGAGGTTCAACGTAGGAATTCTGGCAATTGAGAGTGAGTCTTGAAGCCAGCTCACTCTGGCCCAAAGTTTCCAGCTGTCAGACATTAAGAAAAAACAAAAGCCATTAATCTGGATCTGAAATCTGGCGACCGAGAAATAGAATACAGAATACCACACTTGGAAGGGATCTTAGAGGTCTTCTAGTCCAACCCCCTATACCATTTCAGACAAATGGTGGTCCAATCGCTTCTTAAAAGCCTCAGTGTTGGAGCACCCACAACTTCCGGAGGCGAGTCATTCCACGGATTAATTGTTCTCACTTCAGGAAATTTCTCGCTAGATTGCTTCTCTCCTTGATTACTTTCCACCCATTGTTTCATGTCTTGCCTTCTGATGCTTTGGAGAATAATTTGACTCCCTTTTCTTTGTGGCAGCCCTTCAAATACTGGAAGACTGCTATCATGTCATCCTTAGTCCCTCTTCTCTCTAGACTGGCCATACCCAATTCCTTCAATCATTCTTTATATGTTTTAGCCAACACACAAAATACCTAACACGCAAACTAATCTCCTTTTCATTCTTCAGTTGCAAAGACCACTCATGGCTACCCACTGAAAAACAATATTCATACACACACACACACACACACACACAATTGAGCCCAAAATTTCTGTCGCTGAGACTTTTGTTAAGTGAGTTTTGCCCCATTTTACGACCTTCCTTGCCAGTTGTGAAATGAATCACTGCAGTCGTTAAATTAGAAACACGACTGTTAAGTGAATCTGTCACAAAAGTCACAAGATCACAAAAAGTGACCCCATGATCCGGGCACACCTCAACCGTCATAAATATGAGCCAGTTACCAAGCATCTGGATTCTGATCATTCTGGGGAGGCTGCAACGGTCGAAAAAAGCCCGTCAGTCCCATTGTAACTTCAAACAATCACTAAATGAACTGTTGTAAGTCGAGGACCAGCTATATACCCCGCCCACCAAACACACACACACAACTGAACAGAAAAAGAAAAAGGAAGGAAGCTTGAGAACACCCAGTATTTGCTATTTCCTGGGCAAACTTCAGAACACCGTCAAGCAGCCATTTTGAGCTTCATGGATGTTTACCCTGTCCACCATGAAATCAATTCCGTCAGCCATTTCAGGATCTACGGGACCGGAGGCAAAATTCCCAAGGACAATTTTCTTCAACATGAAAGCAGGCAACAACCAAAAACTGAAAAGAGAGAGGAATATAAAGGTAGGTTAGGACTTCAACTTCAGGAGGAGCCCTGCACTGCCAAGTTAACCATCAAAAGATCTCTCTGCATTCAGCCTCTGACTATTCCTAATAAATTATCCTAACCATTAATTGTAGACAAAGTCATCCTACAAAGGTTGCTAGAGTTTGGGCTAGAATTGACCCTTTCAATACATTTGAACGTCATCACTGGGTAGCAAAGCTTTTTTTACTCTGCAGCTTTGAATTTTAAACTTCTTTTATTCTTTTCCTTCTCAGTTGAACCTGCCGAGTGTAGTGGCAATGACTTTGTGTTGTACAAAATTGCCACGTTGTATGGTTGGACTTTGAGGTCTATGGCTGGTTTTAGGTCAAACAGGGCAATGAAATGTCTTTAATCGCCAAATCCAAGTGGGAGAATGTTTTTTTATTGATTATATATCTTGCAATGAGGTGGCTGGATGGAGTCACTGAAGCTGTAGGCGTGAGCTTAAATGGACTCCAGAAGATGGTAGAGGACAGGAAGGCCTGGAGGAACATTGTCCATAGGGTCGCGATGGGTCGGACACGACTTCGCAGCTAACAACAACAACAACAACATATCTTGCAAATCTATATGGCCACCCATCTTAAACAAATCAGTCTGGGTGGCTGACAAAACAGTGAAACCAAGATTACTCACGCAAATGAACATCCACAAAAAAAGAACAGTAACTTGCCCAGTAAAAATGAACAACACCTTCATAAGTGCAGAGGAAAATATGTAAAGTGGGCCTCCACTGACATCCTGGCCCTAATATTTGAGGGAAGAGCGAAGTTTTCAAGGCTTTCTGAGCAGCCAATGAGGTTGGCCTTTGTAACAATGCAACAGTCTTGGTAATGTTGGACTTCTGAGCTGAAGAAATGGAAATAGAAACTCTTTATGTTTAACAGAAGAACAGGTTTGGAAGGGACCTTGAAGGTCTTCTAGTCCAACCCCCTGCTCAAGCAGGAAACCCTGTATCATTCCAGATAAATGGATGTTCAATCCCTTCTTAAAAGCCTCAGTGTTGGAGCACCCACAACTACTGGAGATGAGTCATTCCACAGATTAATTGTTCTCACTTCAGGAAATTTCTCCTTAGTCCTAGGTTGCTGCTCTCCTTGATTAGTTTCCATGCATTGCTTCTTGTCCTGCCTTCTGGTGCTTTGGAGAATAGCTTGACTCCCTCTTCTTTGTGGAAGCCCCTTAGATATTGGAACACAGCTATCATGTCACCCCTAGTCCTTCCTTTCATTAAACCAGACATAACTATAATGAGTTTGTAGACACACTACAACCTCTTGGAATCAAAGCTCAGACTTGTTAAAGGTTTTTGCTGACCCAACCATGCTTACATTGTGGGCAACTAGCAGCCTGCTTGCACCTGCTGGCCAGGACTTTGGGGGGCTCCTGGAACCATAAAAACCAAGGTCCACGAGACCAAGCTCCAAGCCTCCAGAAAGTATGGATGTGGGATGCAAAATGTATTCCCCTGCCTCACCATGATGGCCCTCAACTCTCCCAAAGAACAGGAGCCATCCCAAAATTTGCTCTCATGAGTTGCAGAAAGTGACGTTCTACTATAAGGATCCCCAACAGAGGTTCTTTAAAGCACGCGCACAATCCAGAGACGTCTCCCAACGGGCTAGATGGAGAAAGATGCTTCAGACTCAAAAACGCCTTGGAAGGAGAGGAACAGCATCTGAACTGTTCCAGCAACATCAGGTTTGAGCTTCCACCCATCTTCCATACTTCCACCAAGAGGTCCCCTTGCCCTCATTTTGCCTAGTTCCAAACCTCACAGCTGTGATGTTTGGTTTGTGTTTTTTTTGACAATCCTCTAACTCTGGGTTTCATTAAAAAAAAAAAAGCAAACACTGATTTATTTACTGGCGTCTCACCTATTTGCTGTCCACGTCTGATTGAAAATTGAGGTATCGCTGAAAGAGTTGCACAGAATCAAAGATTGGACTCGGGGGGATTTGTGGGTGTACTCGGCAAATTTCTGAGCAAGAAAACCTCCTAATGAAGCACCGAAAAGGTGAACCTAATATTAAAACGATAAAAGAAGAATACCCTTGATATTTTTCTCTTTTTATCCAACGCGTTCTACCGCTCCAAACATTTGGGAATTAGATCAGTTTCCACCTCCTGGCAGGCCAAGAGACAAGCAAAAAAACATTTAGAGTGGGGGCCTCCCACCGTGGCAACTTGTGAACTTCAACTCCCAGGATTCCCCAGCCAGCCACACTGCTTGGGGAATTCTGGGAGTTGAAGTCCACAAGTCTTAAAAGTGGCTGAGATGGGAGATCCCTGATTTCCAATTTCTCTCACACTTTCTTTCTATAATCTCTGCCATCGCATGTTGGTTTCCCTCCACCCACAGAAATGAATTATTTCAAATTCAAAAAAATATTCTTCCCATTCCGTTCATATTTTCCGAAGTTTTATCACTTATGATACAACAGAAGCTGTCCGCCTGGAAATAAAACGACATCTGCTTGGTGAAAATATATTCATTTTTATCAGTAAACAAACCCTAGACCTTATTTATATAAGTGCCGTTTTAAGTTGATGTACACTTTTAAAAAAATAAATAAATAAACCGTTTATGCAAGCATCAGTTCAGAAGCTATGTTTAAACCATTATGCACAAAAGTTAGGGGCAGGCAGAATGTTTTTGAACCAAAGCATCTTAAATTTAAAAGCCCATTTCAAATGCAAAGTAGGTTCCTGGTAAGGAATGCTCTTGTTTGGGCTTGAAGCACAATTAAAAGTAAGAGCCTGTTTTGCGTTCCAACAGAACCATAAAAATGTATAGTTACTCCACAACTTACCATCATTTGTTTAGCATAGTTTGATGTTATAACAGCAGTGAAAATAAAAATCACTTAACAACCATCACAACATCCCCATGGTCACGTGATCAAAATTTGGGCACTTGGCAACCAGCATATGTTTAGGGCCGTTGCATGCATCCTGGGATCATCTGATTGCTATTTGCAACCTCTTCAGCTGGCTTCTGATAAGCCAAGTGAGTGGGAGAAGCCGGATTCATTTAACCATTGCAATGATTTACAATTGTGGAGGGGGGGGGGAAGGACAATCAGGTGCAGTCTATTTAACAAAAGCCTTGCTTAGCAAAGGAAATTTTGGTTTCAATCCATAGGCCAAAGATTACTTATAGCCCATCTTCCATACCCCTACAAAATAATGTCTTTATTAGATAACCTTTATTGTCAATTTTTTTACTGTGGGCACAATGGCACACATTAAAAATGAAATTCTGTTGCCTGCTCTCAAAAGAAAGTATATATCTACCCATACAGATACAGAACACACATATATGCATGCTATATACATACATACATACATACATACATACATACATGCATATGCTGGCTCGTACTTTGAAAACATACATACATAGATACATACATACATGCATACGCTGGCTCGTACTTTGAAAACGTCAGCAGTTGCTGACGAAAGCTCAATGTAAAATAAAGATTTTATCCCGGAGATCAACATTTTAACAGTCTCTTATAATTTTTAAATGAATACACCCAGGACTCGGATATTTAAAATAATTACAGATAAGGTAAAGGTAAAGGTTCCCCGCACATGCGTGCTAGTTGTTTCCGACTCTAGGGGCCGGTGCTCATCTCCGTTTCAAAGCCGAAGAGCCAGCGCTTCTCCGAGGACGTCTCCGTGGTCATATGGCTGGCATGACTAAATGCCAAAGGCGCACGGAACGCTGTTACCTTCCCACCAGAGTGGTCCCTATTTTTCTACTTGCATTTTTACGTGCTTTCGAACTGCTAGGTTGGCAGAAGCTGGGACGAGTAACAGGCACTCGGGATTCGACCCGCCAAACTTCCTACCTTCTGATTGACAAGCTCAGCGTCCTAACCCACTGAGCCACCGCGTCCCTAGAATTACAGATACATACATACATACATACATACAGGAAGGCAGGCAGGCGGATGGATGGATGGATAGATAGATAGATAGATAGATAGATAGATAGATAGATAGATAGATAGATAGATAGATAGATAGATAGATAGATAAACAGACAGACAGACAGACAGACACAGACAGACAGACAGACCTTTATTGTCATTTTTTACTGTGGGCACAATGGCACACATAAAAAATGAAGTTTAGTTGCTTGCTCTCAAAGTATACACATACATAACACACATTTAAACATATATACAACATATGTACAGACCTACACCCTTACATATAAGTAACATATATTAATCACTGTCCATCCTGAACACATAGCGGAAGGAGGAAGCTTTAGAGTTCACAAGGTAAACACTGTTAATACTTTGGTTTCAAGTCTGTTCCAAGAAAGTCAGAACAATTCTTCCAAAGATGTTCCATCTTTTTTTCAAATTTATTTTATTTATTTATTTTAATTCCATTTATATCCCGCCCTTCTCCTAAGACTCAGGGCGGCTTACAAGCTTAGCAGTAGCTTTTCTTCATGACTGCTAATATTTTTATTGCTTTTGATCCTATTGTTCTTAATACTGTGCTTGATTTTGTATATCACCTAGCAAAAGGGCAGCTTAGAAATCTGATAAGAAAACAAATGCCTCCATAGGGATGAAGGAGATTCGCTCTCGGTTGATCCAATGAACATGAATAAACTCTAGGCTTTTTACCTAACATTTTATTGTAATCACTAACTTTATCCAGTTGTAGATGATCTAATAGCTTCCGGAATCCATCGCAGAATTCAAAGATCTCCCAATAAACTGGATACTGTAACTAAAACAGTAAAAAAAAAAGACAAACAGAGGAAAAGATGCAGTGCACCGTTACAGAGATTTAATTACAATTTTCAGCTGATAAGCTTGGAAGCAGAGGCATATTTGCATCTTAAGTGGGGAAATCCCATTTTGAACAAAACCGCAGCACCCAACGGGATCCCGTGGTCCCCGGCTTGCCAACTTACAGAAGTTAGCTGGATTGTCGACGGTTCTGGTTTGGGTTTTCTTACTGACTTATCTTATCCTAAAACCATCTCAGATTCTTAAATGCAAAATATTCTTTTTTTTAAAAAAAAAGTGAGGAAATACTGTAAACTTCAACTTCACAAGGACGCTGGGTATTGTTTTGGTGCCCTCCAAAGCCTAAATATAAATTCAAACTTTGAGTCTAGACAAAGTCTAATATAAAATTTATTGGGGCGGCAGAACTGCCCTACCCAGGAGTATAACTTAAAATGCAAGCCCTCCACCACCGAGGGGTGACACTCGTGGTTACAGATATACTACTGAGCTAGCAGGCAACATTTCAAACTCAGATCAGCTCCAGGGTTCAAGCTATGCCCAGGCCTGGCAAATAAGGAAGGCCCCAGGAACACAATAAAACCTTACTAATACTCTCCTGGAACATGGACTCATAGGATACCAAATCTGACTGGATGGAGCAAGCCAACAAAAATTCAAAAGGGCAGCCACTGATTCAGTTACCGGAGGCTGCTGGATACAAGAATAAGGAGTTACGGTCTGGTTGGTTGGGGTATAGGTAGTCCTTGACTTATGACCACAGCTGAGCTCAACATTTCTGCTGCTGAGTGAAACATTTGTTAAGCGGGTTTCAACCCATTACACGACCTTTCTTTGCCACAACTGTTAATTTGGTTAATTTGCCCCAGTTATTAATTTGGTAGCATGGTTTCTTAAAACGAATCTGGCTTCCCCCGTAGATTTTGCTTGTCAGAAGGTCGTCCTGGGACCCCAGGGACATTGCAAGCGTCATAAATAAGAACCAGTTGCCAAGCATCTGGATTTCAATCACGTGACCATGGGGATGCTGCAACGGTGTGGAAAACGGTCAGTGCCTTTTTCCAGCACCGTTGTAACTTGGAACGCTCACTAAATGAACTGCTGTAAGTCGAGGACTGCCTCTACTGCATGAGGCCCCCCCCCAAAAAAAACCTCTACCCCTGTCTTGAAGTCAAGTTCAAGAAGCAAAATCAGGATGGTATGAAGACACTCACAGCAATGACCCTGTAACCCCATCCAGACAGGGCTAGAATCTGCTGAAAGAAGACGTCTGCGGTCCCACTGACAGGTGGGAGAAATATGAGGGGGCACCGGATATTCCTGGGTCCTGCGTCGTACAGCGACCAAATCTTACTGTCGTCATCATCTACAATGATCTGAAAAAGAGACATCAGAGAGGACAAAGTGGTGATTCCTCAGCGGTCACGACCCTTGGCAGGTACAACTGAAGGCTGTCAGTGCAGCGTTCGAAGCACTAAACGTTTGTTTCATGCCGCCTAGTGTACAAGAACTTGATCTGTATAATACTCAAGCCAAATGGGCACTAGATAAGGACTAACGGAATTCACAGGAGGCTAGACTTAGATCCGTTGTGAGAACTTTTAAGGCCACACCTGGAATACTGCATCCAGTTTTGGTCACCACGTTACGAAAAAAAGATGTTGAGGCTTTGGAAAGGGTGCAAAGAAGAGCAACTAAGATGACTAAAGGCCTGGAGCAGGCGTAGGCAACCTTGGCTCTTTTATGACTCGTGGACTTCAACTCCCAGAATTCCTGAGCCAGCATGGCTCAGCTTGGAAACCTCTCCCTTTCCCCTCAGCGTGGCTGGCTCAGGAATTCTGGGAGTTGAAGTCCACGAGTCATAAAAGGGCCAAGTTTGAAGAACCCTGCTCTAAAGGTACAAACCAATAGTTCCACCAGATGTAGAGTTGGTCTATAGCAGGGGTGGGAACCTTGGCTCTTTTATGACTCGTGGACTTCAACTCCCAGAATTCCTGAGCCAGCATGGCTCAGCTTGGAAACCTCTCCCTTTCCCCTCAGCGTGGCTGGCTCAGGAATTCTGGGAGTTGAAGTCCACGAGTCATCAAAGAGCCAAGGTTGCCTATCCCCGACCATGGTCATGGGATCAAAATTCAGACGGTTGGCAACTGGCATGTACCTATGACAGCTGCAGTGTCCCGGGACCATGTGATCCCCTTTTGCAATCTTCTGACAAGCGAAGTCAATGGGGAAGCCAGATTCATTTTAACAACCATATTAGTAACTAAACAACTGCAGTGATTCACTTAACAACTGTGGCAAGGAAGGCTGTAAAATGGGGGGGGGAAAACTCACGTAACAACTGTCTCACTTAACAACAGAAATGTTGAGCTCAATTATGGTCCTTAGTTAGGGACTACCTGTGCTCCTATATGACAGGAACGAAAGAGGCTCCGTTCAGTTCACATCGGCATGGCTATATTTTGCAAGGGATAAGAGAACCTTAATTTAATTCCTTTCACTTGCTCCCGGAGGAAATTAGACAAAACAGAATCTTGTTTGCTTCTCTCGATGAATCTAAAACCTTCCTACTTTAAAGTTAAATTATTTGGGGAAGAGGCTGGACTTCCTTTTCAGACAAGAGACCAAAAAAACCCAAACCACTTCTTACTTCTGCCTTAACCTGGCGGAAAACAGCAAAGTTGTGAAATAAAAATCAACTGCTTTTGGGTCTGAAAGCCCACTCATGTTGCACAAACTTCCCAATCCTAAGAGCAATCCATTCTAGACTGTATCTCGTTATCTCATAACGTTTTGTAGTACAAGGCAGGAAAAACTGAATTATTACGACTGGCAATGTGCTTCTCATGTGGGTTTGCAATAGTGTTTTAAGGATCTATTTACCTCCTTGCATCCGGCCACAATGACTTATCATGTTTCCTTTATCCTGCGTTGTTTTTCAAACCCAAGTATTCTGTTTTTCTAAAATGGTTGTACAGTTCAACAACAACAACAACAAAAACCCTAACGTAACCAACTGGAGCTACATTTCCGCCTACTCTTTGAAATGGGTGATCATCACATGAACATCAAAAGTGCTCCAGAAACGATATTAAGAAACAAGCAGGCTTGAAATAGTAATCCACTCCCCCCCCCCCCGCTTTTCAGCTGCCCAGTTGCTGTTGTCACTGGCAAATCTTAAGTCTAAAGACCCAAGCAGGTTTCACACTTCAGGACAGATCAGAAACGGCTGGCTTCCCTTTCATAATGGAACAAGGAAGTCACAAGCTCAGCGCACACTCGCTCTCAACCTCAAACCATTTCAGAAGAAAAACAACCAGAAAGTTTAAATGTTTCGTCCTCAGTAGCCACACGAGAGCAATTCTACAAACACGTCTCGCTCATAAAAATTCAAAAACACATATTGCCGACTGAGCTGGAGCAGCACTGCAGCCCACTTTACATTTTTCATGTTTGGGTATTTTGAGTCCGATGATGTTTCTGAAGGTTAAAACAAAACAAAAGGAAAAAATAAATAAATCGATTACCGTATTTTCCGGCGTATAAGACAACTTTTTAACCCATGAAAATCTTCTCAAAAGTTGGGGGGGTCGTCTTATACGCCGGAAAATACGGTAAGGTAATCAAGGAACCCAGGTCATAAATATGAGTCAGATGCCAAGCATCCGAGTTTTGAACATGTGACCATGAGGATGCTGTCGTTAAGTGTGAAAAACAGTCATAAACTATTTTTTCAGGGCTGTTGTACCTTTGAACGGTCACTAAATGAAAACTGTTGTAAGTCGAGGCCTACCTGTAAGTAAGTAAATGAAAAAGGGCGTGTATAAAATTTATATAGGGTTATTTAAACCAAAAAGGGAAATGAAAAGCTTCAGGACTTTCAAAATGACCAATATAATTTATTTGGGCTAGCTTCAAACCATATAGAATAGCAGAATAACAGAGTTGCAAGGGACCTTGGAGGTCTTCTAGTCCAACCCCCTGCTCAAGCAGGAGGACCTATACCATCTCAGACAAGTGGCTGTCCCGTGTCTTCTTAAAAGCCTCCAGTGATGGAGCACCCACAACTTCTGAAGACAAACCCTTCCCCTGGTTAATTCCCACTGTCAGGAAATTTGTCTTAAGTTCTAGGTTGCTTCTCTCTTTGTTCAGTTACCATCCACTGGTTCTCGTCTTGCCTTCTGGTCCTCTGGAATATAGGTTGATTTCCCGCCCACCCCCCACTTCTTTGTGGCAGCTCCTCAAACATTGGGATACTGCTATCATGTCATCCCTGGCCCTTCTTTTCATTAAACTAGACGTGAATGCCCAATTCCTTCAACCGTTCTTCATAAGTTTTAGCCTCCAGTCCCTTAAATCATCTTTGTTGCTCTTCTCTGGAACAAAGTGAAGTTCTCTACAAAGTGAGGCAAGGATAAAATGACCCGGTATAAGATAGCAGCAACTACCAAGAAAGATGTAGTGGTAAATAACAAAACAAATGTCTCTTTGTTATGCAAAGACAAGTATTTGTTGAACCAGCTGAACTAAATCAGATCTTGCTCCATAGTTAGCTTACTGCTAAATTGCAAATCCCCGTTTGCTGATCTCTGAATTACAGCTTTTAGCCGAGAATAAACAAAGGAGGGTCCAACTACAGACAGATCATATGAAGATCATGTGGCCCACAAGGTTTTGCCCTTTACTTTAGACCTGTTTTCCGAGATACCATCAACTGAGAAATATAAAGAGAACTGCGACTATTTCTCAGACAGGATATACAAATAAGTATCAAAGGTTCTGGAAGGAAACAACCCAAAAATTGCAGATGTTCAGACTTCCGGCTAAATGAGCACAGAAAACTTAAGACCTTTTTTTGGTGCAATATGCTGAGGTCTCATTGTCATCAACCTTTTTATGATTACATTCAAAATATTAGCTGTTAGCTGTCGTTTCTCTGGAAACCTGCAAGTGTCCTTATCTCGCTCAATGCAGGATAAATTAAAATATTCAGACCGGTGACTGTTTGAACACGTACAGCAAAACAGAACCCAACACCTTGCTGTATTGTTGAACTAGTTCTACAGTTCAGCAATTTTCCCCCCCCCTAAAATTCAACTGTAATATCACCTGCAGGATTACCTGGTCTAATCTGAAAAGAGTGATTTGAAAGTTTACTTTTGTTTAAGCAAACACTGCAATGCCTAAAAACATAACGACTGTTTTAAATTTCCATGGAATTACTTCTTTTCTTATATACTTTTAAAAATGTATTTGTATTTATTGAAGACAATGATTTCTTCCCCCCCAAAATGCAAACAGGATTACGCCAAGGTACAAGGGGCTATTTTTTTTACCCTGAAAGTAAATAGTTTGTTTTTTTTAATGAAAAAGATTCCTTCGTATTTCCTTTGAACGTGGCCATACAGACTAATGAGATTTTCCTCTGTAATCTTTCTTTTATATGGGGATTATCTTAAAATCAGGGTCACCTTCCTTTTGAACAAATAAAACAACCCTTAACCTGGCACATTACATGTTTGGGTTGTGTGGAGACATTTCCATAAATATGTATCACTGAGATGCTGCAACAGTTGCTGGAAAAATTAAGCAATTTTTACAGAAACACCCTGACCCCAAATATCTTCACAGGAGTTTTTTGTTTTTTTTAAAAAAAAACATTGGCAACTAGCATCCTTAATGCTCCTAAAGGTAAAGGTTCCCCCGCACATGCATGCTAGTCGTTTCCGACTCTAGGGGCCAGTGCTCATCTCCGTTTCAAAGCCAAAGAGCCAGCGCTTGTCCGAGGACGTCTCCGTGGTCATGTGGTTGGCATGACTAGATGCCAAAGGCGCACGGAACGCTGTTACCTTCCCACCGGAGTGGTCCCTATTTTTCTACTTGCATTTTTACGTGCTTTCGAACTGCTAGGTTGGCAGAAGCTGGGACGAGTAACAGGCGCTCACTCTGCTGCGTGGCACTCGGGATTCGACCGGCCAAACTGCCAACCTTCTGATCGACAAGCTCAGCGTCCTAACCCACTGAGCCACCGCGTCCCTGTTAATGCTCCTAGTATCCAGGAATTCAGCATGTGCACATATGGTAGGATTCCCGTTCCCAGAATTCCCAGCCAACCTGTGCCTTTGCTGAGCATTCTGAGAGCTGCACATATCTCAAGGATATCAAGCTCAGAATGATTACAATCTTCTGTTACTAAAGGCAATCCTTGTCATTTACACAACATGACAACAGACTAAATATCTGTTATACAGCTGGATTTTTCCGGACAAAAAGGTTGCCCAGAAACAATGAAAAGATTCTCGTCCTGCTTTTCCTTCGTCTTCAAATGCCTTTGGGTGACGTTCAGAAAACAGACCGCTTCAACAGATCCTTGGAGACAGAGAACAGTATTTTGATAGAGCATGCGAAAAATCACATGGTGGGAGAAACGGCTGCCCAGTTCACACTTAAGCTTCCTCTCCGCCGCTCCCAGGAAAAGCTGATCAGGCCCACGTGCTAAGTGGCTGCTTTCAGGCTGAAAAAGAATTTGTGCTTATTGAGCACCACTCTCAACAAAACGGCTGATCTTATTTTGAAATGCAGTGGCACTTTGGTACTCATCGTTAATAGGTTCCGGGAGGTGCGACGACTACCAAACACGATGAGTACCCAATTTTTCTCATAAAGATAATTTGGGGAGTTAGCGGCGACACGTTCTAGCTTGCCTGTTGAGCACCAAACAAATGATCGCAATGCCTTGAGTACTGAATCTGGTTAAGTTTCAAAGCAGCTGAACACCAAGGTACCACCGGACAATACATCGGCAGGAGGTATTTATTCTATGCACACAATACTGCAAGCCAATTTTGGCCACCATATCACAAAAAAGACGTTGAGAGCTGGAGGCTTAAAACATACGAAGAACGGCTACGGGACTTGGGTTTGGCTAGTCTAAAGAAAAGAAGAAATAGGGGAGACATGACAGCAGTGTCCCAGTATTTGAGGGGCTGCCACAAGGAAGAGGGGGTCACTTTGTTCACCAGAGCACCAGAGGGAAGGATGAGAAACAATGGTTGGAAACTGATCAAGGAGAGAAGCAACCTGGAACTAAGGAGAAACCTAGGTTAAGCAGGGGGCTGGACTAGAAGATCTCCAAGGTCCCTTCCAGCTCTATTCTATTCTATTCTATTCTATTCTATTCTATTCCATTCCATTCCATTCCATTCCATTCCATTCCATTCCATTCCATTCTTTCGTAACTCTATTCTATTCTATTCTATTCTATTCTATTCTATTCTATTCTATTCTATTCTATTCTATTCTATTCTATTCTATTCTATTCTATTCTATTCTACTTTTAGATCTGTATGTATACCTCCCTGAAACACCTCCTCATGCCTTTTGTGGCCATTTAAATCTCTGCCTACGGCACTCTTCCAATTTCCTGCCAGGGACAGTGGCCAGAAGCACACGGAAAGTGTAACATGAGCTCAAAAGAAATATCCCTTTGTACCAAAACCAGGAAAGAAATGACATTCTTGCTTCAGCCACCCACGTGAAACTGGCCCACCAATTCAGCATCACCACCTCATACGGAGGAGCCTCTTTCCAACCACAAAGTTTAGCTTCTATGATGTAAACCCAGTTGTGTCTGACTTTAGTGGGGGGTGGCAGTGCTCATTCATTGTAATTCAGAGGTAAAACATTTGATGTGTCCAAAACTCATCAGGTGCACGTTTTGGTGGGCCTAAGGAGGCAAGGAAAAGCTACAAGGTGTCCCACACGTTACACGTCAGTTGACTAGTCGAAAAACAAGATTGCAGCCAAAACTTTTTTTAAAAAAGGCTGCCTATCAAGTCTAAATTCTAGAGACCCAGACGTGCTTTGGCTTCGTTCATTCTCTCTCTCAATTCCCAAATGGTGTTTCTACAGTATGGTACAGAAGGGGTAACCAGACGTTCATTAGCCTGGGAAAACCACACAGGAAACTCAAAACTCAAAACACTGGAGGTCCAATGTCCAAGAAATTCTAAAAAAAAAAGAGTCACGTGTTGTTTTTTCCTGTAGGCACCCAGTGAACTAACTTTGTATAGTCAATACTACAGACGCTCCCCAAACAAACCTACAGCTGCAGACTTTAACTGTGACTCTCCAGCCTTAATGGGAATGTTTGTCACAGGCCCATCCAAACGCACAACACACGAAATGCAGACATCTTAGAGGGTTAACAAATAAAGGATTACAAAATAATTATCCAAACTAGAAGTTAAGCCAAGTAAAGCAAATACTTAGGGTCCTTAAAAAGAATAGCGCTGTGAGATTGTAATGATTCTTTGAAGCGGGTGGACAAAAATACCCAGAGTAAGTTTTAAATAAAAATCAAACAATAGGAATACTGGGTTAACAAAAGTTTGTCATTTTCTTCTTGAAAGGAAACGGCTAATTTTGAGTTGGAGACTTGGGACATTAGCACAAGAGGCAGCATAAACTCCTCATTTTAAACTTAAGATCGCATATTTTTTCCTCTATCAAAGAGGTAGTTCCCCCCCACACACACACTTCTTTTCGCACTCATATTAAACATTTAGTGCAGGTCTGAAAAAGTAATCCAGCTCAGACAGAATAGAAATGTTTGTTCTGCTATGAGTGCCAATGCATTTGCCAACTTTTCCTGTAAGTATGGGATTGGTTTTCAAAGAAAATGAAGCCTTTGTGTTCACTGCCACATGATATCCTGGAGCTGTGGTGGTATAGTGGTGGCTAGAATGCAACATTGCAGGCTGACTCTGCCCATAGCCTGGAGTTCAATCCTGACCAGCTAGATCGAGGTTGACTCAGCCGTCCATCCTTCCGAGGTCAGTAAAGTGAGGACCCAGAGTGTTGGAGGCAAGATGCTTAGAGAGAGCTGTAAAGCACTATGGAGCAGTATATAAGTCTAGTATTATATCCTCCACTGAATCCTGAATTGAAAGAAGAATTTGCAGAATACAGAATTACAGAGTTGGAAGGACCTCGGTGGTCTTCAGTCCAACAGCTGTTTGAGTAGAAGACCCGATATCATTCTGGACAAATAACCGCCCAGTCTCTTCTTGGAAACCGCCAGTGATGGAGCACCCACAACTTCCTGAGGCAAGCCATTCCACAGGTGAATGTTTCTCACTGTTAGGAAATTTCTCCTAAGTTCTAGGTAGGATATCTGTTGGAGAAGCTTCCACCCACTACTCGACTGCCTTAAGGTGATTCGGAGAATAGGTCAAGCCCTTCTCTGTGACAGCCCCTCAAGCACTGGAAGGCTGTTATCATGTCACTCCTGGTCCTTCTCTTCGTTAAACGAAACATACCCAGTTCCCATAACCAAGGCAAGCATTTGTTCTGAAACCAATCTTTCTAAAGTCCTTCCTGACATGGTGCCGGTTTACTTATGGGGCTCTCTCTCCTCAGTGTCAACTACCATCCTGGTAAATCCAACAAAAGAGACTTCCTCTGGGCGCCGTCCATGAGAAAATGCCATCTGGCAGGTCACAGGAAAATGGCTTTTCCTGCCATGGCATTTATCCACCCTGTGGAATATCATCCCTCAAAGATCAAGTAAAATTGTTGTTGTTAGCTGCGAAGTCATGTCCGACCCATCGCGACCCCAGGCCTTCCTGTCCTCTACCATCTTCTGGAGTCCCTTTAGGCTCATGTCTACAGCTTCAGTGACTCCATCCAGCCACCTCATTCTCTGTTGTCCCCTTCTTCTCTTGCCCTCAATCTTTCCCAGCATTAGGCTCTTCTCCAGTGAGTCCTTCCTTCTCATTAGGTGGCCAAAGTATCTGAGTTTTAGCTTCAGGATCTGGCCTTCTAAAGAACAGTCAGGGTTGATCTCCTCTAGGACTGACCGGTTTGATCGCCTTGCAGTCCAAGGGACTCGCAGGAGTCTTCTCCAGCACCATAGTTCAAAGGCCTCAATTCTTTGGCGCTCAGCCTTTTTTATGGTCCAGCTTTCACTGCCATACATTGCAACTGGGCAGACCATAGCCTTGACTATACGCACTTTTGTTGACAGAGTGATGTCTCTGATTTTTAGTGTGCTGTCTAGATTTGCCATGGCTTTCCTCCCCAGGAGCAAGCATCTTTTAATTTCTTGGCTGCAGTCCCCATCTGCAGTGATCTTGGAGCCCAGGAAAATAAAATCTGTCACTACCTCCATTTCTTCCCCATTCAACTAAAATAGATATCACTAAAATAAGAAACATCCTTCTTCTTTCTTTTCCATCAAAAGCATCCAGTACCCTTCTGTTCCACCCTGGCACAATATCAAAGTCAACACAATGAAACCCCAGCTGAGTCACTGTCGGGCAGTAATCTGGCTAGAGAGACATCCCATTCACTAGGATGAACTATTCGACTCACTTTTTTTTTAATAAAGAAGCAGTTGGCCACAAGCTTTTAAATGGCTCTGATCTTTCAGTTAATCGCACTGTTGCAATTCAGGTTGAAGAACAACTGAATCAGGAGGAAGTTAAGGATTTTATAAGGGAACAAAGGCTTTTTGTGAAGCGAGAGGGAGGTTAATCTTACTTCACCAAAACCCCAGTAGCAAAAACTGCTATGCAGTTTATTCTTCTTTCCTGTGCGGTCCTTTACAGGGGACCCGCTCAAGCACGTTTCTCTTAAGTGTGAGCTCTAAAACATGACAAATATTTATCCATGTGGATCAGCGGATAGTAGGATTGTGGAAGGCTCTGAAGTCTCTCTCATGACTTTACAGTTTTACCTAGGAGAAAAATACTTAAATGTTATGCAAAAGAACCCTTAAGTGGCAGGGTTCTCTCCAATGCCAGCCATTAAGGGATAGTTAAGCGGTTGTGAATATCTAGAAGCCACTCAACAAAAAATAAGGCTGGAAGAGAAATGCATCCCCCAAGCCTCAGAGCAGATTGCAGAAGATGAACACAAACAACAAATCTCGTCTGCCTAAAATGAAACGCAATCATAATCCTAACACTGTAAGCATATCTCATCTACGTTTACAGTGCTTGCAATGTATAAAACAATGCTCCTGAGCTAAATTGCAGCAGAGAGAGAAATTAATCCGCACCCACCTTTTTGAGAGGAACAGTACTTCTGAACCAGGTATAATCCGGAGAGATTTTAATCTCTCCCATGATGGTGACAAATTCCAAGTTAAAGGAAGCCTGAAATACACAGAGAAAACATTTCAGATGAAAAACGCAGCGTTGCAGAAGATACGGAGAAGCAGAAGTCTCCTTCAGGATAAATCTTCTCAATCCTAATTCTAATATCCTTGCTTCCCAAAATGTTTTCCTTTAAAAGCAGCGAGAAAAATTTAGAAGAGATCCAGGCAGAGATTAAAGGGGGAAGTTTAAAGTGGGAAGCATTCTGATCTCTTCTTTAACCCAGGGGTTCCCAACCAAGGGTGCTCACACGCCCTGGGGGTGCAAGACGACACTCCAGGGGGATATCTTGGGTTTTCAAAGTTATAGTGCATATGCATAATTCGTTGCCGTCATTTTGAACTTTTGCAAGGGGTGCGAGAATATATCGGAAGCATTCTGGGGACGCGGGACGTAGAAAAGTTTGGGAGCAGCTGCTTTCACCCAAGAACATAGAATTAAAAATCAAAAAGAGTTTGGGAGCATCTTTTACCGGCTAACAAATTTTATTAAAGGGCATAAACTTTCATGACGAAAACTCTGTCTTTTGAGCAAATTTGTTGGTTGAGAAAGGTGCCAACCACACTCCTGATTTTTTTCCTCCCCCAACCGTTCTGGCTAGGGAATTCTGGGAATTGAATCCCGGGAGTTTAAAAGTTATCAAGGTTGAGAAACAGTTCCATAGACTAATACGGCTCTCCTTCTAGAGCTGAAGTTAAAAGACCACCTTCCCCCCCCCCCTTCTAGCTGCAAAATAAAATAAAAAAAAAACGAGGCAGGCAAGCAGGCAGGCATAACAAAAACTGAAATACAGAAGCCCATGATGACATGCCAAGTCTGACTCACAGGATGGCACGATCCAAACTTTAAGGAAGAAAAAAAAATTCAACATTTCAGATGAGCTACATCGTAACAGGAGTTGCACGTCTTATGGATTTCCCCCCCAAGATTACAGCAGTACGAGTCACGGAGTGTGCAGCACCCACTTTCAGGATGGTTTTAAGAATGGACTGGATAACGTTTTGCCCAGGATGCCATAAGGTCTTCTGCCTTGAGCAGGGCCTTGGGCTAGAAGACCTCCAAGGTACCTTGCAGCCCTAATTAGTCCATGGTTTTATATTCAGAAATGATCGTAGAACATAGAACCATAGAGCCGGAAAGGACCCCCAAGGTCTTAGTATTCCAGTATTTAGAGGGGCTGCCACAAAGAAGAGGGGGTCAATTTATTTTCCAAAGCACCAGAGGGCAGGACAAGAAACAACGGATGGAAACTAATCAAGGAGAGAGGCAACCTGGAATTAAGGAGAAACTTCCTGACAGCGAGTACAATTAATCAGTGGAACAGCTTCCCACCAGAAGTTGTGGGTGCTCCATCACTGGAGGCTTTTAAGAAGAGACTGGACAGCCACTTGCCTGGAATGGTATAGGGTCTCTTGCTTGAGCAGGGGGCTGGACTAGACAACCTCCAAGGACCCACCCATCTTTATACTGATGGACTGATTTTGAATGAAGCCCCTCCTCAGGAGGGTTTCATCCTGGTCAAATGGTTATCTAGTCAACTTCTGAAAAACTTCCAGTGATGGAGTAACCACAAACTGTTCCATTGATTAATTGCTCTCCTTGTCAGGAAATTGCTCCTTAGTTCTAGGTTTGATTTAGAGATCAAAAGCTGCACTGCTGAAGCTTAGGAGCCTGCAATGAAGAAAAAAAATTCAATCAAACTGACTTATACCTTAGAACAGGGGTCGGCAACAGGAAAAAGCAAAAGAACCACTCCAAACCGGTTCCATCACACACACACACAATTGGGAGCCGCAAAAATGTTTTGCGCATGCGCAAAACGGGAGGCACCTGCACGGCGATGGGTCTCCCTGGCGATGGGCGCTGACTTGCGGCGCCGCCTTCAGCCCGGGCGCCGCCAGAGCCGCCCCTGGGACCTCCAAACCGCCGCCCGTTTAGAGAGGTGCGCACGCACCAGGCGACTGGGAGCCGCAGGAGACGGCTTAAAGAGCCGCATGTGGCTCCGGAGCCGCGGGATGCCGACCTGTGCCTTAGAATGATGTCTCCGTTGCTTGCTTTCTAGGCCCTGCAAACCTTAGTTGGCTCTCAACCTCCACAGAGGGAAATACCTTGGAACAAATCCATCTGATCCAACGCAGATTTATTTTTATTTTCTTTTGAAACATTTTTACAGCTGGGGGCATTTTTCATGGCTGTTAGACTCCCCTCCCACCCCACTCCCCGCCAATTCTTCCTTGCCCTCCCCCAACTCCTTAAGTAGCTTGAAAGGAAGGTGTGTTCCATTGCAACTCACTCCCAAGTCGGTTAATCAGCTAGAGAATGTGAATTAAAACACATTTTTGTGCATTCTGCTCATTCGCATAAAGGATTTGTACAAGCTATTTAAACACAGAGCTTAAGGGGGAACCTTAATTCTGCAAGGACGAAACCAACCAACCTTGAATGTCTCTGAATTATAACCCAGACAGACGTTCAGGGTAAAATCTGAAAGTCAGTGATGGAAGGAAATGCCTTAGACAGCGGAAACATTCACCAATCTGCAAAAGACAGTAAAACAAATCCCAACAAACCACGGTTATCTGCGGCATAATTATGGTCAAGAAAACAAGTTTAACTATTTATGTTTTTTCCAGCAGTATGTCATGAATTCACAGATTTATGAATCCGGAGACATATCTTGCATGCTGAGACATTTGTGGATACTGGAAATGGCAGTGACCATGTTTATATCACACCATAAACTAGGATGTAGTTTTCCTGTGACTTTCACTTGAGCTGTGGGCATTTTCACCGGGTTGTGGGTATATATATTCCTCTATCTTTTCCCTGATGCATTTTGTTCCATCCTATAATATTCTTGCTACTGTAGTTTTAAGGAAAAAGGCTTCCTTTCGTTTTGCCTCATTTTATTTATGCCCATCCCGACTTTTAGGAAAGAAACCACAATTGAGCCCAAAATTTCTGCCGCTAAGTGAGACAGATGTTAAGTGAGTTTTGCCCCATTGTGCAACCTTTCTTGCTATGGTTGTTAAATGAATCACTTCTTAAGTTAGTAACACGGTTGTTAAGTGAATCTGGCTTCCTCTGTTGACTTTGCTTCTCGGAACGTCGCAGAAGAGGATCATGTGACTCCAGGACGCTGCAACCATCATAAATATGAATCAGTTGCCAATTTTGATCACGTGTCCACGTGGGGATGCTACAACGGTTGTTAAGTGGGAAAAATGGTCATAAGTCACTTTTTCAGTGCCATTGTAACTTCAAATGATCATTAAATAAACTTGTAAATCAAGGGCTATCACGATATTCTTTTTCTCATTCCTAAAGTGTTGAATTTCTGTTCCTCTTCTTCCGCTGTTATCCCAATGCCTGCCCAGATGAATCTTTTTCCCCCACCACTGCAGAAATTAAAATTTCCCAGATGGAACTCAACTAAAATTGACGGTTACCCGATCAGAAACATATCTGTTTACAATTCTTCCTATCTATAACAAAAGTATTTTTATATCACGCAGAAGGCATGTGACCTTGTTCTGGACTGCTGCTTATAGCTCAACCTCCTGAACGCTGCAGACGGTTGCCTTTGTTCTTCCTTTTCCTGTTTCCTTTTGCATTTTTATTGAACCTTAAAAGAAAATGTATAAAAAGAAGACAAGAAGGGTAAAGAAAAAGTAAAAAAAAAAAGCAAAATGCAGATGAATGAACAAGAGGATTTACTGGGGGTTACCATTTTTCTAGCATAATATAGCTTTAAGTAAATGAACGTATCCTATTGGTTAACAGTCCAAAAAGTCACTAATAACCTCTAAACCACTGTTTTTCAAACTCAGCCACTTTAAGATGTGTGGAATTCAACTCCCGGTATTCCCCATTCAGACTTCTGGAAGTTGAAATCAATACACCTTAAAGTGGGTCAAGTTTGAAAATCACTGCTATAAACTAAGAATGAATATTGAGAACTATGACCAACATAGTATAAATCACCAGTAAAATTATAGTCCTTAATAAAACTAATCCATATTAGTGAAAATTTCGGAGAGACTGGAAAATCAAAATATACACTCATAAGAGTGCATAAGGAACGCACATTTTGGATGGGGTAACAAATCTTGTATTATAGAAATCGATTCTAGTTTGAACTGAATTCTTAGCTAGATTTGTTTTCAAGGTATGAAGTCACTCCAAACATCGAAGCCATTTCCACATTTAGCCGTGCTTCTGCTAGAGACCAAGCAACCTTCTCAGTAAAAAAAAAACCATATAATACAGTACTGTATTGTTGTAGCACCACACACAGCTAATTCTATACACTTTGAAAGGGATCAATGATTTATCAAAAGTTTCTCTGTCCTTGCTGATTTTCTCCCCTTTGAACTGTCTTACTGACTTTGAACTTACTTATGTTCAAGAAAGTATTAAAAGCTTGTATCAAATTGCTGCATGCAGAAAATGTACACCAGGAACTAGAAAAAGCTTGTCAATGTTAGCCTTCTAAAATTCCAGAATTTAAAATAACGCATCATTGCCTTTTTGTCCGGACGGCATGTGCTGCTAAGTTTCCTTAACAATCGATAGGCAAACCTAACCACTGGGATTTGTGAATTATTTTTATTGTTTAGTACTGTGTGAATCCAAACATGGTGGCTTTTTCAATAATTTATGGTTTAGTACAAGATGTACATGCCAGACAATTTAGGAAAATGAGCTTGTAATCTTATTGAACCATTAAAGAATCTTCAGATACCAGTAAAAAGCAGTGCATTAAATTAGAGCTGAGAATACCGTAAGGAAATCTACTTGAAATATTCAGTACAGTTAATGATTGGGCTTTTCCTTTGATCTTCAAGGTTTGGCCATCAATCTCCCATGATTATCCAAGCGTGGAAAAGTGTAGTCAGCTGTCCCATCTGGCAGTAAATTATATAAGCATAACATTTATGAATTAAAGGACTATCTCCAGTTTGCATCAACGAGTTCCCTCCATTCCCTCTCTTGCTAGTTTGCTTAAAACCCTAAAGCTTAAAAGATAGTTTGAATTTATTTACCTACATATTCCATATTAAAAAGTATTCGGTAGTCAAGACACATTTCAAAAATTTTCAATCCACAAAGAATGTCGTAGTAGCGCCACTAACATAGGCATTGCAGCTTTTGCACTGATGGACTAAACTCCCTTAAAAGATGCACGATGTGTTATGCCGAGTTAAGGTGAACACACACACACACAAAGCAGAGACAGTAAACAGCAAAAGCAGAGAGGAATGAAATACACAAAACGATGTACGACAATACATGTGTTTACATAGAAAATCTCTACTTAGAAGCATGCCTCACTGCTTATTTCATAAACTCCTTCCCACAAGACTGTCCCACAAAGCAGCTTTACAATAAAAATTAAAATGCAATCCTAAACAAACATTGTTCTAAAACAACTCATTCAACAGATGACAGGGATGGAACAAAGAAAGCAAAACAGAACTATTTGTTTGAGTAGACGGGGAAGGCCCGGATAGAAAATTTCAGCAGGTGCATTAGGGTGCTTTATGAATATTTGCAAAAAGAGGATTAGGGGTATTGGATACAGCACAGAGAAGGCTCTCTAGGAAACAACCAGAGTTATCCCTCTGTGTCTCTTTGACATGCCCAAGAAGCCCCTCGCCAATAGTCTGCATCAAGATGGTTGATCTTAATTTATCCTGACCCCGTCAAAGATCAGCAAAGTCAAGATAGAAGCTACGGATGCTTCCCAAAGATGCTTTTCCACAAGGCAACTGGACTTTCTTGCTTTTCTTTGAAGACCTTTCCCTTCTCACCTAAGAAGCTTCTCCAGCTCTATGAATGCATCCCGCATAAAAAAAGAGGCAAAGTTTTAATTGTGTAGCCAAAGGTCCATCATAAGCAAAACTTTGAATATGGCCCGGGTAGTTACCCGAGCGAAAGTGCAGCAGATACACAACACCTTAACAACCTTATTCCACACCAGACATAATTTGAGACCCACATGAAGCATGTGAGAATAATCTCAGTGTGAGGCTACTACTATGTATTTACCCTGTCCAAGAAGAAGTATAATTGTTGGCATACCATTTGAAAGGGAAAGTTAGGACTTCTGGCTAGAAAGTCCCTTAGGCCTTCAGTGATAACTGGAAGATCCTCTTACAACTTTCCCTTTTCTGAAATACAAGCACATGGAAACAAAGAGACTTTGCAGGAATCACTTTCCTGATTCAATCTCCATTTTAAAGCAAGATTTGATCTTTTATTCACAATTGCCCAAGATTTATTTAATTGGTCAACACAACCTGATTCCTACAGACATTTTCAGGATAACCAGAAATAAGTTTAAACATGTCTTGTACCAAAACAACATATCTTGTACTACATCTCCAGCAGGCCGAAACCCAAAACCCAGTTATTACACCATAAGGTCTTGTGGACACAGTCCTCTGCTCCAAAACAACTGACATATCTAAAGTCTTCGAGGGAAGATGAGGGCAATAGAATTAGGATTAATGACAGAAAAAGCGATGAAAAACTAGTTGAGATCAAGTCCCAGGTATGGTGAAGAAACAGATGCGGTCCTGCAGTATTGTACAGGTGGTCTTTGACTTACAACAGTTTGTTTAGTAACCATTTAAAGTTACAATGGCCCTGAAAAAAAATGTGATTTTTTTGACACTTATGACCACTGAGACGTCCCCATGAACACGTGATCAAAATTCAGACACTTGGCAATTGTGACGGTCGCAGTGTCCCGGGGTCCTGTGATGCTCTTTTGCAACCTTCTGACAAGCAAAGTCAACGGGGAAGCCAGATTTGCTTAACCACCGTGTTACTAAATTAGTGCAGTGATTCACTTAACAACTGTGTCAAGAAAAGTCATAAAATGCAGCAAAACTCACTTAACAAATGTTTCTCTTAGCAACGGAAATTTTGGGCTCAATTGTGATTGTTGAAGATGTGTATTTATTATACTTCTCTATCATTCTATTACACACACGCACACCCAAATGAACTCCTAGTAGTATATATAAGAAAAGACTTTAAACAAACCGTAATGAAATTGACAGCTCTTAAAACAATAAACTGTATTTATCATTTGGAATTATGGAGTTGGAAATAACCTTTATGGCCACTAAATCCAAACCCTGCTCTGTGCAGGACTCCAAGCAAAAGGATCTTTGAGTGATGTCTTTGAAGTCTCTGCCTGAACACCTCCAGAAAAGTGATACTCTCTATTATTTGTTTATGGAGGTTATTCAATTTGTAACACCACCCAACTCCCAGCAAAACAACAACACGAGAACCACAAAAGAATAATTAAAAAAAACCCACTCCTTCTCTTGGGTTTCCACCCTCCAAACAGCTCTTATGCGAGGAAGCCTTTCGCAACATCCAACCGAAATGGCATTCCTTTATCCTGAACCCGGAGTGCTCTGCATCCAGCCCTTTGGAACAGGTCTGCTCAGTAATCATGGCCTGCATGAAATGTTCACCAGATCAATACAACCTTAACTGAGATTGAAGCCCCATTTTGCTAGGCAAACTAGCTTTTCCATTAGAGTGGACTGTGTTGGGTTGGTGTGGGAAGGAAAGGGAAGCAGAAATAAAATGCTGAAAAAGGGACCTCAGTAAACAAGGTTAGACACCCATCTTCCTGCTCCCTCCTCGCCTTCCAGCCCTTTCCTCCTTTGAGGGCAGAGCCCCCTTCCACGCCCGTCTCCTTCCATCCAGGGTCTCCCCCTCCAATTGCACAATTGCCCAACTTTCACACCAGCAGCCTGTCAGAGATTTTAGGTGAGGGAGGAGTCTCCCACTTTCCCTTTCATTGAGCAATTCGTGTGATCTTTACAACAGTCCTGCAAGGTAGACCAGGCTGGGAGCAGGTGGCCCAGCATGTCTTCCTAACGAGGCTGGGGGAAAGTTCTCAACCCCATTCCCACCATTCCTTCTTCCCCAGGTCAGATGTCCACCCCCCCCAGCCCCACCCCGCGCCCACTCGTTTAACTGCCCCACTCAACACAGGAAGCCTGGGGGGACAATAGGACATCCCACCCCACCCTCAGCCCTTCCTTTTACCCCAAGCCCCATGTATCTCTTAGGGTCCCGCCACGGTCCGCTACGAGCAGCGCCGAAGCCTTTCCTCAATGCGGGAAAGCAACATGCAAAGCCCCGTGCTCACCAGGCGTGCGTCAGCTCTGCGGACGCCAGGGAGGACTAC
Source organism: Vipera berus (assembly GCF_964194415.1). Classification (NCBI taxonomy): domain Eukaryota; kingdom Metazoa; phylum Chordata; class Lepidosauria; order Squamata; family Viperidae; genus Vipera; species Vipera berus. The sequence continues at coordinate 8,338,401 of NC_138215.1, read as the reverse complement.
GGTAGCCCCCCTCCAGCCATCAAAATGGTACCTTCCCTCCCTTCGCTCGGCGAGCCCTAAAGCAGCCCGACGCTAAACAGCCCCGCCTCCCCAAGTGGGCGGGGAGCCCGGCGGCACGCCGATCTCTGACGCACGCCGAAAAGGGGACGGGCTTCCAAGTGGAAGCGGATGAGCTGAGCGAGCTCGGTGTCCATCGAGCCGGAAGAAGGGGAAGGTACGCGAGACCACGTGACGGAGCGGAAATGTGCGCAGGCGCGTATCTGTCCCTTTAACACGGAAGTACGGTGTTTCCCACCCCTTAGCTAGGGATAAATTTGTCTATTGCCCCCTTCCTACGAGGAGGTCTTACATTTCTTATTCGTTTTGCACAATCCTGCCTGTATTATCTATTGTCTGTAAGTACAGTATCCCATTCAGAGGTTTATAGCTCTCAAACATTGAAATATGCCCCTCAATAGATGTTGAACTACAACTCCCAGAATCCCTAGGAAGCATGGGATTGTGGGAATTAGTTGCAGTCTTTTGCATCCGAAGATCACTAGATTGGGGATGGCCCCTGCTAGGAATTTCAGCCCAGTGGTGAAGCGTGTAGGTACGTTTGCTGACATTAGGACTGAACAAGGAGGCTTTAAGGATTTGCTTAGAGATAAGGAAGAAGAGATCGCTTGCTGTATTTTAAGACATGGTAATAAGTTACTAAAGGGACGCGGTGGCTCAGTGGTTAGGACGCTGAGCTTGTCGATAAGGTCGGCAGTTTGGCGGGTCGAATCCCAAGTGCCGCGTAGCAGAGTGAGCGCCTCTTACTCGTCCCAGCTTCTGTCAACCTAGCAGTTCGAAAGCACGTAAAAATGCAAGTAGAAAAATAGGGACCACTACGGTGGGAAGGTAACAGTGCTCCGTGCGCCTTTGGCGTCTAGTCATGCCGGCCACATGACCACGGAGACGTCCTCGGACAAGCGCTGGCTCTTCGGCTTTGAAACGGAGATGAGCACCGGCCCCTAGAGTCAGAAACGACTAGCACGCACGTGCGGGGGAACCTTTACCTTTACCTTAATAAGTTACTAAAATTATTTGTGCTTCTTGTGATGACGGCAGGATATCGTTTCTTTATGCATTTCTCTCTTTTTTTTACTTTTTTCCTATTTGTTTGTCCACATTCTATTGTTTTTTAATCCTTTTTTAAAGTTTGCATTAATTTGTACTATAGTAAATGGTAACCTTTAATAAAATTACTATAAAAATACAGGTGTGCTTTTTAAGATACTTGTTTCAAAACTGCTGTCTTACCAAAGAAAACTGTTGGTTTTACCGCTAGAATTTTACAGAATGTACCATGCTGAAATTCACTATGGATTTAAGTTTGTTCTCCCAATATATTTCATTGTTTCACCCCCTGAAACCTGGGCATTGCCTGCCACCCAGAGGTGAAGGTTAGTATTTATTGACAGAGATATAAACTGCTTTTTATATATGTCAGAAATAAATTACCGGTAATTCTATCCTATTTGAATTCCACTTAGGAATAAAGGAGAATAGCTACCATTATACTTAAAATAGTGATGCAGATATCATTCTACAGTAGCCTTTCTCTTGTCTTTTTAGTAGAGGAAAGGCAATAACTTAAGGTAAATTCAGTCATTTTAAGTAGAAATTTTCAGATGAGTCAGTTGCCCAAAGAGAAAGATCCGAGTATCTGACTGAAATTCTAAAGAGCTTCTAACTGTCAGCACAATCAACAATAGATCAATAGATCAAGGTTTAGTATATTGGCAGTTCCGACTGGAAGCCTCAAACAAACATCAGATAGCTATTGTTGTTGTTAGCTGTGAAGTCGTGTCCGACCCATTGCGACCCTATGGACAACGTTCCTCCAGGCCTTTCTGTCCTCTACCATCTTCTGGAGTCCATTTAAGCTCACGCCTACTGCTTCAGTGACTCCATCCAGCCACCTCATTGTCTGTCGTCCCCTTCTTCTCTTGCCCTCAATCTTTCCCAGCATGAGGCTCTTCTCCAGCGAGTCCTTCCTTCTCATTAGGTGGCCAAAGTATTTGAGTTTTAGCTTCAGGATCTGGCCTTCTAAAGAGCAGTCAGGGTTGATCTCCTCTAGGACTGACCAGTTTGATCGCCTTGCAGTCCAAGGGACTCGTAGGAGTCTTCTCCAGCACCACAGTTCAAAGGCCTCAATTCTTTGGCGCTCAGCCTTTTTTATGGTCCAACTTTCACTGCCATATATTGCAACTGGGAAGACCATAGCCTTGACTATATGCACTTTTGTTGACAGGGTGATGTCTTCTGCTTTTTAGTGTGCTGTCTAGATTTGCCATGGCTTTCCTCCCCAGGAGCAAGCGTCTTTTAATTTCTTGACTACAGTCCTCATCTGCGGTGATCTTGGAGCCCAGGAAAATAAAATCTGTCACTACCTCCATTTCTTCCCCATCTATTTGCCAGGAATTGAGAGGGCCGGATGCCATGATCTTAGTTTTCTTAATGTTAAGTTTCAACCCAAGTTTTGCACTCTCCTCCTTCACCCGCAACAAGAGGCTCTTTAGTTCTTCTTCACTTTCTGCCATTAGAGTGGTATCATCTGCATGAAGGGATTGATATCAAATGTGAATATTAATTACAATGCATTGAAGATTCCAGGCTGGAGAAGGAGAATTGCTGCAGAATATAGCCTGGATTACACAATTTAACAGCTAAAATAGCTTGGTCACTTGTGGTTTAGCAATTTGTGGGGAAGAAGCCACAAATTTTGCATACTGTTTGAACCAGACCATGCCCTACTTTTTGAAATACAACCACTGCTTTGTTAATGCAGGTTTTTGTGCAAAACCAGTCACTCAATCATGGTTTAACAAACCACAATGGCTGAGTTCCCACCACACAAAGAAAAGCAATCTATGATGGCTTAGCATGCAGCAAGCAGCAGTATGTGGCCAACTTTGTCATCAATCAATCAGAATAGAGCTGGAAGGGATCTTGGAGGTCTTCTACTCCAATCCACTGCTCGGGCAGGAGACCCTATACCACTTCAGACAAATGGTTATCCGATCTCTTCTTAAAGACTTCCAGTGTTGAAGCATTCACAGCTTCTAGAGGCAGGTTGTTCCACTGGTTAATTGTTCTCACTGTCAGGAAATTCCTCCTTAGTTCTAGGTTGCTTCTGTCCTTGATCAGTTTCTATCCGTTGCTTCTTGTCCTGCCTTCAGGTGCTTTGGAGAATAGTGTAATGTCACTGACCCTTGGCAAAACCTGAGAAATCATAAGAATCCAATCATGAAAACTCAAGCAGAGGCTTCTTAAACAAACAGTACCTTTTATTCGATCGAATTAAGTCCTGGGTGGGAACACAATCTGAAATGCTGGCAGCAGGTGCATTCAGAAGTGCCACATCTTAGAAAGTTAATGGCATCACTTTATTAACTTTTGTGAGCCAGTCAACATCAGACAATAGTTATTACCATATAAGGAAGACATCAACCATTCCTGTGCATGCCCTTATTCCCTCCTTCAGTACATCCCATCTGTGTACATGTTTCCCACGCTTGCATGAAATTGGTCCCTGATGCAAAAGTTGATTACAGAAGTGAGATAGCAATAGTTAGGCTAAATCATTTGTTCCTTTTTCTAGTTCCAGTTCCAGAACCCTTACAATAGGTTGAGCCCCCTCTTTTTTGTGGCAGCCCCGGAGATATTGAAAGACTGCTGTCATGTCCCCCCTTAGTCCTTCTTTTCTCTAGACTGGCCATCCCCAAATCCTGCGACCGTTCTTCATATGTTTTCGTCTCCAGGCCATTTATAATAATAATAAGTTGGAAGGGACCTTGGAGGTCATCTAGTCCAACCCCCTGCTAAGGCAGGAAACCCTATACCATTTCAGGCAAATGGCTGTCCAGTCTCTTCTTAAAAACTTCCAGTGTTGGAGCATTCACTGCTTCTGGAGGCAGGTTGTTCCACTGGTTCGTTGTTCTAACTGTCAGGAAGTTTCTCCTTAGTTCTAGGTTGCTTCTCTCCTCGACTAGTTTCCATCCGTTGCTTCTTGTCCTGCTTTCAGGTGCTTTAATCATCAGCTCAGCTGGCTTGAACCTGGCCAGTAAATGGATAAAAGTCCCAATGGTGCTTTTTCTTGTTTCTCTTTGAAGACGTCTCACTCCCCATCCAAGAGGCTTCTTCAGCTCTGAATGGATGGTGGGGAATGGGAAGGACCACTAGGACAGGCCTCTTCAAACTTGGCCCTTTTATGACTTGTGGACTTCAACTCCCAGAATTCCTCAGCCAGCAGGGAGTTGAAGTCCACACGTCATAAAAGGGCCAAGTTTGAAGAGCCCTGCGCTAGGAAATCCCAGCCACCCGCTTCCTATTTCTATTCTCTCTCTCTCTCTCTCTCTCTCATTTTTTCCTTCTTCTCCTCTCGCGAGATTTCTTTTTTTTCCCCGCGCGATCTGAAAGGGCGCTCCCGGCAGGCGGCGCGCGCTCCCCTCCGCTCGGTCGCTCGGAAAGGCGGCGCGTTGCCTGCCGGGAGGCGTAGTTCGCCGCCTTTTTCCGGCGGTCTGACGGGCGAAGGCCCGTGACGCCACACAGGCCGTCGAGCGCTGAGGAGGCGGCAGCGTCGGCGGGTAGGCCGAGCGGCGGAGGGCGCGGAGCTCGTTCTCTCGCTCTCTCGCGCTCTCTCTCTCTCTCTCTTCCGGCCGGAGAGCGGAGCGGAGCGCGGACATGGCCGGTTGCAGCACCTGCGCCGCCGCCGCGGCGCGACTCGTCAGCTCGTCGCTGCCGTCGGCGTGCCGAGGTAACCGCCCGGCGGACCCTCCCCCTCAGTCGCGGTGGGGCCCCCTCCCTCCCTCCCTCAGCAGGCCCGGTCGAGGCCGCCCCCCCGCGCCTCTTTTGCTGTCTCTGAGGCGGGGACTGCAACACCCATCAGCCACAGCCGGGCATTTGGAGGCCCCCCGGGGTGGGAAGGCGGCCCTAACCTGTCCCCTTTTCTTGGGGGGGGGTGGCAGGAGGGGGCTCGCTTCGGGGTGGCTTTCAAACCTTCTCTTCCCGCCGCCCCCCCCCTCCAAGAATAGCCCCGCAGCTGTCAAATTAGAACAGGGGTCTTCAAACTCGGCCCTTTTATGACTTGTGGACTTCAACTCCCAGAATTCCTCAGCCAGCTTTGCTGGCTGAGGAATTCTGGGAGTTGAAGTCCACAAGTCATAAAAGGGCCAAGTTTGAAGACCCCTGGATTAGAAGAAGCACCAGGGTTTTTTTTGTTTTGTTTTTTTGGTGGGGGGGGGAGGGGGGGGATAGGTGTGCCTTGCACGCCCACCTTTGCGCGTGCAAGTCTCTCTGGCTTTGGAGCAAAGGTCTCGGCCGTCTGCTTCCCTGTCTGGCAAGCCTTTGTGTTTGTGCTCTGGGAGGCCGGCCAGGAAAATGAAGGAGGAAAACAAGAAGCTTGGAAAAGTGGGGTCTGCCTGAGAAGGTGACCCCACGTTTAAGGTGGGGGGGTGCCTGCCCTAGGACGATTTTTTTTTAATTTTTATTTTAATCCCATTTCTATCCCGCCCTTCTCCGAAGACTCAGGGCGGCTTACAATCTAAGCACAAATTAAATGTGCTTCGCAATAGCCTTCATTCTATGTATATGCCTGCTTATTAGGGCTTTCGCCCCCCCCCCCAAGCAGCATTATTACAAAGTCAGGTTATTGCCCCCAACAATCTGGGTCCTCATTGCGTTGCTCCAGCCGGAAGAGCATTTCGCCAAGACAGGAAGCCCCTCCGCTCACGGCCTCGGCGGGAACCCAACATTTATGTTGCTAAGTGAGGAGAAAGGTGTTAAGTGAGCTTGGCCCCGTTGTTAAGTGGGTCAAGGCAGTTCTTACGTTGGTAGCAGCGTTGTTAAGGGAATCCGGTTTCCCTCATTGACTTGTGACTGGTCAGCAGGTCGTAAAAGGGGGATCGCGTGACACACACACACACACACACACACACACACGGGACGCGACAACTGTCGTAAATGTGAGTCAGTTGTCAAGCAGCTGAATGTAAATCACGTGACCCAGGGAAGGCTGCAAGGGGCATGAAAAAATGGTTACAGGTTCCTTTTGTCAGTGCTGTTGTAACTACAAACGGTCGCCAAGCGAACTATTGTAAGTTGAGGACTACCTGTAGACTTGTGCTTGGATAATATTGCATTATCTGAGCCTTTCCCCCCAGTATCCAGGCAAGTGGAGTTCCATTATGGTATATATGGTAATCCTCGATTTGCAACCATTTATTTAGTGATAGTTGGAAGTGACAACAGCACTGCAAACATTGATTTATGACTGGTCCTTCCACTTAACAACCACTAAAGCATCCCCACAGTAATGTGATCAAAATTGGGGCATTCGGCAACCAACGTGTATTATGATGGGTCATGTGATTGCCATTTGCAAGTTTCCCAGCCAGCCAGGAAACCCAATGGAGGAAAGCTGGATTCATTTAACAACCACGTGATTCATTTAGCAAACACTTGGTTGCAATGATTCACTTAACAGCCTTGGCAAAAAAAGGCTGAAAAATTAGCCATAACTCACTTAACAACTTCCTTACTTAGCAATGATGTGGAGAGACCTAGTTCGTAGAATTGCCAAGGGTCTGACATGACTGAAGGAATAACATCAGTTAGCCACAGAGATTCTGGTCCCAATTGTCATAAGTCAAGGACTATCTATATTTAGGTTTGAGTTTTCTTGAGTGGAAGCCCCTCTTAAACCCAGTGAGAACTTACAATTCCATAGACATGCCTAGATTTACACAGTATGGTTTCTGAGAAGCCCCGCCCCCGACTTTGTTTTTGTTTACAATGTTCTGTTTTGTTAGATTGTTGCTGAATTTTGTTAAGATCTTGTTTGCTTATGTGCAGCTGTTGCCTTTTTTGTTATCATAAAACTGATAATTGGACTCTGGAAGGCTGTTAAATCTATGATAAGATTCTTTAGTGGCTTTTAACACATAAAGCTATGTATATTACCTGATTGGCAATTTCAGATATTTCAAGTTTGGATTAATGAGCAAACAATATTAAAAGGAAGGTCAGTCATCAGCCGAGCAAAGTTTTACTTCCTTCATATCCTCATAGAGTTTTTTTTAAAGAACTGATACCATAAATATCATTCTGCTTGTTTATTTGTATATTTTCTCTTCTCAACTTTATTCTGACAGGACAGATCTATGCATATCTTCCCAGAAGTAAGTCCCATTGATGTTTCCATTAGATTTAATCTTGGATAAGTATATACCAGTTTACCCTTAACAATGTTTATGTCTTAAATAGTCTTGCCAGAATATCATGTGTGGAGAAGAGAACTTTGTAATGTTGCTTCAGATTGATCAGGGTTCATGCTCACTGCAAAATAATGCCCAGTTAGTATCCTGAGCTCATGAACTTTTGTTGTGCAAGCTCTTTGCTCTGTTGTGCTGATGAAAGATTTTTCTGGGATTTAGTGTTGAGGCACTGTTTGACAAGCATTGCTTGAACACTGCTGTGATCTGGGTGAAATGAACATATTTTGCTTGGCCTGTAATACCTCCATTTAAAAAATAATAAATATTCTGCTTCTGTACAGTTGAGTTACCATATCTGTAAAGTGTTCTGTGTATTTCTATTTTCATGTTATTTGCACAGTCATCCAACATATTGACTGGTTCACACATTTTACATGGCCATTGTTTTTTTCTGTTTGAAAAAGCCACAGTGGCTTACTGTATGTGTGCAAAAACAATAACATGAGTACAGTATTTGTTTTTAAGTGTTTTTGATTAGTTCCCATCAAAACACACCAGCACAATGAACATTCTAACATCCATCATTGGTAATTGCTCTGTTACATAGAAGCGACTTGTCTTGAATTATTGTCCTGATTATTTAACACCAAAGCTGAAAATAGAAAAGCTGTTTTCTATCACTATATCTCAATCTTTTATTCTGCCTTCATGTACTTAAAAGCCTTGTTCTCAGGTTCCCTCTCTGTCTTCTGCTACCACATTCCACTGGGACTTGAATTAACCTTTTTTAGTTTGAGCATATCATTATCTGATCTTTTAATTATACACCAGTATTAGGCATATGATAATTATACACTTGAAATATTCAAATATACTTCAGGTATTAGTATTAGAACAGTAAAAATGTAAACAAGCAGTTGCAAATTTAGCACTGGGTATAGCCAAGTTACGCTTTCTGCTAAAATGGAAAGGTGAAAGTTTTTGAAAAATAGAAGTTGAAATGTCTTAAGTAATCTCTTTTTGAGAATTGCAGATATTGGACCAGTTCAGTTATACTACTTTGCTTTTATATTCAAAGCATAATTGGGTATGTACCAGTACAGTACTCTAAAATTCAGAACTGGTTGTTAAGTATAGAAAACAGGCACAATCTGTTCTTATACAGATGTCTCTGCAAGACTTAATTTGTAAGAGCCAAAGCAGCAAATTAAATCTGAACTTGCAAAGGAAGAATGTTGTATAATGACATTCTGTAGTTTGGCACTAGCCGTAATCTGAATTAATAGGTACTTTCACATAGACAGGCTTCTGAAATTAATTTATGCAAAGGAGAACAAGCCAGACTCATGATTTGAGTTCATCAGAGTCAAAGACATAAACAGAGCAGCATTCATGAAGAAAACAGAAATTTAACTTATTATTCTGCAAAGACAGCCATTGTGTGATTCTGAGTTACGCTGTAACTCAAATAATTTGAATGCTAAGGTTACACAGTTCCAGTTAACAAGCAGTAATTATGGTAAATAAATTTTGGAATGTTGTCTAAATTCTGCTAGGCAAAAGATTTTCAACATCCTTGATGTTTCACTGTTCTCCTTTTAGTAAGGTCAAGGGTATACTCCCTGGCAATTTGTTTCTTTTTTTAAGCATTTATGTTGCTCTTCTGGTTAGGATAAATTGCTTTGGGACTGTAGGTCATCTTAAAATTTTTCAAAATAAAAGAAAAAAATATCTTTTACAGGGGAAATAATCCTTGGGGCTTAATAGATGCTATTCCTCATGTCTATGGCCCTCCAGGTCATGTTTGTCCCAAAGGTGCTTTTTCAAAAGGCAACTGGACTTTGTTTTTCCAAAAACAAAAAACAAAGTCCAGTTTCCTTTTGAAAAAGCACCTTCGGGATGCCGTTCCTCAGCAGAAATTACTTTGTGAAAGTATCCCCCATTATGTGTTGCATAAACTGGTCTGCGTTTTGAGCATAGTTGCACTCTAGACTTAAAAAGAATATTCATATTAAAGAGGAATATTTGCTGCAGAAGGGGAGGATTTGCTTATGGAATTCGACTGTACATCTTAATGCAAGGTTTTCCAACCTTGGGAAATTTAAAAAGGTTGGATTTCAGCTCTTATACTCATGATCCATGAGGGGTTGGCTGGGGAATTCCGGGAGTTGAAGTCCATGTGTCCAAATTTGCCAAGATTGAGAAAGTCTCTTAAGGGAATGAGATTCCATGACCTCTTGGGTTCAAGGTTCATCAAGTAGACTCCAGGAAGTGGGGGATAAGTTACTGAAAAGGTACACAGACTAATCAATAATCTTTCGTTTCTTTTTCCTTTTTTTCAGGAATTTCATGTGGCCGTTCCTGCTTCCCTGCTTTAGGAATAATTGGGACTTGTGAAACTCCGTCTCTAAGAACTATTCCTTTTAGAACTTTTTCTGAAACACCTGCATACTTTGCTTCTAAAGATGGTGCAAGTAAAGATGGTTCAGGAGATGGCAATAAGGTACGCACCTTTTGTGCTTCAAAAACCACACCTCTGTCCCACATACCACAGGTAGTCCTCAACGTGTGACCGCAATTGGGTGGAATTATTGTCATATGTCATGCCAGTTGTGAAGTGGGTCATCACATGACTGACCCAAGTTTACCGCTGTCGGAACTTTGAATCATCAGGGACCTAAGTACCTTTTTGGAGGGTGGGATCCGTTGTAATTTTGAATGGTTGCTAAATGACCAGTCTTAAGTGCAGGATTACCTTTAAAGGTAAAAAATGTACATATTTTGAGTGACATCTTGAATCATGTCATCAACCATCTAATTCAGGACAGAGAGATAGAGACGGACCAGGTCAGCGGCCATAAACTCAGTCACTGATGATAAAAAAAAACACAAAGAACCCTGTGACTTGGAATGCAGTTGTCTGAATTTAAGCAACGCGTTCATGCTGTCAGAGGACTTTTGATCTTATAAAGCTAAGTAAATGAAAAACTAAACCCAGACAAATTACTTTAAACCCAAACTTGCTGTCTGGAATTTTTAGAAGTACAGATCATGATTTGGAGCATAAATTACGTTGAAGTATTAGATGTAATGGTTGAGCTGAGCCATAAACGTTCATGTTTAGAAATCGGTGCCTTTTTAAAATTCAGCGTAGGTAGTTTTCGGATTAAATGCTTGATATATTCTGCACGGAGATTGTCTTTGGCTTGCAAATATGGCTGGCTTGCAGAAGAAGCAACAGCATCCAGCATCTGCTACAGCTGGCAGGCACCCTTCACTTGAGCTTTCTGCCAACGATGAGAGTTTCCTGGCCCTGTTTCCCTTTGCTGTGTACTGAAAAAGAAAATGGAGAAGTGTTCTCTGCTTGCCCTGTCCCCTCTTTTTTGACGGTCTGGGGACTGACTTGAGGAAGTAAATGAGTAGCTTTAACAGTGGGGAAAGGAAGCTGAAGGAGAGTCCCTAAAGGTTTATTGTTAAAAATGTCTGTGTGTGTGTATATATGCATACATGTGTGTGTGTGTGTGTGTGTGTGTATATATATATATATATATATATATATATATATATATATATATATATATATATATATGTATATGTGTGTGTGTGTGTTAAGTATTTGTCAATGCTTTTGACAAGGCCTCCCAAATTCTTTATTAGCAATTTGAATAATTTACATATATCTATATGCATGTATGTATATGTACATACACACACACACACCCTGAAATTTGAAGTTGCTTCAGTTTACACAACATGAATAGTTGGATTTTTGGCAGGCTTAGCAACTTTTTTTTTCCTTGATCCATCTGAATCAGAAACCTCTTCAAGTGAACGATGACAATTAAACTTTCACTGAGGATGCCAGTTTCAGTAACATGCAGAGAGTATCTTCACGGAAGAACATTTGGTTGTTGCATGTGGATTTTAAACAACACAACACACAGTTTGGGAGAGAAAGGGAGGGCAAGGTTACAAGTGGAGATCCCAGTTCTGTGTGGAGGGGAGGGTGGCTGCTGATCTCAAAGGAGCAAAAGATGTACAGGTAGTCCATGACTTATCACCATTTAGTGACCGAAGTTGCAACAGCACTGAAAAAAGTGACTTATGACCGTTTTTCACACTTGTGACTGCTAGAGCATCCCCGTGGTCACATGATCAAAATTTGGATGCTTGGCAACTGGTTCGCATTTATGATGGTTATGTGTCCTGAGGTCATGTGATTCCCCCCTTTGGCGACCTTCTGACAAGCGGGGGGGGGGACTCAGATTCTCTTAACAGCCATGTTACTAACTGAACAACTGCACTGATTCACTTAACAGCTGTGGCAAGTAAGTTTGTAAAACAGCAAAGCTCACTTAACTGTCTCAGCAACAGATATTTTGGGCTCAATTGAGCTCATCAGTCGAGGACTACCTGGTAGCTTATTATAAATCTTATTATCTGACTGTCGAGATCCTGTTTCTTTTTTCTTTTAATCAGAAAACTGCTGGGGAAGGGAGTGGTAAAAAGTCAAGTTCCGGAAGCTCTGGCAAAGGTGGAAGCCAGCTGCGGTGCCCAAAGTGCGGTGATTTATGCACACACGTGGAGACTTTTGTCTGTAAGTTCTAGAAGACACGTATTCTGACACCGTTTCCGTAAAAATCGCATTATTTGCTCAAGTTGCTCCACTTCATTCATCCTGAATGCCAGTCATTTTGCAAATGACTTTAGACATTAATTCTTGAATGCTGTGGAAATAAGTACCACACCCCAACATCCAGAGTTTGGAATAACAAGTACTGACAACACAGCTTCATATTACCGTTTACACAAACCATGCCCTTGTGCTGTTTTGGTCCTTCTTTTTTATTTCCTGATTCAGCCAGGTTCTAATCAAAAGAGTTTAATGGTGGGTAAATACTAAAGCTTGTTTCTCGGCTGTGTAATCACCAGCCATCTGATCTTCTTGGAGTTGTCAATGCAGCCCGCATCAGAAGCCCTGATGTTGGGTAATCTTTACGATACGCTTGAATCTTGATCTTTGAAATCATCTTTCTCACTAACTTCGGAGGGATCTTGTTCTATATGCAGTATATCAGCTTTTTGTGTTATACTCTGGAATTGGTGGAGTTGTGTTTATTAGCCCTAATTACTGATGTCTTTGCATTAATTGCTAAATGGCAGTTTCCCTCCACCCAAGGGGTGGGGCATGTATTGCATGTCCCAAAATTGTGCTTTATCACTGTAGATGCTTACTCAATAACCAATCTTTCAACATGGCCAGAAAACAATCTTTATGTGACTTTCCAGTATCTCAAGTGGCTTCATAAATCTCAGTTATCTTTTCCAGTATCTCAAGTGACATAAATTTAAGTTTATGTTGTCCTGATAGTTAAAATTCTGGAAATAGATAAGCTCAAGTTTCAAAAACACTCTGCAAGAATGATTTTTTTAAATAGGGAACTTAATACTATATTTCAATGAAATAAGTTTTAATGTTTTTATATAGTTATATTCTTCACAGGAATTAAAGTTTATCTCATGGCCACTTTCTAAAACATGCATTTCAGGGACTAGTATCTAAATAAGGCAGCACTTTTGTTAAGTCCTCTAAGAGACTAATATGGCATATTATAAATGTTAAGATATACCAGATTTCCTTCAAAGCATGTCATAAATGTTAACATTCACACAATCAGCAAAAAAGAAAGAAACTGGTAATCATAGTTACCTAAATGGCTTGGGTAGAAGGCTATCATAGCCTCTTGTCAAGGAGCAAATAATAAAGAACAGTTTTACGACGCATTTTGTACCTGAATATCAGCAGTAATCTAAACTCTATACTTGTTGGTCACTACCACTGAAAGGCATAATTTTAGGATTAATGAGCTTTGTGCAGCATTGTGGTGTTATACACAGTTTGCAGCAGAGATCTGTGGCCAGTTTTTTGCCAGTCTTTTTTGGAATAAGGTTCAATAAATTCATTTGGACTTTAAGTGTATTTGGTTGGAAAATAAATCCCATACACATGGTTAAATGAATAAATAAAATGAAATTCACTTAGAAAGTAAAATAGATTTGGTGTTCTCTATTACGTTTGACAACAGACAACAGAGTTGTCTAAATTACCTCAGAATAGTTTACTTACATCCCTCTCATTTACAGGAAGCATCTGGTATGCAAAATTAATTATTTAACCGTACAATGTACTATATCAGTAATCAGTAATCACGTAAGATACTTTATAAACAAGAAACGTAAGGGCAAGTGAAGAATTTCAAAAGGAACACCAAGATTCCATTGATGTTTAAAATAAACTGAAATAGTCTTCCAAATGTGTTAAATGTAGGTTTGGTCAGTTTCCAGTAGGAATCTTTTTTTTGTCTTTTTTAAATTCAATCTCCAGATGAGCTGGTGAGCAAAATCCTTGAAATCCTAGGTGGGCTTATATGGGAATAAATTGACCCAGTCCCCAAATATTTAAATCTTTAAAAGTTAGGTTCAGGTCTTGAACTTAAAAGCCTTTAAGGAAGCCAGTGGAAATTCTGGGCAATCAAGAGTTAAATGTTCTGATTTATAAGCACCAGAAAAAAGAGTCTGGTTGCCTTATTTGGTCCAAAAGTTCCAAACCTTTCAGGAATTGTTTAAAGTATTTGGAAATCATAGTTTAAGATAACTTTAAACAATGGGAGTATTTGCTTGCCGTCTCAACTACCACTCAGAACAAAGGCCATTGATCCTGAAAATTGCTGTACACTAGTTTTTAAATCTGTGATATATGATGTCATCCCTTTGTCTAAGAATGTGTATGGCACAGTAACAATCAATACACCACAGTGGAAAAAGTATGTAGTTTTTCAAGTAGATGAAAAGCCAATTTTCTGAGTGGTTATTTTCAAAAATCTTTTGAAAGTACCAAGGTATCAAACAGTAGTTTTCATGTGACTAATCTCTTATGTGCAGAAAGACAGGTAGTGCTACCTGGCCTGGGGCTTTTCAGGAGAAACTGGAATTGGGACTTGCATGGCTGGAATTTAGTCCTTGTGCATCATTAGAAGTTTGTGAAATTGGCTGCAGGAAGGGTGTTTTTTTTTTATTAAAGTTTGAAAAAGGGGAGAGGGCCTCATACTACCAAAAATTAGTGCTTTGGGCACCAAAACTGTCAAATGAGTTTTGAGGGGCCACCTATAGACCAAGGCCTATTCCCCCCCCCTCCTCCCCACACTTCCTACCCTTATCGTAAAGGGACCTGTTAACTCATTTTGTAAGCGCCGTATTTCAAACCGACTGCTTAACTTGTCTGATTGGAAAACCAACTCTTGCCAAGCAGATTCTGAGTCTATTGCTTTTGCAGCCTCCACCCGCTTTGTGAAATGTGAAAAATGCCACCACTTCTTCGTTGTGTTGTCAGAAGCCGACTCCAAGAAAAGCATCCTTAAAGAACCAGAGACAGCGGCAGAAGCGGTCAAATTGGCCTTCCAACAGAAGCCGCCCCCTCCACCCAAGAAGGTACAGTCGACTGACCTCAGCTGAGGGGACGTCACCTCTTTCATATTGCATGCTTTTTAAAAATTTAAATGGAAGAACTAAATTACCCTAGCCTCATTAGTTGGGCCCTTAATCTACCATCTCTTGTCAAATCATACTACCCTTTCCTCTAGATGTTGAGACTCTGGAAAGAGTGCAGAGAAGAGCAACAGAGAAGAACCATTGCAGGAATTGGGTATGTCTAGTTCAGGGGTAGGCAACCTTGGCTCTTTTATGACTCGTGAAGTCCACGAGTCATGAAAGAGCCAAGGTTGCCTAACCCTGGTCTAGTTTGATGAAGAGAAGGACTGGGGGGTGGGGTACACGAGAGCAGTCTTCCAGTATCTACCACAAAGCAGCTGAAGGGAGGACAAGAAGCAATGGATGGAAACTAATCAAGGAGAGAAGCAACCTAGAACTAAGGAGAAACTTCCTGATGGTGAGATCAATTGATCAGTGGGACAGCTTGCCTCCAGATGTTGTGGGTGCTCCATCACTGGAGACTGTTAAGAAGAGACTGCATAGCCACTTACCTGGAATGGTATAGGCACGGTCTCCTGCTCGAGCAGGGGGTTGGACTAGAAGACCTCCAGGGTCCCTTCGAACTTTTGTTATTCTGTTATGGATTGTGTGACTTTTTTTTTAATCCCATTTATATCCCGCCCTTCTCCGAAGACTCAGGGCGGCTTACAATCTAAAGCACAATGTGCTTAGCAATAGCCTTCATTCTATGTATATACCTGCTTATTAGGGCTTTCGGGGGCCCCAAGCGGCATTTTTACAAAGTCAGCTTATTGCCCCCAACAATTGGGTCCTTCACGTCCATCCAAAAGTTTGTCCCCATTCCAAGGCCTTTTAAAATACTGGTACCATCTCACATGGTGGAGATAAGGAATCTTAAGAGCTCATAGTATAAAAACAGTTGTGGGGAAAGGAGACTCTTGAATCTTAAAAAGAAGCTGAATGGTAAATACAGTCATGAAGCCTTAGCAGTAAGGTCTCCCCTCCCTCCCTCCATCTGATCCTGGATTTTTATTGTTTTATCTCTGCCAATGAAGCATTCTGATGTTGAGGATCTGTTGGCTTTTTCTGCTAGATTTATAACTACCTCGACAAATACGTTGTTGGTCAGTGTTTCGCAAAGAAGGTGCTGTCCGTTGCTGTGTACAATCACTACAAGAGAATCTACAACAACATCCCTGCCAATCTGAGGCAACAAGCGGAAGTTGAAAAACAAGCCTCTCTAACTCCAAGAGGTTGGTGTACAGCATTTTATGTTGCGCTGAAGGACCGTTGGGCACAATCTTTCCTCCTATGGTCCTCGTGCAAATGACTGTTAAAAAAGTGCAAAGACTGTTGGTATTAATAGCTTGCTTACGCAGAAAGCAGATAGCTGGCACTCATTTTATTTTATTTTATTTTATTATTTTATTATTTTATTTTATTTTATTTTTAATTTTGCAAGTTAGCACTTAATAATGGTTGTTTGTTAAAACTGTTATCCCCCAGATGAGTCCTAAGACTTCCTTAATAACATATAAAAAAAAATAAAGCAGACAAACATAGAAAACATATATCTAAAAGAGGCAACAGAAGAAATGAATTTTTTTAAAAAAAAAATCAAATGGAATTACAGATTTTTGAGGTAAAAAAATAAATCTTTAAATGGAGGAATGGAACAAGAGCAGTTCTATGTTTTTATTGCCTTCCTCTTGCCATTTTTCTTTCCCATTACTTTAAAAGATTTCAAAAGCTGTTTTAAACATCAGTACTAGTTTCATGTTCTGTGTACTTTCAATACATAGGAACTAACAGCTGGAATTCCTTCAGGTGTTTGTGAATAAATTCACATAAGGAATTTATGAAGAATGAATGGAATAGGATACTATTTGATCTTTGATTCCGCTATAAACAGTAATAAAAAGTGGATATGGCCAAAGCCAACACAGCTATTTTTGGTGTGGCACATCCACTATTATTAGCAAATTAAAGAACAGATTAATACAAACCTCCTTTCCAGCCACAAGGAAGGACCAAAAAACCCACAGTATTATCATTTTTAAAAATGCGTAGAATTGTTGCAGCCACTATGGGAGTGGGCCATTTTATTTATTCAAGGGTGTGCTTTAATCAAAGCATTTGATTTCCTGTAATGATTTGTTACAATATAGAAGTAGAACTTCTAAGTTCTTTTAGACTTCAATGTGAAGACTTCTTTGGGATGGCACTATCTGATATACAGTATACAGTAATATTTTCCCATTTTTATGCCACGTGGCAGACTGCAGCCTTGGGAGGAAATCCTATTGAATTCAGCAGAACCTAACTGTTTATTGCAGGTAGTTCTCAACTTGTGACCACAACTGAACCCCAGATTTACTCTTGCTTAGCAAGACAGTTGTTAAGTGAGTTTTGCCCCATTTTACAACTTTTCTTACCCTGGTTGTTAAGCAAATCTGGCTTCCCCACTGATTTTGCTTGTCAGAAGGTCACAAAAGGTGATTCCCATGACCGCGGGACACTTAAGTTGCCAAGCATCCGAAGTTTGATCACATGGCCCTGGAGGTGCTACAGCCGTCGCAAGCGTGCAAAACGGTCATAAGTCACTTTTTCCAGGGACATTGTAACTTTGAATGGTCACTAAGTGAAGGTTGTAAATTGAGGACTACCTACACAGTAAATTGCCATAGAATTTGCTTTTTTTACTCCATTTGCCGTGGCAAAACTGTAGATGCTTGTATTAGCTTCTGTGTCATCATAAGCTGTGTTATAAAACTGTAAACATTTCACTGGTGAGTGTACATGTGCGTGGGTGTGTGCATGTCTTTTGCTTGCTGTCGGTGAAGTCCATTGTTCCATAAACCTGTATTCAGAAGAGGGCAAGAGGTGAAGAAAATGTAGTGCTTTTTTAATATATATCTCTGTCTCCATCATATTACTATTTTCATCCTGTCTCTTAGAATTAGAGATAAGAAGACGGGAGGATGAGTACAGATTTACAAGTAAGTGGTCTCTCCTCATGGCCTCCTCTGCAATATCTCTTCCTCCCCCCCCCCCTTATTTTAACCACGAGTAGCATTTGAACTGTACCTCTTAAGAAACATTTAGAACAGACGTGTCAAACTCACGACATCACGTGATGATGTGCGACGTATCGGAGCTTTTTCTCCATTGCCAGCAATGGGATGGGCGCGGTTTCCTGGTGATGCGTCCGGCCCGCGGGCCAGCAGTTTTGGCACCCCTGATTTAGAACATCATGTGCTCGTTTTGCAACCAGACCCCTGAGCCTCACTTTCACTGTGAAGGTGAATTTGTGACTCATCCTTGCCACTTTTAACTCGCAGGTGATGAAAGGGCATTGAGGTGAGGAATGCTTCCTCGGGATTCATACACAGGTAGTCCTCGACTTACGACCACAGTTGAGCCCAGCATTTCTGTTGCTAAGTGAGACAGTTGTCGTTAAACGAACTTCGCACCATTTTACGACCTTTCTTGCCACAGTTGTGAAGCGAATCGTTGCACTTGTTAAGTTGGTAACACAGTTGTGAAGTGAATCGAGTTTCCCCGTGGAGTTTGCTTGTCAGAAGGTCACAAAAGGGGATCACGTGATCCCCCCCTGGACACTGCAACAGTCATAAATAGGAGTTAGTTCCCGGGCATTTGAATTTTGATCACGTTGACCACCTGGGGACTGCTGCAATGGTTGTGTAAACAATGGTCATAAGGCACTTTGTTCAGTGCTGTTGTAACTTTGAATGGTCACTAAGTGAAATGTTGTAAGTCGAGGACTAACTGTATATAAAGAGACCAGATTATGTATTTACCAAATTGCTTAGTTTCTGTGTACAAAGACACACTTATTGGCTAGAACAGCATCTAATTGGGAACTTTTGCCCACAGTCTGCAGTGGTGCCATTCAGACTTAGGTTACCCCCTTCAGTGTAAACTCTGTGTCTTTTAAACGCTTCTCAGTGTAATCAGGATTTGACCTCTTTACACACACACCCCCGTAAACGTTTACTTGGAATAAATAAATACATAGTAAATAACAAGGGGAGATCAAACGAATAGTGCCTCAGGTTTCTACTGATACCAATAATAGCTGAAATCCGTAAGAATTTTATTTTTGTAGTATTTGAAATCTATTATACTGTTGTTGCTGTTTTCTCATTTTACATTAATGATGCCCAATCAGGAGCGAGAGGACAGTCCAGGGAGCTGTGATGGATGAATGGAAGGGCACAAAGTTCTAAATTAATCTTTTTTTAAAAAGAGATGCGATATTACATTTGTATGGTTGCCATGAATAGGTCCTGAAGCGTGGCTATATACATATAGACAACAACAAAAAAAATCTCTAGAAAAGAAAAGACTTTCTTCCTTAATTAGCCTAAATAAAAAGGGAATATCGTTGTTGTTATTGTTACTAAACTATTTTGAGCTCGTTGGTCCAATTGTTTGACTTTTTAAAATGTTCCCCCTAACTTTATTGGGAAAAATTTATACGATTTGAAGAGAAACCAGAGATGTGTTTTAATTACTTGCAGAATAAATATTTCAGTCTATTTTGCAATGCATAATGCAGAGCAGTCATTATTGTGGACATTTGAATTATTTATTCAATTTAAATAGAATATCCTTGCGTTGCTCAATCCATATCTTAAAACCTAAATCTTCCCTTGACCTGAACCAAACGTTTGTTTCTTTGTCAGTGCGTTAGCATGTTTTTCCAAGTGCAGCTGTTGTGGTTTGTAAACCACGGTTAATGACGCAGTGCTGTATGTGAACTGCACTGTTAACCTCTAATTCAAGCAGTCAAGGTTAAAGCAATCCATATATTTTTTGGGGGGGGGTGTTCACCGAGCTATTGTGCTGCAAGACTGTCTTCTAACGTTCCTCTCTGATAACTTTCAGGCAAGTGGAAGAATTCGTGGAGTTGCGAATGTGCACACTGTATGGACTATCAAGTCACTTCCTTTCTCAGTTTATGGAATGCTTGTGTATTTCAGAACTTCTCCAGATTGCTGGCATTAGTCCGCACGGCAATGCTTTAGGGGCATCCATGCAGCAGCAGGTGAATCAACAGATGCCTCCGGAAAAACGAGGAGGTGAAGTATTAGATTCTGTCCATGATGACATCAAGCTGGAAAAAAGCAATATTTTGCTGCTTGGACCAACCGGCTCAGGTGTGCAAGTCTTGTAAATAAAATTTAGAAATGTATTATACAAAATACAGTAGGTTAAAAATACGATAGTTATATAACATAAGATAATCTTTAGTGTCATTTTACTGTGGGCACGATGGCACACATCAAAAATGAAATATATAGAAATATATATACTAGAAATATAAAGGTAAAGGTTCCCCCGCACATGCGTGCTCGTCGTTTCCAACTCGGGGCCGGTACTCATCTGCGTTTCAAAGCCGAAGAGCCAGCGCTTGTCCGAGGACGTCTCCGTGGTCATGTGGCCGGCATGACTAGACGCCAAAGGCGCACGGAACGCTGTTACCTTCCCACCGTAGCGGTCCCTATTTTTCTACTTGCATTTTTACGTGCTTTCGAACTGCTAGGTTGGCAGAAGCTGGGACGCGTAACAGGCGCTCAACTCTGTTCCGCGGCACTCGGGATTCGACCCGCTGATCGACAAGCTCAGCGTCCTAACCCACTGAGCAACCGCGTCCCCTTACTAGAAATATATATACTAGAAATATACAGTTGTTAGATAAACAGTTGCATTATTTATGCATAATTTTATATTAGAATTGTAAATATTGACTGTTAAATTGACCTACTGTTTTTCTTTTTCCTTTATGTATGTATATATATATTATTTTATTTTTAAAATTGTGGGTTGTTTTTTTCTTTTGTTGCACAATGTATATGTTTTTTATTTGCTCTGTCTTTTTGGTCACTGTTTTTAAAGCAGTAAAAGAATGAATAAAAAAATACATAGAAAGCCTTAAAGCACATT
The DNA here is from genome assembly GCF_964194415.1 of Vipera berus. Lineage (NCBI taxonomy): Eukaryota > Metazoa > Chordata > Lepidosauria > Squamata > Viperidae > Vipera > Vipera berus. Next base: position 8,317,678 of record NC_138215.1, on the reverse strand, counting down.
TAGTTGAAAGCACAGAAAGCCAATAAAGTTGAATAAACTGGCAGAAAGGATCTATCCCGTAGCATGAGTGGGTCAACTGGTCCAAATGCTATTCTGCTAGCCTTGTTGACATCATGTACCTTTTTAAGCCTTGGAAAGTTTCATGCATCCCGTCTTGTCTGCTGCCAGGCAACCTCTGTCCCAAACCCAAGAAAGAATCAGAAAATTTCAGCCCACTACACCTACAATGATATTGTTAGCCCACGCAGACACTTTTCCACTATGCCCTGAAAAATAAATACCTTGCAAACCGAACAAAATTCTTCTTCAGGCTGGAACAGAGGAAAAAAAAGGTTTATTTCTGCTGCTTGAAGAATAGTTCTGGCAGCTTAGCTCTAGGATGTTGTTACAATTGTGCAGTTTTCCTTTTAAATAATGGCCACCTCTGCCTTCCTCCGTTTCTCTGCTTATAAATCATACCATCTCTTCTGCGGCTTTCTAAACACTTCTTGTTCCAGGAACCTAATTAGGATTTATTCCTCAAAAAGCTAATCTGGATTTAATACAAAGAGCCCATAAACCTTGTAACGGGGGCCCTTCGTATGTATGTATCGGTCAATGATAAACAAGACCGTCATGGCTGGTCAGCATGGGAGAAAGAATTCCTCTTGAATAGTAATGATAACTTAAAGTTCAAGCACTTTGATGTGATAATAAGAATATTGCTACATCTACTGCTGTATGTGTAGATGACAAACTTACATGATAAATCCCTGTAAATTTTTAAAAAGTCGATGTGTGCTTAACTGAATGTTTTAATGCAGTGGTTCTCAACTCTTTCTTGATCCCCCTTTAAATACCTTTTATGGCCATGGACCTTGGCCACAGATCACCCCAAGATTTAACTCAAGATTTACATCATAACATTTTTTCAACACTTTGCAGACCCCTTATGATGACATCACGGCCCCACGGGTCCACAGACCACAGGTTGAGAACCCCTGTTTTAATACATTGCTTTTTTCAGCTAGAACAATTGCACCCCCCAATTGGTAATCATTTTCCATGGCAAAATTAAATGCTTTTGAAACTCCTGTGACTTGCACTAACAGTTTTTTTTTAAACTAATGAATAGGTAAAACTCTGCTAGCCCAGACTTTGGCTAAATGCCTGGATGTCCCTTTTGCAATCTGTGATTGTACCACTTTGACCCAAGCTGGTTACGTCGGAGAAGACATTGAGTCTGTCATTGCAAAGCTGCTGCAGGACGCAAATTACAACGTGGAAAAGGCTCAGCAAGGTAAAATCATTTCCCATGACCTTCCCTTTTAAAAAGCACAGCTACAGGCTGCTGCTTACAACTTTGCTTTTTTATTGAACCAGAATTTTTTTTTTCTGGACAGGTTTTTCGTTACCTTTGACCACCCCTTTTGATTTCAAGCATATGACCCAGGGTGCATTTTCTACTGCGTCACTGCCATCCTAGAACAAAATGGGGTTCCCTGTGCACCAGTTGTACTTGTGTAATTCAGAGCTGTAATTCCTCACTTCAGCTGCCTCTAATCTGCAGGTATTGTCTTCCTGGATGAAGTGGATAAGATTGGCAGCGTTCCAGGCATTCACCAGTTACGGGACGTGGGAGGAGAAGGAGTCCAGCAGGTAAGTACGAAGAGCTTTGCTTCTCCCAGTGAAGTATTTCCAGTTATTATCAAATTCCAGCCCTGACTGAGAGAAGAACCAGTTTTCCCTCCCTGGGAAGGGCAAGGCCGAGGCAGAAGTTACTTTGTCAGCTACCTATCAGGTTTTTCCTTCTTTACACTTTGGTGGGAGTGAGCACTAAAAGATGGAAAACCTGCATTGCTGATGCTTAGGGAAGCTCATCGCTCCCATTCTTAACAGATTCACGCACCTTTAGGTGGGAGAAAACCACACCCCTGCCAAAAGTGGCAGGGCAAACTTCTGTACCTAAACGGGGAGCAAATCACACACACACACACACACACACACACACACACACACACTGAGGGTACAACCTCGTTCAGTAATAAAATGTCTGCAAACAACTAAGCTCAGAGAGCACAACTAAGCTCAGAGAGAACAACTCTCACACCTGGTCGGTATCTCTTTACTCTCTTACCATTGGATAGGAGATACAGGAGTATAGCCAGCCGTACCAACAGGCTGAAGAACAGCTTTTATCCATGGGCTGTCAGGCTCTTGAACGGGAAATAATTGTATAAATTTTATGCATGATGGACTTGCGAGGCCGGTGTGTTGTGCAATTAGCTCACATGGTGTAATAAGATGGAGGGTTTGTTGTCACTGTGAGTTTGGGGGGGGGGCATGAAGGGAGGCTCAACCAACCTCAATGTATACATGGTTGTACTTTGACAATAAAGGTTCATTCAATTCAAAAGACGCCACAGTTCAATCCTGAGCTACATACATTTTCTCCCGTTGGAACTCTCTGATTTTCCTCTCAGGATGTAACAGAAGGAGAGTTGTGTAATTACATTCATTCAGTGCCTGTTTGACAGGTTCCTACAGGCCCCATTTGGTCACTGTCATAAACTGCCTGGATTTGTAAGGTGTTCAGTGCCTGTTTTTAAGAATGATTGCGTTGTTTAGGCCTCTCCTGTTTTTACCTAGGGATTGTTAAAATTACTGGAAGGTACCATTGTGAATGTTCCAGAGAAGAATTCCCGCAAGTTACGTGGTGAAACGGTGCAGGTCGATACAACCAATATCCTCTTTGTAGCTTCTGGTGCATTTAATGGTCTGGATCGAATCATCAGCCGGAGGAAAAATGAAAAAGTAAGGAAATTGCACGTTTTAGCTGTATAAAGAATAGAACTCTGCTAAATATCTTCAGTGGTCACCATTAGAAGGAAAACAAATATAAAGTTCAGCTCACATGGAAAAAATAGGGCTGCGTCCGACGACTTTGGAGTTCCTGTTTTGCTAGATGGCTAGGTAAGCTAAAGGAGGGGCAAGTGGCTGATGGCTTAAAACAGACAATTTGAATTATTAAACAGATAGCAATTTTACATTGGGAGCACTTAACGTAACCACCTTTGTGGATACTTTGAATGACTTATAACATTGTGAACATTGTAAAAGGAGAGCTGTGTTAATCTATGATAACAAATAATCAGAAAGGTCACCTTTTGCCTTTTCTAATTAGCAATTTTTATTCAAGAAAGGTTTTTGTGAACTGAACCTCAGCAGCAGCATGGAGACTAGATTTACCTTCCTTTCTGCCCCCTCCTCCTTGCCTTCAGAAATCGTGGGTGCTCCATCACTACGATAGTAGTAGTTTCTTAAGAAGAGACTACTAGACAGTCACTTGTGAGAAATGGTATAGGTTCTCCTGCTTGAGTGGGGGGCTGGACTAGAAGACCTCCAGGGTCCCTTCCAGCTTCTATTCCATTCCATTCCTATTTCTATTCTATTCCATTCCATTCCTATTCTATTTCTTTCCTTTCCTTTCCTATCCTATCCTATCCTATCCTATCCTATCCTATCCTATCCTATTCTATTTATTTTCTCATCACACTATCAGATCTTTTTGATTCATCTGAGTTATTGGTTTAGCATTTATTTATTTATTTATTTACATGAAGTACTTTTGAAGTGCTATTTAGTTATCACTTAGATAACCATTTTGCTTTATTATTATTTTTTACTTTTTCTAGGGCTGCTCACTTACTAAAGACTTTAATTGCTGTAATGACTTCTTTTTGGCATAGGTTGTTTATCACATTAGTTTTGAAAAATATGGTTTGGAAACAAGTGAGATGAAAATAAGTGCATCCTGTGCATTTATTATAATAGCTAAGAAATGTGATGTACAGAGGTTAAAAGAATAGTAAAGGTAAAGGTAAAGGTTCCCCCGCACATGCGTGCTAGTCGTTTCCGACTCTAGGGGCCGGTGCTCATCTCCGTTTCAAAGCCGAAGAGCCAGCGCTTGTCCGAGGACGTCTCCGTGGTCATGTGGCCGGCATGACTGGATGCCAAAGGCGCACGGAACGCTGTTACCTTCCCACCGTAGTGGTCCCTATTTTCCTACTTGCATTTTTACGTGCTTTCGAACTGCTAGGTTGGCAGAAGCTGGGACGAGTAACAGGCGCTCACTCTGTTACGCGGCAGTCGGGATTCGACCCGCCAAACTGCCGACCTTCTGATCGACAAGCTCAGCGTCCTAACCCACTGAGCCACCGTGTCCCTCACTGAGCCACTCTTTATTAATAACTCAGTAATCCGAAGTCTTCAACAAATACCTTGTTTCTGGGAGAAATGAAATAACAATCCGAAGAAACTTTGATTTACCAGACTTTGAGGCAATAGACTGAATTCTGCAGCAATTTTTTACCACTTGTGTTACCCAATTACATCATATGTATAGTGATGTAAATAGACACAAATTGTAATGTTTGTTTATACAATTACCTTATTAGCGAATAATGTACATTTCCATGATGGTGTATTTTCCAGTTTACTGAACATTTCAGGCCGTGTCTTGTTCCAGCTAGTCCCATCAAAATAAATTTCACCTCCATAACAGTGTCCCTGGATGTTCATTCACACTGCTCATCACTACGCTGTCTTTCTCCCTGTCTTTAGTGTTGCACTGTTTTGTTTTGTTTTTTGACATTTATTCTCTTCTTCACCATCTCCATTTTTTCCTTACTGTTTTTTTTTTGTCCACCTGAGCTCCTTCCATAACGTACCCCTCGCCTTCATTCACAACCTGATCCTTCCTCAGCTGATTTATTATCTATCTATCTATCTATCTATCTATCTATCTATCTATCTATCTATCTATCTATCTATCTATCTATCACATTTGTATGGCTACCCATCTCACAAGGGAGTGTGACCCTGGGTGGTGTACAGCGCTTCATTAAAAAAGAAAACCAATAAACTTAGATTAAAAACAATCTTTATTAAAAACCTGCAAAACTATAAAAAGCACACAGAGAGGATGATCTTAGCCGCAGTAAGGAAACCATTGCAAAATTAAACTTCTCTGCACCATAGAATAATCCAGAGTCAATCACAAAATTGATAGAGGCCTCTAATAGCTTGTCGCTTCATGAATCCTGATGCTAACCTAACTACAGTGAAGCTTCCAGGCAGAAATGTCAAGATGTCGTGATGCATGGCAGTTTACATCCAACTCTAAAGAGAATATTTGTTAATAGCCATATCCTGTTTTATGAGAAATGCTGTCATTTTCTGGAAGATTAAAACTGCCGTGTGCTTCAGTTGCTGTAATGACTTCTTTTGGACATAGGCTGTTTATCCATGGCTTTCACATGGAGAAATTGGATTCAAATCCTGCTGTGAATTTTCTGGACAATTTAGACTCATTTGTTGATTTTGTTGAAATAATACTCTAAGCTTCTCGTGAAAAAAGAGACATGACAACCGTTAAACTTCAGCTTTACAAGCCAAACAGGGGAAAACATTGCATATTGCATCTGAATACCTCTGTGTCCAAATTTACTAATTATATAAAGTGTATAAACATCCAGTCTTAATTCATAAAGCAATGGATTTTATGGTTCATTAAAGCAATCGTGACTTTGTGTTCTTTTGGTTGCCTTCAAAATCTACTGAAGAGGGAGACGTACAACAGAGGTTTCCCTCTGTGCCATCAGTTTTGGAAAAGACCCTTAGCTAATTGACGGTTCCTACCATGTGCACTTTGTGTAATTTCCTGCCGTGCATTTTCACAGACAAAACAAAACATCAGCTTGGTTTTGTTCTTAAAGGCAGAATGTTTTCCCTTGCAGTATCTCGGCTTTGGCGCCTCGTCAAATATGGGGAAAGGCAGAAGAGCTGCGGCAGCCGCTGACTTGGCTAACCTGGGCAGCGAGTCCAATTCTGAGCAAGAGATGGAAGAGAAAGACCGCTTGCTTCGACACGTGGAAGCCCGAGATCTGATCGAATTCGGCATGATCCCTGAATTTGTGGGACGCTTGCCAGTGGTGGTCCCCCTGCACAGCCTGGATGAAAAAACTCTTGTGCGGATACTTACGGAGCCCCGGAATGCAGTCATTCCCCAGTACCAGGCGTTATTCAGCATGGATAAGGTTCGGCTTTCGTTTTGCCGCTTGGGCTATCTTTTTATGGCAGCATGTTATTTCCTGCAGATCAGACTTGTGTAGGCTCAAAGAGTGGATTGATTTTGAGTGATGTTGAAGGGTAATCCCTTTTTAAAGATGCAAAGATTTTTTAAAAAAATGTAAGCATGGTTTAGGTCAGGGGTAGGCAACCTTGGCTCTTTTATGACTCGTTGTTCTGTTCCAGCCTACGACCGGCACTGTTTAAATGTCAGGGACAACCCCTTTTTATAGTCAACAGGCTGGAAAAAACCGAACCAAATTTATTTACAAAGAAATCAAAAGTTCAAACAAGAGTTAAACCAAAAGTTCAAACGAGTTAAACAGGCATAACAGACCAGGACTCTAGCAGAAGATCTTCAAACGGTTGCCTTCAGCAACCAGCCCCTCCCACACCTTCCCCTTTTATTAGCAGTCCCAAGGCGTGGCTTCTCATTGCCTTCTCTTCCTCTCACTGAGTTGCCTCATTGCCTTTCTCTGTTCTGCTCTGCTGGATTGCCTCCTGCTCCTAGCGTCCCTGAATAGATCCACCTGTGAATCATCTACGTCCAATACCTCATGCTCACACAGCTGAGTCTGATGAGGAACATGACGGGAGGGGCCAGGCTGAGAGTCCTGCAGTGCATCAGAGCCTCCCTCTGACACCAAAGGCTCTACAAACCCTTCCTCCTCCTCCTCTTCAGAATCATCAGACTCAGCTGCCGGTATCACAGGCTGATGCTGAATCACAACACTCGTGGACTTCAACTCCCAGAATTCCTGAGCCAGCCATGCTGGCTCAGGAGTTCTGGGAGTTGAAGTCCACAAGTTATGAAGGGGCCAAAGTTTCCCTCATGCTGGCTCAGGAATTCTGGGAGTTGAAGTCCACGAGTCATAAAAGAGCCAAGGTTGCCTACTCCTAGTTTAGGTTATTGCTATTTTCTGTTGTTTTTAACTATCCATCACCGATGGACATCCCTTTTTTTCAGGACAGCCTGTCGGTATCTGTTTCTTTTGAGTTCTTATGAACTTGTGCTTGTGTCACTGCAGGTAGTCCTGGACTTACTACATATTGTTTAGTGACCTTTTCAAAGTTAAAACAGCACTGGAAAGAGTGGCTTATTGACTGTTTCCCACACTTAGGACCGTAGCAGCATCCCCATGGTCACATGATCAAAATTTGAATGCCTGGCAACTGGCATGTACTTATGACGGTTGCACTGTCCTGGAGATGTGCGATTCCCTTTTGTGGCTTTCTGACAAGCAAGCAAAGTCAATGGGGAAGCCAGATTCACGTAACAGCCATAGAATACAGTGATCCACTTAACAACAGTGGCAGGAAAGGTCATAAAATGGGGCAAAGCTCATTTAACTACTCTCGCTTAGCAACAGAAATTTTGGCCTCAGTTGTCATAATTCAAGGACAACCCGTAGTGACGGTATCTGTTTTACCTTTAAGTCCATTACATTTCTCTAAACAGAACCATAATTCTCATGGGGAGTGGGGGGGAAATCAAGTATTCAAAAATGTAGCATTTTAAAATGTCTATAATCTTATGTCTTACAGTGTGAATTAAACGTCACAGAGGATGCTTTAAAGGCAATAGCCAGATTGGCTCTGGACCGCAAGACTGGAGCGAGAGGACTTCGATCTATAATGGTAAGAGTGGGACTTTTTCCCCGATTGCCGCAGCCATTAATCCTCCATATAATAATTTTAAGTGTCTGACTGCAGAAAGTTTTGCACTCTCTTCCCTATTCTCTTTGCCTGTGTATAAAATCTCTGGAAGTAATGGGAAGGGACCACACTAAAAAAATAAAAACCCTTCCTTCTCGATAGGAGAAAATTCCATGGTTATGTGGTTTTTCAGTTTCTTCCCTGTGAACTGAAATATATCTGTAATATGAAGAGAGTTCATATTTGGCGATTTATCGTCTTAGAAGATAAAATGATGTAAAAGTGTGGCTTAGGAAAAACATATGCTGATTGTTCTGTACCAGCCTGCTACCGGCCCTACAGAAAAGGCAGGGACAACCCCTTTTACAAGAAGGCAAGAGGCTGGAATTACGCCTGCCAAATTTATTACCACAAAAACAAACGGAACAAGACAAACCAAGAAACAGGAGCTTTAAGAAACATGAACTATCCAAGCGGTTGCCTTCAGCAAACCAGCCCTCCCACACATTCCCCTTATATAGAGTTCAGGGCTTGGCTTCTCTCTGCCTCCTTCCGAGGAGCCCCATTGCCTTCCTCTGTTTACTCCTAATTGACTGCCTCCTGCGTCGGGCGTCCTTGAACAGGGCCAGCTGTGGGTCATCTTCATCCACGCTGTCAGGCTCACACAGCTGGGTCTCCGTGGTGACCAAGTGGGAGGGGCCTGGCTGAGGGCTCTCATCAGCAAGATCTTCAACCCCCTCAGCAAGGTCTTCAACACCCCCCTCCTCCTCTGAGTCGTCCGACCCAACTGCCGAACCCACAGGCTGACCCTGAATCACAACACTGATATACTTGCATGACTTCAGTAAATGGGGAGGTGTGTTAAGGCAACTGCTACCTTTTGTGTACTCATCCTCTGCATTTGAGGAAGGGTGCCTGCCACGAATCAGACAAATTTGTCTTTCGGTTTGTGCCCTCTGTCCTCATTTCCAAAACTTCTCCTTCTCCGAGCGGTCTCACTTTGCCTTGCGGTAACGGCACTGCTTTTGGGATTGCAAGGCAGGATTAGGAGGAAATGGTTTTATTCATAATCGCGAAACTAGGGAATTGCATTTTGGTATGTCTCCTTGGAAGTCCCAATGGTGTTTTTTCAAGAGTCAACTGGACTTCCTTGTTTTTCTTTGAAGACGTTTCGCTTCTCGTCCAAGAAGCTTCTTCAGCTTCTTGGATGAGAAGCGAAACTTTTTCAAAGAAAAACAAGAAACTCCAGTTGCCTCTTGAAAAAGCACCTTTGGGACAACCATGACCAGGATGACCGAGAAACTCCATAGATTCCTTGGCAAGTGCGTATCTTGTGCAGAATCACAGTTTGAGTGACCAACTTTCGCACTTTTGTTCAGATCCAGAAATAGGCCAAACAACTGCCTGTTAGATGGTTATTAAAAGAGAAATTGTGTACAATGATTTTTTAAAAAAACAAAACAAAAAACCTTGAACTGTTCTATTCATCTCCCAACTTTAGGAAAAGTTACTACTAGAACCAATGTTTGAAGTGCCCAACTCTGACATAGTATGTGTGGAGGTGGACAAAGATGTTGTGGAAGGGAAGAAAGAGCCAGGATACATCAGGTAAAGTTGAGTTTCAAATGTTAGATTGAGTTGGTTGCTGGCTTATCTTCTCAAGAACCTTTCAGAGAATTTTCTAGGTAAGTGATCATTTTGTAATTAAGTCTGTAGTTGCTAATGGCAATTTAGATTAACTCTGGAAATTATTGTTAAAAACGTTCAGAATTCAGCTGGACATTTTGTATCAACGTATAAAGAAAAAATGTAGTTTGGTGTGATAGACTTGAATCCTTGCTTCTTGTCTTGCCTTCTGGTGCTTTGGAAAATAGGTTGACTCCTTCGTCTTTGTGGCAGCCCCTCAAACATTAGAACATTGCTATCATGTCACCCCTGATCCTTCTGCACAAACTTATCTTTATGTCTCGTAAAAGTCCTTCAACATTTGCTGAGGTTTAGGTCACAATTACTGGGGAAGGAGAGCTTAACTCCAATAGCATCATGAGGAGTATCGCCTCCCTTCTCCTAAACTTCCTGCCCTCTTCAGCAATTGTAGCAATATATTATTAAACAAAAAGGCTTTGAAGATCACAGCAAATTATATGTATATCTAATCTGCTGAACACAAAAAGCTGTGTGAGCTTAAATCCCTCTTTTGTTCCAGGCTACATACCTGCACGTTTGCATTTTGGTATTAAGAGCTCAGCTTGCTTTCTTTGCATTTTCTGATAAGATCTCTGTTTTAATTATTTCAGACATTTGACTTTACCTCTGTTTCAATTATAGGACTCCAACTAAAGATTCCTCAGAGGAAGAATACGACTCAGGAGTAGAAGAAGAAAGTTGGGCCCGCCAAGCAGATGCTGCAAACCATTAAACAGTCAGAAATGTCCTTCAGCAAAAAGCACTCAGTGTGTCTGTCTTTGTTTGAGACCATGTGTGGCTCTGCAACCTGTTGCTAACATTGGATTCCTCCTGACTGTAGGACACATGGTTGAAAACTTTGGCTTCTCTAGTGGGGGAAATCAGATCATGAGTTTCTGTAACATCACACTGGTCTGTTCAGTGGACACTTGGACTAAAAATGATGTAATGTTGAGAAAGTGAATTGTATATTAAGTTTTGTTCAATTAAAAAAACACACAAAAACGTGCTTTTTAAAATGGCTGAAGAGGGATGGTAACGCAAACACATTTTTCCCCTTTACCCCCGTTCCTCCCATTCCCAAATCGAAGCCTGTCGAGTTCAGGACCTTAACATACATATTGAAATATCTTAGGCAGCCTGCAGTCTTTCCTAAAACTAAGATTAAGTGACATCGGCAATTCCCCTCTGAGGTTAAAGAACACATTCAAAAATAACTATAGCTGCCTGTCTGGTTTGTCACCATCATAGAAAACGATTTGAATGGTCATTGGGCAAAGACAAGTTTTTAAGATCTGGTTAATTTTGCTCAGAAATTAAAATGCATATATAGCTGGTATTTTTTGCAAGGAAACTGAAAAATTGCGTGGGGAAATTATTTTATATATGAATACACAATTTTGATTATCTTGTTTTGAGGATCATTCAGTATGGGTTAATAGTTCTGCTTTAAATGCAGTGGGAGCTGGAGTTTCTTGTTACATTTATTTTGGAGACCATTAAAAATGGGATATTGAAGCTTAAAAGGCTGTTATTTTCACCCACAAATTTATTGTCAAGCATCCAGATTGCTCTAGAGTAAACAGACTGTACAATGGCCATATTTTAGAGTATTGCAGTCTGTTTTCCTAAAACCATAATGCAATGCATTAAATAATTATGTGTAATACCAAAGGTTTTTAATATTTAAATATATATGTCACTTAGGAAAAAAAATAGAAGTGTTATAAGAACAGGCAAAGGAGGTGCTGACCCTTCGTGAGGAGAATAAAGGTTTACAGAAACAGTCCAATACAACATCAAAAATGTTATGCCAACTTTTTAATATTGTACATGAATTGAACCATCAAGCTTCAGTTTCTTTGGTGCCAGATATTTTTCCCAGACTACCTTATACCACAAAGAGACACCAGAACATAACAAAATTGTATATTTTTTCATGTGATCAGTAGGCACTGTTTGCACAAAATTCTTATTTAAATTATAAGCTCAATGCTGACACAGCATCCTGTTACTTTTAATTTTTGTTTTTCAGCTAACTCAATCCTTTAGTATTTGTAAAAGCACAGAAAAAGGACAGCTAATGTTCTTTCTTGATTCATTTCTGACAATTAAAGTCTCTGCCTACAAATTTGATGTCTTTCCTCTGTGTCGAGATGTAAGTCTGTTACCGAATTATATCTCTGTTTAAGCACATAATTAAACCGGTTATTATGTCAAACACTTGGTTTAAACCAGGGGTCTTCAAGCCTGGCCCTTTTATGACTTGTGGACTTCAACTCCCAGAATTCCTCAGCCAGCGTGCCTTGCTGAGGAAATCTGGGAGTTGAAGTCCACAAGTCATAAAAGGGCCAAGTTTGAAGACCCCTGGTTTAAACAGATGGGAATTTCCATCACAACCAATAATGACTGATGGTGGATGAGGGATATCTCAAATAACTTTTAAGGTTCCTCAACCTGTTTTGGGGTACCTGTCATCAGTGGTGGGAATGAGTCTGAAAGAATTGATTTTCTGTGCTCTGCAGATTCATTTTGCACAGCTTCTCAGTTTTTAGTATGACTTGTGTAAAAGCCGAAATACTGTTGGTTTGCAGGATTGCCAGTTTCCTAAGTTGCTTTCCGTAGATTTCTGACCACATATTCCTGGTTCGATGTACAATAATGAAATTATGATACAGAGGCTATTTGTAAAAGATACTACTAGGTTTCCAATAGGGGAATATGGCTTTACATTTCAGATAACACGGTGCGGGAATGGCCATCAGCGCAGGATGCCAATTATCCTACAAACAAAGTATTTAGAAGATTGAAGATACAGCATAGCGGTCTGGCAGATGCTTGCAGTGGTGCTGTACCTGGTTTGCTGTTTTAAGGCAGGACAATTCTGCTGTCCTGAAAAGCTATGTCACCTGGAACATGCATTTATGTAAATGGTTCATTGTATGTATGTGTTTGTCACAACAGATCCAGTAATTCCAGCGGTCCCCCTGGCCACGACTGAATTTGCAGTTAGGGATTACCCAAGCTGGCCGTGCCTGTGTCAAAAGAAATGCAGCAGAAGTTTTAAAAAGTGAAATCTCTTCCTGCAAGAAGAGAAGCTTCTTAACCTGCTCTACTAAGACTGCAACTTGGGAAGACTTGCGCAGGCTTCAGCTCTTATCAAAAGCTGGACTCCCTTGCTTTAAATCCCTGCCTTGCTGAGGGTGCAAAAGGCAGGGAAAGAATTCCTTTCTCTTTACCAAACACCCATTGCTTTTTTTTCCGCATCTTAAAATGTTCTGCTTGAGGAATCAATGGGAAAAGAACACTTTGGTGATCCAGTTTTTCAAAACTCACCCAAACATCACCCAGATCCCAACCTGGGCAGGTCACAATTAATCCAAGAGGTTTTATACACTCATCTCCTCGTGGCCATACGCAAGAAAGACTCTGCAACCTGGAGGCTACCAATGGGGGGGTGTGTCTTACTTGGCCCCGCTTTCCTTACGACCCCACCCACCCCTACCCCGCGTACTCAAAGGTGCTTCTTCCTCGAAAGGCAGCCAGACTTGGTTTTTGCTTTGGAAGAGGTTTCGCTCCTTCATCCAAGAAGCTTCTTCAGTTCTGGCACAAAGCATCTCCAGCACCGAGAAGCTCCTCCTCCTGCTGCTGCTGCTGCTGCTGACGCTCCTCCCAGGCTGCAGGGGGCGCTGCTCTTCCCTCAGCCAGGAAGAGGCCTTGTCCAGAGGCGGCTCCTGCGCGGCCTGCTCTGATTATGGCTCAGCCGCCGCCGCCGCCGCCGCCGCCTCCCTTCGGCTCGCGCTTCGCGGGGCCGCCCCAGCGCGCCGCCTTCCCGCCGCCCGCGCTCCCCCCGCCGGGGCCTTTCCGGGGCCCGCCGCCCCAGCCCTTCCCGCGGGCCCTCTACCCGCCGTTCCCAGCCGGGGGCCTCCCGCCTCCCGCGGGCCCGCCTTTCTTGCCGCCGCCGCCGCCTCCGACCCCTCAGTGGCCCCCGGCCCTGCCGGAGCGGCCGCCGTTGCCATGGAGACCGGAGGGCCCGCCGCGGCCGGCGCCCGAGGCCTCAGACGCGCCGGGCGACGAGGCCTGCGACCGCGACGAGGCCTGGCTGAGCCGCTTCGCGGCGCGGCGCCGCCCGCCCGTCTCCGCCGGGTCTCCCCGTCGGGAGCGCGGCCTGACGGCGGACGAAGCGGCGCGGGCGGCGGGCCAGGCGCTGCGGGCGTTGGCGCGCGTGGCGGGCCTGTGCGCGGCGTGGCGGCGGCGGGGCGATGAGGCGGCGCCGGGCGAGGTGGCGGCGGCCGAGGCCGGCCTGGAGGAGCTACGCGCGCTGGTGCGGCCGCTGCGCGATCCCGGCGCCTTGGAGCTGCTGCGGGGCCGGCTGGAGCGGGGCCGGCGGAAGAGGCTGCGGCGGAGGCAGCGGCGGCAGGAGGCCCGCGCCGCCCGGCAGGAGGAGGCGGCCCGCCGCGCCGAGCGTGAAGCCCGCGTCGACCTCTGGAGGGCCCGGCGGGCCCAGGAGGCGGAGGACCGGCACCGGGTGGGTCTGGGGGGGGGGGCGACGGGGAAGAAAGGCGGTCACGGGGAGAGGGGAAGCAGATGGCAGAGGCCCTCCCGATGCTCTGCTTCTTTCGGTGCATGGATGCAGAGAAAATGCAGGCAGTCCTCGACTTACAACAGTTCATTTAGTGACTGTTCGAAGTTACAGCGGCACTGAAAGAAGTGACTTGTGCCCGTTTCTCACACACACACAACCTTTGCAGCATCCCTGTGGTGATGTGATTTACATTCTGGTGTTTGACCGCTCACATTTATGACGGTTGCAGTACGGGGTGGGGGGGTCACCTTCTGCCAAGCAAAGTCAGCAGGGAAGCCAGTTTCGCTTAACAACCATGTTATTAACAACCGCAGTGATTCACTTAACAAATGTGGTAAGGCAGGTCGTAAAATGTAGGCAAACTCACTTAACAAATGTTTATGTTTATGTTTATTGGACTTATATACCGGAGTCAGGGCGGTTCACAAGGAATTTAAAATAACAATACACATTACCAAAGTTAAGAACAATTAAAATAATTAAATATATAACATAACATAACAAATGTCTCATTTAGCAACATAAATTCTGGGCTCAATTGTGATCGTAAGTCGAGGACTACGATACCTGCAGAGGTAGCCACTCTGCTGCTATCACTGCTGAACACCTAACCTAACCCACAGCCCTGTCTAATGCCTAAAGATATTAAACCATGTATTAGGGCTGTTATTGCTTCTATACTTCTCTTTCTCATTTTCCCTACTACCTTCTCCTATTGGCATCTTATGATTTATCGCTTGTTGTTTGTATCTTATGATTTGTAATTGTAACTAGGCTTTATGATCTATAACTTACCACATTGTTGTTTGTATGTACAGTGAGGGCTTATGCACCGGAGACAAATTCCTTGTGTGTCCAGTTACACTTGGCCTATTCTTCCTCAATTTATTTATTTATTTATTTATTTAGATTTATATACCGCCCTTTCCCGAAGGACTCAGGGTGGTTTACAGGGCATTTAAAAGAAAATCAATACAAAAGTTAAAACAAATTAAAAAAGATTAAATGAAACCCTGAGAAAAAATAAAAACCCAGTTAAAATTAAAAATTAAAAAATTCTCAGCCTGGGCCAGAGAGCTCGAAGAGCCAGGTCTTCAGGTCCCGGCGGAACGAACGGAGGTCGGGGGCAGTCCTAAGCTCCGCGGGCAGCTGGTTCCAAAGGGCAGGCGCGCCCACTGAGAAGGCCCTACCCCTGGGTGTTACCCGCCGGCAATCTTTAACCGGCGGCACCCTGAGAAGACCCTCCCTGTGGGAGCGCACTGGACGAAGGGAGCTTGATGCCGGCAGCATGTTTATGGAGCAATGGACAGTGAGTGCACACGCCCACTCTTGTATACACTCACCAGTGAAATATTTATAATTTTACAATACAGCTTATGATGACACCAGAGACTTGCTAATACAAGCATCTGTGGTTTTGCCATGGCAATAGGAGCAAAAAAAAGAGTTTTACTGTATACAAGTAGTCCTCGATTCATCTAGTGACTGTTCTAAGTTACAGCAGCACTGAGAGGAGTGACTTATGATCATTTTTCATACTTATGACCGTTGCAGCATTCCCACGGTCAAGGGATCAAAATTCCCAGGCTTGGAAATTGGCGTGTATTTATGGTGATTGCAGTGTCTCAAGGTCATGTGATCGCCTTTTGCAACCTTCTGCCTGCCCCCAATGGGGAAGCCAGATTCAGTTCCCAACCTTGTTACTAACTTAATAACTAGTGATTCACTTAACAACCGTGGTAAGAAAGGTTGTACAATGGGGCAAAGCTCATTTAATAACTCGTTTAGCAATGGAAATTTGGGGCTCAATTGTGGTTGTAAGTCAAGGGCTATCTGTCTTTACTTATTTTAATTTATTTATTTTTTTAATTTTAATTCCATTTATATCCCGCCCTTCTCCGAAGACTCAGGGCGGCTTACAAGCTTAGCAGCTTATTTTATAAGTTGTCTTGTAAGTATCTCTTATAGGAGAAAGAAAATAAACAACTGTAAGGTTTTTATTTCTGTGCCATTGAGTTGTACTTTTGGGGTGAAGGTAGCATGTGCCAGAGAGCTCTCAGTCGTCTGTTCATTTCTTTGCTCATATATTATCTTGAACTTCATACTGTGTTGCCGAGCAAGAAGGTTTTCCACAAAGGTTCCCCTTTTCTTGCCTTTTTGCGCCCAGCAGACCCACTTTTACCTCTTGTTGGCAAGGTTTTTCTGTTTCTCCCTGCTCTGTTTTCTAATTTACATTCTTTTCATTTAGGAACAAGAACTTAAAGCTGCCGCCGATAGTGTGTTATCAGAAGTGAGAAAAAAGCAAGCCGACACAAAGCGGATGGCCGAGATTCTGCGTGGCTTAGAAAAGCTTAGGAAACTAAGAAAAGAAGCAGCAGGAAGGAAAGGTAAATTCTCTGGATTTTTTTTTATTGTTGTTCATAATCGTGACTCTGTGTTTTGCTTTGTGTTTACTCCTTTTGGGCTACAGTACTCTATATGGTTGGGAAACTTTGTGTGAAAGTCACAACATTTCTGCCAGTGGGTCTTTACATTGCTTTTTTTTTCTTGTTAAAATGTGCTTTATATATTAATTATTATCAAGAGCCTTGGTGGAGCAGTGGGCTAATGCCTCCTTAAGTAACACCAGCTGCCTGCAATTAGTGCAGGTTCGAGTCCCACCAGGCTCAAGGTTGACTCAGCCTTCCATCCTTCCCAGGTAGGTAAAATGAGGACCCAGATTGTTGGGGGCAATAAGCTGACTTTGTAATAATGCCGCTTGGGGGTGTGTGTGAAAGCCCTAATAAGCAGGCATATACATAGAATGAAGGCTACTGCTAAGCTTGTAAGCCGCCCTGAGTCTTCGGAGAAGGGCGGGATATAAATGGAATTAAAAAAATAAATAATTATCATTATAAATTTAGAAGACTTGCATAAAAAGTCATGCCAGTCAGAAGAGTATTGAAACGGTTGCTTTTCTGGCTTTGTGACTGTTTCCCTATAAATAGCTAGCATATTTCTGTTCTGTTTCCTGCCTGCCTGGTTTCTTTCTTTCTTTCTTTCTTTCTTTCTTTCTTTCTTTCTTTCTTTCTTTCTTTCTTTCTTTCTTTCTTTCTTTCTTTCTTTCTTCTTTCTTTCTTTCTTTCTTCCTTCCTTCCTTCCTTCCTTCCTTCCTTCCTTCCTTCCTTCCTTCTTTCTTTCTTTCTCTCTCTCTCTCTCTCTTTCTTTACTCACTCACGCACTCACTCACTCACTCATCCAATCTTGAAGCATTGAGGGTAAGAGGAATACTAGTAGTCCTTCACTTACAACCACAATTAGGATTGGAATTTTGGTTGCTAATCGGTGTAGTCATTAAGCGAGTCATAACATGACCAGACCCAATTTGATTACCCTTTTTACTGAAGTTGTTAAATGAATCACTGTAGTTGGCAAATGAATCCAGTTTCCCTTATTGACTTTGCTTGTTGGGAAAGTCGCAGATTGCAGTCATGTGACTGCAGGATGCTGAAGCATCGTAAATGGAAGCTGGGTGCCAAGAGCTCAGATTGCAAGCACATGGCCACAGGGGTGGTGGTGTAACTTTGAGGATGGGTTATAAGTCACTTTTTAATTGCTGCTGTAAATCACTGGTAAACAATCATAAGTTGCAGACAGCCTGTTCAGTTATTCTGCTACAAATAATTGAAGAACTAAGAAGGGGTGGGGGGAAAAAATCCCAGATAGCATATTCACTTTTTCCAAGGTATTGATTTAAATCAGGGGGTCTTCAAACTTGGCCCTTTTATGACTTGTGGACTTCAACTCCCAGAATCTCACGTTGGCTGAGGAATTCTGGGAGTTGAAGTCCACAAGTCATAAAAAAGCCAAGTTTGAAGACCCCTGATTTAAATCAAATTCAGAAAGCTAGATGGGAAACAAAGTATGTTATTGAAATAAAATCTATTGCAAATGTGGCTCCAGACTCTATTAGATACGTGGTTACACCTGCCAGGTATCTTAGTCAGTTGGAGTCGGTAAACCACCGGAAAGCATTCTCGCTTGCACGGTGCCGTGCATTTCCATCGGCCATCCTGTACGGCAAGTACAAAAAGACACCACTGTCTGAAAGACTCTGCCCCTTGTGCCTCAGGAGAGGTGGAGACCATTGGACACATACTTCGATGCTCCTTCTACAGTGCCATTCGGGGAAAAAACATGTCCTCCCCATAATTGATAGGCATCCCGGTCATTGGGAAAGTATTTATCTCCAGTGGCTGCTTAAGGATGAGCAGGCAGAGATCACGACATGCAGGTGGCCAGATTCTGTGCAGCAGCATTGGGGATTCACCAGAAACATAAATAAGCATTGTAGATCTTTTTAATAATCTTTTATAATTTTATTACGTGTTTTATCCAGTTTTAGAGTATGCTCATTGTATTTTTATTGTCAGGCCAGTATGATTCAGTTTTCCGAAGATAGCTTGTATTTGATATACTGCCTGTAAAACTAGCCAGACCTTGGTCGCCTATTGATTGCATCATGGATTGTGATGTTTTGCTATGTCCTCTTGTGATGGTTCTGTTTTGTTTTATCTGGACGTTTGATTTATGTGTGGCCTTTGACTGTAATAATAAACTGTAAATGAGAAAAGACCCCCCTAAACCATAGAAATGTCCTTCTTAGAAAGAATTGATTTTTTTTCCTTTCATGGTGAGGCCTAGCTTGATGGGATTTTAGCTTGGAAAGATTGAGAACTACTGGCCTATGACAACTGTGGGATTCTTCTGAAACAAAAAAGAAAATAGCCTGTGTGTGTTTGGTGCAGGTGTTTGTCCGCCACCAGCTGCAGATGAAGCCTTTGAAAATGAAGTTCAGAATTTAAAAGCATCGATTAAAAAACGCACTGAACTCTATGAAGCTGAAGAACGAGCTCTCCGAGTCATGCTGGAAGGGGAACAGGAAGAAGAAAGGAAACGGGAAATGGAGAAGAAGCAGAAGAAGGAAAAGGAAAAACTCCTGCAGCAGAAGCGCGAAATGGATTCCAAACTGTTTGGGGATCCAGGTAATTTTCAGAATGTTCATGCTTTATGCTTTGGGAGAAGGTGATTTACCCTTGAAATCCAGGAGTGTTCTGTTTCATTTACGTAGCCACTTTGGGGTGGGAATAGTTACATTAAAAGTGTTTATTTTTATTTCAGTTCCAAACAGTAAAAAAAAATACTATTTCCCAAAATATTTATTTATGTAGTTCTTCTGTGTTAACACAAGAACTGGCTTACTGAATTTAAAATAAAGTTTCCTCCTAAAAAGCAACCAGGGAGATCTATTCTTACCATTAGTGGAAGCTTTTATTTCTCTGACTGTAAAGATATCCTTACTTATTATTTATATTTTTAGAAGAATTTCCACTTGCCCATTTCTTGGAGCCGTTCACACAATACTATTTGCAAGCTGAATGTTCCTTGCCAGCTCTCATCCAGATCAGGTAAGAGTCATTTGTTAGTAAATAAAACAAATTGAGTTGCTGGAGAATGTTGTTTTACATAAAAGCCTGGGAATTCTCAGCTGTCTTGAATTCAGGCTGCCGTGTGAATTCTTTGTTAATCCATTTGTTATAGATGTTAATGTCCAGTTGCAACTGTTAACTCTGCACAACTCAGATTGTATATCTGTCAGTAGTTGTGTAAAGCATGTTTTATTCTCCTATAAAGCTTTGCAACAAAGTTGTCTGCTGGGGATGCTGTAATGAGAAATAGTAAATTGTCAGAATGATTTATAGCCCTGTTTAATAAAACCTATTGAGGTTTTAACTAGATCCAGAATCTGGAATGAATGGAGGGAAAAGACAATTGTCCTGTGACTTCCTTCCCACCCAATTTCCTTGTGTGCTTCCTTTATTTCCCTTTAAATTAATTTTTGTGATATATAAGCATTGCTCTAAGGAAAGATATAAACCCTGTCTCTAGCATGATTCAGCCTCTTTGGCTATAGTAGAACCGGTATTGGTGTCCATCACAGGTCATAATCTGGAGATTTTGATTCAACTCACCACTCATGCTCACCAGGTCCCTGAAAAACAGTGTTGCATTTATGCCATATACTGAACTAAATTATTTATAAACCTAACAGCTGTATTTGCACAACAGCTAAGTTTGGCTAGTACTCTATGACTTGTTACACAACTGCCAGCCATTTAATTTATAGTGCAAATCCATAAAAGCAAGTTAACTCAGGAACAGGGTAAACCGGCTGTGTGAATCTCTTTTAATTAATCTACCTCACAAAATAATTGCGAGGATAAAATTGGAGTGGATCTAATCTGTACCGTTGCGAGCTCCTTGAAAGAAAGATGGAACATTAATAGAATAGCTTTTTTTTAAGGGTCCCTTGAGTAGCCACAGTTCATTCAAATCGCCTGTAGCCAAGTTCCTACAAATATTTTGTGCCTGTTTGTGCACTCTGTATTCAGCTGCAGTTGCCCGCGTACCTGCTTCGGGTGAAACAATTTAGACAAGGAACACATAACAGTGCTCAGTGTGTTGTCTTAACTTTTTCCATTAAAGGCACGAATGGGACCAGTACTTGGTGCCTGCAGCTCACCCTGAAGGAGATTTCATCCCACCAGGATGGGTCCTTCCCAGTCCTCCCTCCAATGACACGTGGGCCACTGCTGTCAGGTGAGGACTTTGGAGCACCATTGAAGACGAGACCTAGCACAATTTGCCAGTTTGGGAAGGCTGAAGTAACAATGTAAGAGTTCTTTGAGAAGACCAGTATTGTCCTTAAAGATGCTGTGAAAAGTATGGCACTGATACTTACGATAGTGCTTGCAAGTCCCCTCTAGCATCTGCTTATACTTCAGTATCACAGGATTTTGATGACGAAAGAAGTATCAATGAATCGCTGCTGTGCATGTATTGGCAGTTTGTGGGATAGGTCTATACTTTAAAATGATTTTCCTCAGAAATTTATCCGAGTTTACCTTAAATGGGATGCAAGTGCTACCAAATCAGCGGTGTAATCCCGGAGATAGAGAAGTAAGTATGCCGTGGATCTGCAGGGCGACATTGGCAAACAGAGGCCAGATACAAAGCTCAGCTTATCTATGGAGCTTATATAGTTCAGAGACCATGGAATTAATGCATCAGCTAAATATTATTGTATGTGTTCTTAATGTAAAATAAACCGGGGGGGAACTCAGAATTCACTGCCCGAGGCAACATCAACATTCTTTGGAACAGTATCCAGATGTTCAAATATCCAGCTATCTTCCAAAACACCTCTGTGGTTATCTTGGCCTTACAAGGCAGGAATTAAATGAATTGACAGATGGGGCTGATAGTGCTTCCCTTTGAAGTTTGAGTGCTTGGCTTTCAAAAATTACGGCGCTAAATTGGAGTTGTATAGAGTGAATTAACAGTAGCTTTTCCATGTTGCCATAAAAAGTGCACACATACTGTATGTTACACATACTTAGGTGAGCATTTGTTTTGTTTTGTTTTTCTCTTAAAGTAGGATAATTAGAATAGGAATATGAGCTAAAGGGTTTTTGCCTCTTTATATTTTTTATTATAACATCAAAGCATAGTTTGGTGTTCAGGAAAGGAATCTTGAATTTCTGTGTAATCCTGCTCTCCTTTCTGTGTTTTAATAAACGACCCCTTGCCAGCCTAGTTTGCAACCCTAGTTCAAGGGCACATTTTCAGTTTAAATAAATGGCAAACTGTAGTTTGTACAGAAACATAAATCATTCCTTGAAGTGAAAAAATATAAAGAAGAAGCAAACGGATTTTGTTACCTCTGAATTACTAGCTGTTCAGGAAATCTATATGTGCTTATATAGATTTTCTGTGTTTGTAAAGTTGTTAAAAACAATACACATTCTGCATATATTCTGTGATTCATAAATTGCAAAAAACTAGAAATTACTATTGTTGAACAAAATTAATGTATTCATACCAAACATTTCTCCACTGCTGAGCAAATGTTGGATATATTATACTCACTTGCTCCTTCAGATCTGTTTACTTCTGAAACACAAAGTCCTAAGCATTTAATACCAGTTGCTTTAGTTCAGCATTATTTATACTGGAAATACAATGTTCTCTAATCTCATACTTCTTCCTGTATTTCTTTAAAGTATATTATTATTATTTCAGTTTAACACATTTTATTTGTATAACTAAACCAACAAACCCTGTTGATCATCTTTTCTCAGACCTAAGAAAAATTGAAACCTGAGGCATGGCTGTTAATGGCATAAAAGAGCATGTTGTACCCAAATTGCTAGTACAAACCATAGCTTTTGTCTGGTACATATGTGCAATAACTAGACTTGTTCAACTTTTGTTGCAAGATAATTGTCAAATAATCTGCAAAGCATGGTTTATTGTCTTGTAAAGCTTTGCGACAAAGTATTGGAGATGCTGTAACAAGAAACTGTAAATTGTCAGAGTGACTTATAGTCCTGTTTAATAAAAGTATGTTGCCTTTTGTTTGTACTTAATAAATTATTACCATTTCACGCTTGTATCTGGCTTTTTTTCTTCTTCTTCCTTTGTGGCACGTGGGCATGCACAGAACGTTCAAGCAAAAGGCCACAAGATGCAGCAGTGGCTGCTGTTGGAAACAGAATTGTTGTGAATTTTTCTTCATAATATTACTGAAAATACGGAGCCCAAAAGCATCTTCTCCGTTCCAGAGGTTTTCAGTGGAGACAGTCCTGATTATATGTTTTCACTGGGCACGGCAACCTATATATGGATTCTAGAGCAGATTAGGCTGCTTACCCCATTGGAAAACCTGACGACAGGGGCTTACTCAAGCAGCTCTAATCATTAGACTTGGCCAGGGCTCCCACTTCAACTGTGGAGGTCACAGCCAGCAAGACGCCTCTGTCTTCAACTGGCAAATGCCTTCCTAATTCCTTGCTAAGGTGAGTTTTCCTTTACCTAAGAAATAAAGGTGTGCAACATGGAAAGTTGAGTGTTAAGCTGAAGAAATAGATTGGGGTTCATAGGCGGCTGCTCTTGTGTACAGACAGAGATGATAACATTTCTTTAAAGAATAATTTTTTTAGCTCAGGGATTCCAATCCTTACGAAATAATTTAATGTACTTCTTTATTATCAGTTGTTCACCAATGATATACTGAGCACTAAGTACACACACTTAGTAATTCCTTTCTCCACTCAATAGATTGTCATTTTTTTCTCTCTTTTTGCTTGTATATTTCTTACTTGTTTTTTTTTTAAAAAATATATTAAGATATCTATCCATAGATATAGATATTAATAATAACATGTTAATATATTAATGCCACTTAAAACTGGCATTTTAAACTGCAATCAGAGATAAATTAATACACGCCTAATATTCGTGATCAATTCTGGGATCATATACTTTCTAGACAATTCTGGTATCTTCATAAAATCTAATATCTTTTGCCATCTAGGAATTGCTAAAATAGATTTTCATCTTATATCTTTCATCTTAATTCAAAGTGGCAGAATAAAAGGATTCTATTGCCTCTATAGTTTTAACTGGCACTTTTAAATCTCCATATTCAGCTGTCAATCTCAAAATTACTCTGGGGCAGTTTTTTCCTAACTTGATGCCTTTCACATCACTCTTCTTAGATGTTATGGGAACTGTTGTGCTGAGTTTGGAGGAAATAAGACTGCTTAATTCTGTTCCGTGTTGCTTTACAGATAAGGATATGAAAATACTACTTGTTAAATGTTTTACAAAGGAAAGTTGTCATTGTAAAGCAATTACAATATTTAATAGATACCCGGAAAGAGATTTCTGGAAATTGACAATTTTGTTTCATTGCCTTGAATCTTTTATAACTTCCATCTGAAGTCATTAATTATTTTAACTGATTTTAATGTCTAATGGTTCCTTAAGATGATAGTTGATTAACTCAAGATTGATTTTATGTGCTATATGCATCTGAGTTAGTTTAATATATGGAATTCTCTGGACTTAAGGAGAACAAGTTCTCATGTGTTAGTTTCTTCTAATGTTGCAGAAGTAACTGCAGACCATGGCACATTAGCCTCTCTACTCTGAAATAACTGGAAATAGTATGCCATGCCAACAGCCTAGAACTTGGGAATGTCTAATCCTGGCTTGTTGACAAATACAGATAAGTTGCAGATGGGAAGGAGCTGTACACAACTTTTCCTTTTGCAACATCTGTTTTTATATACCAAATTGAGAATGTGGAAATATAAGTACAGATGATCTGCAATGCAGCCTTAGTTGTAATTTCATTATTTGTAAATTCAGTCCCATATTTCTGGTGGGAAACAGACCCCATTACCATACGTGAAATACATATTTTTTAATTTTGCTTCTAAATTGAAATTTACAGTTAAACTTCTGACCAAAGCAAATAGATTGATGGAGGCTGTCATCCCTTAGCTGATTCAAGACGGGGCAAAATAAGAACATGATTCATCACTTCCTGCTTAAGTTTGTTCAGTCCCTCACCTTCAAATGACACTTGACTTAATAAGTCTCTTGTGTTAGAGCAACAGATGGCTTATGTTCTGAGAATGCGTGCAACAGGGCCACATATGGAGTGAATTAACAAAAGCATACGTGTAGCATGCTAAAGCTGTCCGTGGTCCCCCTAGCTTCCATGTTAGCACTAAGTGATTCAGTCTCCGTATTAAACATCTGGCAGTAAGTCTCTATGGAGGCTCTCAGTCATTCAGGTCCTGGTTGTCCTAAAGGTGCTTTTTCAGGAGGCAACTGGACTTCCTTGTTTTTCTTTGAAGACATTTTGCTTCTCATCCAAGAAGCTTCTTCAGCTCTGACTAGATGGTGGGGAATGGAAGGATTGTTATTCCTTGAAGACAGCTGGTCACTAGCATTCTTTGCAGCCATTTGCACTTCAGTTGGAGACGTAGACAACGCAGACTCATCCCCAACAGCCTGCGCCTGTCTTCAACAGTGAAGGGACACAGGGCAGCTAAGAAGGCCCCCGCACACATTTGCACTATTCAGGTGACCCTGAGGACACAGGTAAACCTTGTGGCCTCAATGACTCTAAGAAAATGCAAATGACCAGCTGTCTGCAAGGAGTATAAATCCTTCCATTACCCCACCATCCAGTCAGAGCTGAAGAAGCTTCTGGGATGAGAAGCGAAAAGTTCCAAGAAAAATAAAAAGTCCACTTGCCTCCTGAAAAAAGCACCTTTGGGAATGGCCGTAAGTCCTCCAATATAACCGGTATCAATTAAACGGGTCTTGAAGTGCTAAGTACGCCTTTTGATTTCTTTTCATTAGACTAACATAGTTCAGGGACGTAATGAGCTACTTGGAAGATGTGCCTTTCAGAGTGACCGTAAGCTTTGTGGATGATCCTGTGGGAGACGCCAACTTTGCTGACCAGATTGAGCTGCCCGCGTGTGCAGAGGTCTTATCATGCACAATGGTAAACAGATTGATTGCTGTAATTCTTTTCACTTACTATGCTGAAAACAATGACAAGAGTGTAGAATAAATGTTAACGTTTACCGGAAAAGAAGATCATCAAAGTATAATAGGGGAAAAAAAGATTGTAAGCACATTTGTCATACCAAGCTTCCCTTTCTTGTAAGTGTGGTTGACAGCTCTTGCTGAAGCCAATCCTTTTCCCCGATAAATATGTGTATGTATGATATACGTTCATCAGAATCCGTGTTTCCCCATGGATCAAAACAGTTCATTTAACGAAAGCGTTTAATTGAATTAATAATTATTGTTTGCAAGAGAAAATATTGAGGGGTCCGTGGTACACTCTGAGCTTGGCTGTTTTTTGCAGACATTTCATGACCCAGCTAGGTAATATCATCAAAGCTAGAAGGGGCTTGTATATAAACAGCGAACACACCCACTCCCTTCTAGCACTGATGATGTTACCTAGTTGGGTAATGAAACGTCTTCAAGAAAACGACCAAGAGAGCACCACAGACCCCTCATTTCAACCTGAGCTACAAATTTTCTCCTTTATTGATACAATAAATATTCTCTATGCTGCACTGGATGGACACGGTCACACACTGCCATCTCCTTCTCCCCTTCCAGCAGAAATTGCAGCAAAGGAGAAAAGAAGAATGGAAATGAGAGCCAGTTTGGTGTAGTACTTAAGGTGCTGGCCTAGAAACCAGGAGACTGTGAATTCTAGTCTTCTCTTAGATATGAAAGCTAACTAGGTGACTTTGGGCAAACCCCTCTCTTTCAGCCCAAGATACCTTACAGGGCTGCTGTGATGGGAAATATAGGGCTAGAGTATTAGGTATATTTGCTGCTTTGAGTTGACCAGTTCATATTTATTTCTTAAAATGTGAAAAAAAACCAGAATCTACTAATAAATAATAAAAATGGGTTAAGGGAAAAGCCGTTTTGGTGTAGTGGTAAAAGCGTCATCTTAAAAACTGGGTGATTGTGAGTTCTAGTTCCACCTTGGGAATGAAGCCAGCTGTATGACCTTGGGCCAGTCACTCTCAGCTGTTGCTAAATAACAACACATACTTTCTCCATTTGTCCAAATTTACAAGCAGACAAATATTTTTGCTGTACATAATAGAAGCGATAATCTCAATTGATGTCTGGATTCTTGCAGAGCAAGCTTCGATCGTAGTTTGTGGGGTTGAAAAAGCTAATTTGTGTTGGCTTGCCTTAAAATCAAGAAAAAGAGAGGCTGAATCGCCAAAGGGGAAGTGGACACGAATCTGTGCAAACCAAAAGTGTTCTTCACTCAGCAGAAAGATTGTATTTCAACTAATCCTAAAAATGCAATTGCTAGATTACTATCAATGCTGTACATTTCTCTTGTTTTTTCCCCTCCATTATACATGCAAGTCCATCTGCAAAGAATTAACTTTCTCCTGAGCCTTTTTGAAGTGTGTTTCCCTAGCAATCCATGTAGCACTTTCAAAATAAAATGCCTTTATTTCTAATTGTCTCTCTCTGTCTGGGAGTGGAAGTCCACAAGTCATAAAAGGGCCATGTTTGAAGACCCCTGACTTAAAAAGCAACCTAGAACTAAGGAGAAACTTCCTGACAGTTAGAACAACTAACCAGTGGAACAACCTGCCTCCAGAAGCTGTGAATGCTCCAACACTGGAAGTTTTTAAGAAGAGACTGGATGGCCATTTGTCTGAAATGATATAGGGTTTCCTGCCTTAGCAGGGGGTTGGACTAGATGACTTCCAAGGCCCCTTCCAACTTCTTCTTCTCCTTCTCCTCCTCCTTCTTCTTCTTCTTCTTCTTCTTCTTCTTCTTCTTCTTCTTCTTCTTCTTCTTCTTCTTCTTCTTCTTCTTCTTCTTCTTCTTCTTCTTCTTCTTATTATTATTATTATTATTATTATTATTATTATTATTATTATTATTATTATTATTATTATTATTATTATTATTATTATTACTTGGGCTTGAACATTTCAATACTTTACTTTTTCCTGTTGTGTTATGTATTCAGAGCATTCCCACCATCAGAGGGCACCATTGCATTTTTGGAATAAGACTTCTTCAGAAACCATCTTAACATTCTTTTTGTTATTAAACTGTAGTGTAAATTTTCAGAACCCCTTTCCTTCTGTCACTTCGTGTGTTCATTTGCTTAGGTTTCTCGGGCTTCCTATTTAAAACACTCAAATCTATTAATGCACAAAATAGGGAAAGAATTGGTGTTTTGGATGGCCCAATCCAGTGGTGGGATTCAGCCAGTTCCCACCACTTCAGGCTAATTTTTTTTGTTGCCCTGGCCCAGAATTTATTTATTTATTTATTTATTGATGGGATTTATATCCCGCCCTATCTCCCGAAGGACTCAGGGCGGCTTCCAGAAGCGGCATTCACACAGGGAACTGATTGTTCACATATCTGAATCCCAATACTGGCCCAATCTATTTTGTATGTTGAACTATGAGGGTGAATTTGCAGTTGGAAAAATATATATTTATCTTCAAAGCGCCAACCCAAAAGAAATTAATCATCAGTCCAAGTTGAAAATTGAGATTGAGTGGGACTTTATTTGAAGGCAGAGTTGTAACATTCAGGATTTGCTTTTCTAATAATAGACTACAGTCACACGGGGCAAAGGTACTTTGCAAAGGTACTTAAGTACAAAGGTTCTTTGTACTTCACCGTACAAAGAATAAACCTGAGTGGTTAAAATCCATTGAAAACAGCTGCAACACTTATTAATTAATTTAAAAAGGTTTCCTGAAGAAAAAGTCACTTTATTTTCTGAAAGAAGATTGAATAAAGTGGGAAAGGGGAACAATTCAGTAGCTATATGAATATCCAAATTCTGGGAGCTTTGCAATGATGGGGAAAAAATGACTCAGGTTTCTAAATGAAGCAGCTTTATTTATTATCATAAAAATACAGCTTCAGTATGACTACTTGATCCTATGTTAGCATTTTACTTTTTCATATCTACAGTATTGGCAGCAGAATTCAATTTAGTCAACTTTAAATTTGGTTATGATCTTCTTTATAATCATTGGCTTAAGTTTGTCTTGGGCGGGATCATACCTACAATTCCACATTCCTTAATTCATTGGATCCTTGCCTGCTTAAGAAATGTACGTACAGATAGAATAATTTTCAGATCGATTTTTCAATCTTTTCTGCGTCGTAGTGGAGGATTTTTGGTTTTTGTTTGCTGCATTATCAATTACAGTTTATGGTGCTCATTATTTTACTCTTCATTCATATTTTTTAGAAAGTTTTAATATTTTCAGTAACATTCTAATCTGCCAATAGAATTTCAGATACTGGATGAAGTAGAACCATCTACGGTATTTCTCGACTTATTTACTGACCATTCAAAGTTACAACAACGCTGAAAAATGTGACTTATGACCATTTCTCACATTTACGACCGTTGTAGCATGCCCATGACCACGTGATCAAACTTCAGACGCTTAGCAACTGACTCATATTTATGACGGTCGCAGTGTCCCAGGGTCACGTGATCCCCCTTTTTTTTTCTTATCTGACAAGTGAAGTCAATGGGGAAGCCAGATTTGCTTAACAACCGTGTTACTAACTTAACAACTGCAGTGATCCACTTAACGTCTGCGGCAAGACAGGCTGTAAATTGGGGGCAAAATTCACTTGACAAATGTCTCGCTTAGCAGCAGAAAATTTGGGCTCAATGGTGTTCGTAAGTCGAGGACTACCTGTACTTGGAAGCATCCCAAAATAATTACTATCGCTAGTAGAATTTAAGAGACATTTAGGTCTCAGTCAAAATGGTTGCTTTAAGGGTGGTGGTTGTTTTTTTTAAAATCAAAGTCCTATTTTCAAGGTGACCCCCCCAATGGGTTTGATGGACATAGATAGTTTAGGATTTGGCCCGAGTAAAGAGAAGCTCCAGATGTTGTGACACTGGATCTGGAGTTACATCATATATTCTGTCTCGTTGTCTTTACGTGTTTAGCTTGGCTGGGGAAGATGCTAACGTTTAATCTTCTTGCCTTTCGACAGCATGATTTTTCACTAGAGAAAAAGGTCCTCTACTGGATCGACTCTGCCTCACGGCAAGAGATCCCCTGGTTTAATGTAACTGCTAATACGTATCCCACGGCCCCTCCATGCTGGCTCCTGTTGGTGGATGCTAAAGAAAACGAGGCCATCAGCCCCAAGGCGACAGGTGGCAAATCCAAGGAAAGGACAACTGTCCAAAGCTTTATGAATCTGGACACCGAATTTGAGAGGCTCCACCGCCCTGGGAGCGGAGGGAAGATGGCTGAAAGGGGGAATTTAGAACAGCGTCCCGAGAAGCAGGAAAGTTCAGAAGGCAAGGAGTCTCCCTCAGCCACCTCTGAAGAACAGGACAGTGAAGCGCCGGTGCCCGGTGCTCTACTTCAGCTTTTCGATCTTCCCCAAAGCAGACCCAAGACATCACCAGGACATCTAAGTGCTGCGTCAGAAAGCGGTTGCCCGAGGTCACTTTGGGGCAAACAGAGGCAATCCACGTATTTTTTAAGCAACGTGAAGAATGAGTTGGAAGGTGCCAAGAAGAAGCTGATGGCCATCATGCATCCCTTACACCCAACCACCACAGACTCTGCCTTGCTTTCGAAGGCTTTCTCTCTCCACCAGCACTCCAGAAGCAGCAGGAGCTTCAGATTCGGACCCGGTTCCCCACCTCGCTTAGCACAGACTTTAAACCCCACCCCACCAGCTACTTCCCTACATTCAGCAGGGCTTATCCGTCCCATCCAACACCATAAACCTACCGTGGCCGTAAGTAAGAATCTTTCCCGTCTTTTGTTTTTCCCTTCTTCCTGAGTCCTGCTGTTATAGAATTACAGGATCTGGGAGCTGAGCATCTGTCCTCCCCCATCTCCCCCTCACTTTATGCTTTTCATAAACCCTGCATTTAAAATGGCCTGATTTGCAAAATGGCTTGCGGGCCCAGCTACGTACAAGGAGCCCTTGACTTACAGCCATTTCTTTAGTGACCGTTCGAAGTTACAACGGCGTTGAAAAAAAGTGACTTATGGCCGTTTTTCACCCTTACGACCGTTGCAGCATCCCCCGGGGTCACGTGATCAAAATTCAGATGCTTAGCAACTGACTCGTATCTATGATGGTTGCAGCGTCCCAAGGGGCATGTCATCACCTTTTGCAACCTTCCGACAAGCAAGGGCGATGGGGAAGCCAGAATCACGTAGTAATATCTGTGGCAAGAAAGGTCGTAAAATGGGGCAAGATGTACTTGACAACCATCTCACTTAGCAGCAGAAATTTCGGGCACAATTGTAGTCGTTAAGTTGAGGACTTATCTGTATTCCAGTCTCTGGCGCAATTCAGATGCGGCAGTTTTAGCAGGAAGTCAAACTACACAGAACAAGCAAGGCAACCCACGTCATTACAGTCGTTAATCAATTAAAAAGAAAAGAAATTCCAAGATGGCAAT
The DNA here is from genome assembly GCF_964194415.1 of Vipera berus. Classification (NCBI taxonomy): domain Eukaryota; kingdom Metazoa; phylum Chordata; class Lepidosauria; order Squamata; family Viperidae; genus Vipera; species Vipera berus. The sequence goes on along the minus strand of NC_138215.1, from coordinate 8,286,752 downwards.
GTAAGAATCGTAATAAAACTTAATCATAAAACCAATCTGGACAAAGTACAACATGTTTTACAGACAGTGAAGGAAAACGTAACCGCGTTCAGAGAAATAAAATCGCATCGATAGCCAGTGGCAACTGAATGAAATGAATCCAGGTGGCCTGCAAATCTGGCTAGAGAGGCAGTTATTAGCAGCAATCAGTCCTTATAATAAGGACAACATAGCAAAACGTGGCTTAATATTTTAGCAATCCCTCCACCGCAGGTGCTTGCTCTTTATTCCAGTATACCTTGTGATTTCTGTGAAAAACAGCATAAAATAAACAAATCTGTACAAATTGGCAAGAGCGAAGCCTAGTTGCAAATATGGACATCAATTGTTTGATTTCTCCAGCCTGCTGAATAGTAGCCAAATGCATTAAATGTTACAAAACGCTTTAAAGACAGTGTAAGAGAAGCGTATAGGGCATTCTGGATTATATGCAGTTGTCAAACAGTGTTGATAAACACGTGTGCATGAACGAGCCAGCTCATAATTCAGGCACTAAGTGTGGCTAAATCACAGCCCAATCCAGCGTCCCTCCTATTAAACAAATGCACGGTTAACTGGAATCAGAACGTCTGTTTTGTACTAAAAGGGGATCTGCTTAAAGCTGAAAGTGGCAATGTGAAAACCAGTGATTCCCAGGCTTGAAAGGATCATTGTTTAAACGTCTCAGCGGCCCAAGGGAGATACCAAATATCCACGAGCTTGGCAGCACAGGAGGAAGAAACGTAAAAGCTGCAGGATAGACATATGAAAATTCTGGTCTCTTTGCACTGATATGGGCAGTCAGCCACTGTGCTATGGCTTCGTTCTTCTCTGCAATATAATTTTTTTTTTTAAAGTGATCTATGGCAGTTTTCTGAAAAGTCTAGCCAAGAGCTGACTAAGGATTAAGTGTCTGGAGATCTGTAGTTTACTGCCTAGCCTGGATATGGAATCTTGAGTATTGTATTAAAAAGGTTGAGTGTTACTGACTTGGGCATAGCATAAAGGCAGAGATGGGCAACCTTTGTGGGCAAATATAGGGCATTTCAACCTCACAAAATGACCACTGGCTTTGACTAGTTATAAAATACCCACTTAGCAAAAACTTACTGGTGAAGCTGCTCTCTACAAAATCTTCTAGCTGTTAAAATATATCACATTGCCTTGTTGTTTGAGCTAAGGGTCACTTTTTTATGGCATTTGTTTAAATGGGTGAGTGGCTGAATAACTTAGCAGTTACATTATTGTCCTTGGTCTAGGACAGGGGTAGGCAACCTTGGCTCTTTTATGACTTGTGGACTTCAACTCCCAGAATTCCTGAGTCAGCCGGCTCATCAGGAATTCTGGGAGTTGAAGTCCACGAGTCATAAAAGAGCCAAGGTTGCCTACCCCTGGTCTAGAAGGCCAGGGTTCAAATCCCAGCTGCTCCTTTTCTCTGGAAGTTGTGGGTGCTCCATCGCTGGAGGGTTTTTTAAAAAAGAGACTGCAGAGCCACTTCTCCGGAATGGCATAGGATCTCCTACCATGGGCAGTGGGTTGGACTAAGATCTCCAAGGTCCCTCCCAATCCTTCTATGTTCTGAATATGAACGTTGTTTGAAGATGGCTTCTTTCTTTCCCGCATTTCAAGTTATTTTACTTAAAACCAATGAAAAGAAATTGAAGTCAGCTCCACGGGTGATTGTGGACAACTGGCCTAGACTGCTTCATTTTGTACGCTTCCTTATTACATATGCATATTGTGGGTTGATTAACACACGGTAGGGAAGGATGAGAATTTGTAACATATCCTATCTAGTCCCGATGAATGCCATTCAAGAAGAAACATTGTCTTTTGGTCTTTTCCTTCCTGTTTTCTTAAGCCATTCATGAGGAGTTGATTCTGCCATGAATGAGCGGCTGTGGAATCATCTTTATCCCTCAGCCTTTATCCTTCTCCGTTTCCAAAAATCCACAAACGAGATAAGCTTCAAAGAGGCTTTACATTTTGATGACTTTTTTCAGCATGTTGAAAAAAAAAATGAAGAGCTGATTGGGCAACTGCTTCCTTTTCCTTACCTTCTTGGTTCCTCCAACCCAGATACAGGGCTTATTCTTAATTTATGCCTGGAAACAATTTATGCAACACATCAAATAGGAATGGCTTTGACAGCCTTGAGATGGTCTTGATTTTACTTCTATCCAAATTAACATCTGTACAATATTTGAAACTTTCTCCCTGACAGTGCTGAAAGCTCTCTGCATATGCTAAAAATTCTGTTGGAAAATAGAATATAGAATAATAACAGGGTTGAAAGGGATCTTGGAGGTCTTGCCCTATCCTAGTGGTCCCCAAAAATTATGGTGTGGCGGCCCGGGGGGTGGGGAAGAGGTGAACCGGACTGCCACTTGTGCAAGTCAAGTTACACGCATGTGCTCTGGCCCGCTGCTCACACACATCCAGCTCCATGCGTGCACCAAACAGGCCAGGGCACGGTAAAGGACCGCAGCCCAAGGGTTGGGGACCCCTGTCCTATACCATTCCAGACAAATGGCCGTCCAATCTCTTCTTGAAAACCTCAAGTGATAAAGCACCCACATCTTCCACTGATTAATTGTGGTCACCATCAGGACATTTCTCCTTAATGCTAGATTAGATCTCTCTTTAATGCTCTTCCACCCGTTACTTCTTGTCCTGCCCTCAGATGCCCTCAGAGAATAAGTCAGCCCCCCCCTTCTCTCTGACAGCCCCTCAAATACTATCATATCACCCCTAGTCCTTCTCTTCATTAAATTAGACATACCTAGTTTCCTATTAAAAGGGACACGGTGGCTCAGTGGGTTAGGACGCTGAGCTTGTCGATCAGAAGGTCGGCAGTTTGGCGGGTCGAATCTCGAGTGCCGCGTAGCAGAGTGAGCGCCTGTTACTCATCCCAGCTTCTGCCAACCTAGCAGTTTGAAAGCACGTAAAAATGCAAGTAGAAAAATAGGGACCACTACGGTGGGAAGGTAACAGCGTTCCGTGCGCCTTTGGCGTCTAGTCATGCCGGCCACATGACCATGGAGACGTCCTCGGACAAGCGCTGGCTCTTCGGCTTTGAAACGGAGATGAGCACCGGCCCCTAGAGTCAGAAACGACTAGCACGCATGTGCGGGGGAACCTTTACCTTTACCTTAGTTTCCTATTATCTTCTCATATTACGATGACATTTCATATCCCCAAGGAAAGTAGCTTAATTCTCTGTAAGTTATTTAGAGGGAGGCAAGAGTTAAACTAGGGTGGCTTAAGGTAATATAAACATCATTTGTATGGTGCCAAACTATTGGACTCTTATCAGTTTAGCAGGAAGAATGAGTGGAATGGAATATTTTAATTCTATTTAAGTCCCATCTTTCAGAATTTTTTGTTTTCATTTTGCCGGGGTTTTGTTTCATGTGGTTTTGTCTGATGAGTATCTGGCTGCATTGCTTATTGTTAATGTGAACAAGGAGCTGTTAACATTTAGAGAAGAGTCCCATATATTTTGGGACGTGACTGCCAAGCTTCAATATACGTAAACAAATTAATGTTTCAGTCCCATAATATAAATAATATATATGAGATGTATTTGAGAGAGGGAGGGAGGGAGGGAGGGAATCTAAACATGTGTAGAGTTTGCATTTTAAGATTTGATTTGTGTGAATGTCCTTGGCTTGCTTTCTTGAAAGAACACGGTTTTGCAAATTCCGCTCTGTAAAATTCTTCCTCTGTTTCTCCCTAGTGTGTATTAGAAATTTGAAACATGTTATCAGGATAATCCATTTGTCTATGTGTGTTTCCACCACCCAGAAATAATATCATATAGACAGAAAGGGGAAAAAGCTTAGAAATTTATCTCATCCACAAAACTAATCTTAGATGTTGGTTGAATTGCTTATTCCTCTTTCTTGCCCCTTTTTCACAGAAAACTCAAAGTACTCTAACTCAAATGCACATATCAGCAATCCATTGCTGCAAGACAGGTATATATATATATATATATATATATATATATATATATATATATATATATATATATATATATATATATATATATATATATATATATATATATATATATATATATATATATATATATATATATATATATCCATTTATATCCCGCCCTTCTCTGAAGACTCAGGGCGGCTTACAAGCTTAGCAGTAGCCAGCTTATTGCCCCCAACAATCTGGGTCCTCATTTACCTACCTCGGAAGGATGGAAGGCTGAGTCAACCTTGAGCCTGGTGGGATGCGAACCTGCACTAATTGCAGGCAGCTGGTGTTACTTAAGGAGGCATTAGCCCACTGCTCCACCAAGGCTCTTTGTCCTTCCAATGTTGTATAATAATTATTTTGGCTGTGTCCCATGCACCAAAGAGCCACAGTTCTTGATGTCTTGATAGATTCCAAATGCTGGGGATATAACCCAGCAAAACATCACAATTTTGATCAACCAAGATTGATCTAAATTCTTGTTAGCAATCCTGTGGATTTCTGCCCAAAATGTAACAACAGTCAGACATATCCAACTGTATAAGTTAATGTTCCAATGTCTCAGTTGCAATTCCAGCAACAACTCTTGAACATTTTTAGAGGTATCCATAGCAAATGAAATAGAAATTTATATTATATTACCCGCTTGTTTCATAAACCTTGCTGTATAAATTCAGCAATGATGGAGACTAAATTTGCACTTTGGGCTCCAGCCAAGTCAATTTGGTAGGTTTAGGAGCTTCGATGGGATGAAATTAGATTAATGGGTAGAATCCATTAATTAATAAATTAGTGGGCGGAAGCTTGTTAAAGGGAGATCCAACCTAGAAGTAAGAAGAAATTATCTGGCAGTGAGAACAATTACAGGTGGTTCTCAACTTAGAACAGTTCATTCAGTGACCAATTTTCACAGTTATGATCTCCAAAGAATCCCCAAGATCACCTTATCACAATCCAGATGCTTGGCAACCGGCTCACACTTACAACCATCGCTTGTGCCCCAAGGTCACATGATCGCCTTTTGCAACCCTTTTGACAAGCAAAGTCAATGGGGAAGCCAGATTCACTTCACAACCATGTTACTACTACCTTATCAACTCTGCAGTGATTCACTTAACAATCATGGCAAGAAATAGTCGTAACACAGGGAAAAACTCACTTAAGCAATGTATCACTGAACAACATAAATTTTGGATTCAGTTATGGTCGTAAGTCAAGGACTGCCTGTCACCAACAAAACAGCTTGCGTCCAGAGGTTGTGGGTGCTCCATCACTGGAGGTTTTCCATAATAGACTGGACAACAATTGGGTGGGATGGTTTAATGCTCCTCATTGAGCAGGGGGTTGGACTACAAAACCTCTGTGTTCCCTTCCATCCCTCTCATTCTATGTTCTGTGTAGATGTCCACACACAGACCAAGAGCAGAATCACCCTCCCATTTTTATATACATGCAGGCCAAGCGCATCCACTGCTGGGAACAATATCCCATGGCTATCATAGCCAGAGATAGCCTAAGAGGGTTTGAATGATGATTAGAGAAAAATAGACATGGAAGGACTTGACCACCATCTGAAAGGAGAAAGTTTCCCGACACCACATCAAGCATATCTTCCAATGATATAAAGATGTCAGGGGTTTTTTTAAGTTCAAAGTGTCGACGTTTTATTTCCCAGGACCCAGCTTTCTTGTCTTCGTTATTGTTTTACCAGCCTTTGTCATCTCCTTGGAAACATAACAATTTTTATTCCAAATCAGGATTGGTTCTGAATCAGCTTCAGAGAAACAGAAATGAAAACAGGATGTTAATAGGGGTGGGGGTGGAGTGGGGGAAGAGTGTTCTAACTATGGGAATTTTCCTGGCTCGCTTTATGGCTGGCCTAATTTAATTTTAACATGATGAAGATTCGAAGCGCGCGCTGCCTTGGCATACCCACAACACTTGCCCGTATTCCAGAGGAGAACAGAATCCTTTTGAAAAGCCTCAAGAAAGAGCAGATGGCTAATAAAGATCTCTCCCCAGTTAACTGACATTAAACGGCTCTATTTTATTTTATCTTTCAGGCTCTCAGCCCGTATTCCTGCCTCCCACCCGCTCCAGGGACCCAGCAACCTCGGCGTCCCCGCGGAGCTCGCCCTGACTCCACCACCGATCTGCTCTCGGTGCTGAGCCAAGAGGAACGCCAGTTGATCGAACCGGTTGTAGCCTTGGGCTATCCGATCCGCCGAGCGATCCTCGCTCTGCAGAAGACGGGGAGACCAAACTTAGGCCAGGTCAGACAGAGCTAGGACTGGTTTCTCTTCCCAAACAGGGGACACGTGTCCTCTCCTGGCGGCGCAACACGATTTCCAGAAGGCTATCGTGGGGGGCACCTGATTATCGAAAGTGGAAGGAATGAAGCTCTGCAGAGGCTTTGAGGGTTGGGTTTCCCTTCTCCAAATAAGGACGGGCAAAATTCCCCCCTCAAAAGTGGGGAAGGTGCTTCCAAAGTGTCCAGGTCTAGGAGAAGACTTTCCTTGGAAAGCATGACTACATTAAGTGCTGGTAGGGTGGGAGCATCCCTTTCGTGTATTTTTCTCTCTCTCTGGTACTCCCTTCCTTGCCCACCCAGATTCTGGAGAGGCAGATCCTTCTCCTTTTTTTTATTTTTTGCTGGTGTTTTGTTACAGATATTTGAAATTGGGCTGAGGTGTGCATATGGCTTTAGGACAGAGTAAGGAGTGTTCCCCCCCAAAGTAAAGGTAAAGGTTCCCCCGCACATGCATGCTAGTCGTTTCCAACTCTAGGGGCCGGTGCTCATCTCCGTTTCAAAGCCGAAGAGCCAGCGCTTGTCCGAGGATGTCTCCATGGTCATGTGGCCGGCATGACTAGACGCCAAAGGCGCACAGAACGCTGTTACCTTCCCACCGTAGTGGTCCCTATTTTTCTACCTGCATTTTTACGTGCTTTCGAACTGCTAGGTTGGCAGAAGCTGGGACGAGTAACAGGCGCTCACTCTGCTACGCGGCACTCGGGATTCGACCCGCCAAACTGCCGATCTTCTGATCGACAAGCTCAGCGTCCTAACCCACTGAGCCACCGCGTCCCTTTCCCCGCCCCCCACAGTGCCATAATTTGGGGAGAGGGCTTTGAGGTCCCATGGGGGCATGGCCTCTGAGGTGATAACCCTGGAGACGGGGGGGGGAGGCAACGTTGCTGGCTCTTTCTTGAAAGATTTGATGGAGTAGTTGTTAGCCATGGAAACTTATTTGGGGTAGTCCGTTTTCTTCATCCTTGGGGTTAGATGCCATCCGAGCTGCCTCAAAATAACAGCAACAACCACAGCAACACTCCAAGCATATTGGAGATGCAACGCAACCAGGGGTGGGGAGGGTAGTCAACAAAGATGGCAACTTTGACCACACAATCCAAACTCTGCCCTTTTTTACATCTGCTCCATTGTTAAAAAAAAAAGAGTGGGGTTTTGACCGTGTGCTGGTAGCTACCGTCTTGACTTTTTGGACTTCTTCCATAGCCGCTTCTGCTTTGCCACCCAAAGAATAGTGAACTATAATATTGGCTGAGATGGGCAGCTATAGAAATTAAATGAGTGGATTAATTAACGAGTGAAAACCTCGAGAACAGAAATCGTCAATAGGTCATTCTATTTTGGTAGTGCAGTTTTATGCCAGACATGCATACTGCACCACCAACTCCGGTCAAGCTGGATTCGGGTGATTTGCAACAATCAATATGTGACCAACAATAAAATAACATGAAACAAATAGCATAGTCAAAAGCACAGCCAAGAAACATTTTGAGAGGCTCTGGGGCTGGGAAGGTGGAGATCGAAGCCTGCTCTTGTCCTTGGTGAAGATGGTCAATGATCTTTCATTCAAGGGAGCAGTTTTTATTTACAAATACTTACTTACAAAACAAATACTTGCATATGAACCTGCATAAACCCCCAAATCTCGCCTTTACCAGGATCATTGTTGTGATTACATGATTTGCATGTGTGCCTATTATTTATGTTAACAACTTCTAGAAGGGCAGAAATTTCACCCAGTTTCATTTTACCTTCTGCTGCCGCCCAACAAAAGGAAAATGGTTCAAGGTCAGAAGATTTTGACCCCATCACCATTTGCATGCCCCCCAAAAGGATACCCATCCCTCTTAATCAAAAAGAAATATGAAAATAATTTTGCAGTTAAAGGGATAAAAACTAAGCTAGCTGAACAATTGTACACTTCGGCTGTATTAAAATTTCTCCTTAGCCTTCGAATAATTGTTCCTCTCTAATATCAACATCATTTATTTTCCATAGTTCATATTTGGAAGCTATTTGTTTTTATTAGCTTACATTTGAACCCCAGCTTTATCTCCCTCGACAGCCATTGAGTTTAAGGCTGATTGTTAATCCCCAGTTCCCCAAAGGAGACACTTATGCGCTTGCTCACAACTTTTTCACCAATTTTGGGAGTGAGGGTGGAGTTGAGTGGGAGGGCCTATGGCTAGGTCCCTTCACTAGCTGTACCCATTTCTGACCTGGAAGAACGTTCTGTTTCCACGAAAATGGGTTTTTAAAAATAGGATGGAGACTTTGGCTCACCAATCACAGATTCCCAAGGGACAAATGGATGCCGTGATATTTAAAGGAGAATGCTTTGGAGAACTATGCAGTCAGTTCTCCAAGAGTAAAGTCAAAAATAATCCTAGTCTGTCTTTTCCATGACAAGAGTCCCTTTCTCAGACTCATAAGAAGGGGACTTTTGTCTGGCCCCAATCTCCTCTCCCAAGATGCTCAGTTAGGCTTTCCTGGATCTGGAGAGTCATCTAATCAACCAAGCAGCCTTAGCATTTTTCTGAGACCTTTGCACTGAGAAGCTGAAGGAAATCTGTAAAGAGTTTGTGTCTGCCTTTACAGGAAGCAGCGATTAGATTTATATCCCTAAATGTGCCGGTCTTCAGATTCCTCACACATCAGCAGACATATTTTGGACCTTAGTCCATGTGGGCGAACCTTGCCAAACATGGCTTATTCAACAACTGAAGATTAATTTGACAGAGGAGTACAGCCTGTAATGTATGAATAGCCAAACTCTTTCAGGTATTGTGTGGTATTGCTGCACCATTTTAAAAGCTTCGGCAAGCTTCTCCCTATTGTTGCTCCAGTCTTTTCCTCGCCTGTTAAAAATGTTACGTGAAGGTCAAATGTTTACTTTACGTGACACCGCCCCCCCCCCCCTCGGTGGTGAAATCCTGGAGCTTTTCTTCAGAAATTCAAGGCTTAGAAATGGTTTCTCCATTGCCAGCCACGAATTGTGTCATCTTGAGTCTCCCGGTTCTGACATTCTGCCTTCAAGATAGATAACATTCCAAAGGTATAATGTCCTTCATATATATTTTTTCTGCCAAAACAAGATGAAAGAGGCCGATACCACCTTGAAGCCTAGAAAGAAATGTATTAGTTGACAGTTGCAATCGTATGCGTGAAGGTTTTATTTATTTATTTATTTATTTTTATTTTTTTATTATTAATTTTCGATTTTTTTCGATGCGTGAAGTTTTGTTCTAAGTCTTGTTTCAAGTTATCCTCTTAGTCCTGGGAAGAAGCCCAGGGTAGCTCACTTCCAGAATTATCGCCAAGGAAACCATAGGGCTTAGCCAAGCAGTCTACACTGACTTGGAAGATGGGAAAAGAAAATAATGCTCCAGAAAAAGAAGTGTTTTATAGACATTAGAATAGATTCCATATACAATAGAAGAGAATCTATGTGTAGCTCGGGGTTGAATTGTGGGGTCCTTGGTGCTCTCTGAATTTGGTTGCTTTTCTTGCAGGCATTTCATTACCAAACCAGGTAACATCATCAGTGCTAGAATAGACAGCAAACTCCAATCCCTTCTAGTACTGATGGTGTTACCTAGTTTGGTAATAAAATATCTGCAAGGGAAAACAAGCTTATAAGAGCACCAAGGAACCCAACGGTACATATATATACTCAAGCACGGTTGCATAGGAATTAATCAGGAATGTTTTAAAAATGTGAAAGTGACCACTAGCTGCATTAGAAAAGACTCGTTGAGTACGACATAGCGATTCTGCATCCGTGCCCCCAAAATTCTTGATGGTGACTTGACGGACTTTTCTTTCTCCAAAGTGGTGGGTTTGCGTGCATACTTGCCTTTTTAGTCTGGGAGAATTCGCTTTTTTAATCAAAGCCTTTAATTTCTTCTGCTTTCCCCTAACAGTTTCTCAGTTATCTTAGTGCCTGCGACAGGCTTCTGAAACAGGGTTATGAAGAGGCCCAGGTTATAGAGGCAATGGAAATGTTCCAGAACTCAGAGAGAAAGGTGAGAGCCCAACTTTGGTTGGAAAGTTGATCAAATTCCTTTGCTTACAATGCAGTATCAGTCAAATGAATGATAAAAATGGCTGTCTCCACCTGCATGGAGTTTGTGTTTTTTTTCCCCTATGTGTGTAAACGTCATTAGCAGTTGATAGAGAGCATAAAAACCTAACACAGACTAATATGGAGGGGAAAAGGAAGGAAGGAAGAAAAACAAAGAGAGAGAGAAAGAAAAGAAAAGAAAGAAAGAAAGAAAGAAAGAAAGAAAGAAAGAAAGAAAGAAAGAAAGAAAGAAAGAAAGAAAGAGAAAAAAGGAAGGAAGGGAAAGAAAGAAAGGAAGAAAGAAAGAAAGAAAGAAAGAAAGAAAGAAAGAAAGAAAAAAGAAAGAAAGAAAGAGGAAGGAAGGAAGGAAGGAAGAAAAAGAAAGAAAGAAAGAAAGAGGAAAGAAAGAAAGAAAGAAAGAAAGAAAGAAAGAAAGAAAGAAAGAAAGAAAGAAAGAAAAGAAAGAAAGAAAGAAAGAAAAAGAAAGAAAGAAAGAAAGAAAGAGGAAGGAAGGAAGGAAGGAAGGAAGAAGGGAGAGAGGGAGGATCTGCATAGTTTCTAATTCTGTTCTGACAGTGATAAAGCCAAAATGACTCACAATAAGATTGATGACAAAACAAAACTAAAAAAGCAAAGAAAGAAAACCAGAACACAACCAAGTATGAACATGCAAGAAAATCAGCCTGACTAGAGTTGGGAAGAATTTGAAATCAAAATTTTTAGAAGAAATGGCCTTTGCCTTCAGGTTAGAAGGCAATGAAGCGGTTTTTTCTAGCTCCTGGGCAAAAGGCTTGAGGGTGACTTTCAGTGTCACTCTCTGTGAAGATCTAAAGGTAAGCCCCTCCCCCTCCCCCCTCCAAAAATAATAAGAAGAAGAAAGCCCCAAGTGGACTTTCTTGGGGGGGGGGGTTCTTCGAAAACTTCTCATCCAAGAAGCGAAATGTTTTCAACAACAACAAAAAAAAACACGAAGAAATTCTCCTTAGCTTTTGGGGGGGGGGGAAAAACACACTTTTGAGACAACGCTGGCCTAGAATGATTGAGTATCTCCATAGACATCTAAAAGTAGCAAGTGGCATTAGGAAGTCTTGGAGGGGATTTCTCTCCCCATCATTCTGTAGCCTCCCAGGCTGCCCAGACTTTTCAAAGTGCAAAGTCCTTTTTCAAAGGACCGCAGGAGAACCGATTCCAAACATTAAGGAAGCCAGGGAAGCTGCAGGCTGCAGGGAGAACTAACAGCCTGGAGATGTCCCCAAGTTGAAAGCAAGGTCCCTTTTTTTTAAATGGGAATGCTAGAAACACAATGCAGGAGTTTGGAAGCGGGTGGGGGGGGAGGAGGGGGGGAAGAGAGGGGAAAAACCCGACACAACTTGCTAAAAGCCAGTTGCCAGCCTGACTTTCTTTTTGCCACGATGTGGGCTCAGCGTTTTTCCCATGTTTGCTTATTGATAATTCACTGACATTAACAGATCAGTTCGCTGCTTTTAAAAAAAAATATGATATTTCAATACGGATTGTTATTCTTGGCAAGATATAGCCTCCTAGGTCATATTCTTCTTATTCGGAATCCCGAAGGCTCTAATCCTCATGATTTTTATAAAGCTGGGCTTCTTTCTTAACGGGAGTTTCAGAGCACTTGTAGAAACGCGCGCTTCCTTCCCACCGTGGTCTCACGGTCCCTTGTGCTTCCTTCCCATGACAGGCAGCAGAATTTCTTCGTCTCTTAGCCCAGTTCGATGACATGGGCTTCCGACAAGCCGACATCAAAGAGGTCCTCCTGCTGTGTGAAAACCACCGAGACAGGGCCCTGGAGGAGCTCATGACCCAAAGCCAATGACAGCAGACCAGCATCCTCCCCGCCCTTCCCCTCTCCTCCCCCTCCTCAAATGAGTCTGTAAATATTGTATTCTCTCCAACCTTTATCTTAAGATTCTCTTTAATCACCATTTGGAAAGCCTTTGTGATTTGAGCTAATCTTCTTTTAGAAAAAGCTCCTTGTGATTGAGCCAACCCTGGATACACATGGGGATGTACAAGCCAGCCTGGATGACTTAATTCTAGTTCGTTCATATAGTGCCTGAAAGGCTTTGTTTGTTTATTATTATTATTGTTGTTGTTGTTGTTATCATCATCATCATCATTACTATTATCAAACATTTTAAGCTGACACTTTTGACATTTTTAAAACAACAATAACCACAACAACAAAGTAAGGAACAAAACCAGGTGAGTTGTAATCTGTCCCAGCAGGACCAATCAGAATAGAGCTGGAGAGGGGCTTGGAGGTCCTCTAGTCCAACCCCCTGCTCGAGCAAGTGCCTCTGCGCAATTTTAGACAAGTGGCTGTGCAGTGTCCTTCAAAAACTCCAGGGATGAAGCACCAGAGGTGGTTTCTTACAAGCGCAACCTTCTCCCTGTGATATTAAGTTTTCCGCTAATGTAGACGAAATGAGATGCTTTGATTTGTTTTGTTTACTTATTAAATTTGCAGGCCACCTGTCTCGCCGAGAAAGGAGACTGTGGATCTTGGATCATTTCACAACGTTGCAATATTTTCCGGTTTCTTGGGCAGTGCTCACACTGGGCACTTAATTCTGCTATTTAGAATCATTGGGCTAGAAGGGTCTTCTAGTCCAACCCCCTGCTCAAGGCAAGAGACCTTATACCAGGGGTCTTCAAACTTGGCCCTTTTATGACTTGTGGACTTCAACTCCCAGAATTCCTCAGCCTGGCTGAGGAATTCTGGGAGTTGAAGTCCACAAGTCATAAAAGGGCCAAGTTTGAAGACCCCTGCCTTATACCATCCTGGTCAAATGGTTGTCCAGTCTATTCTTGAACACCTCCAGTGATGGAGCACACACAGCTCTGGAAAGCAAGCGGTTCCACTCTCCTTACTTCTAGATTGGATCTCTCTTTAACAAGCTTCCACCCATTACTTCTTGCCCTGCTCTCTGGCGTTTTGGAGGATAACCTTTAAATAAATAAACTTTAAATACCCTGTAAACCGCCCCGAGTCCTTCGGGAAAGGGCGGTATATAAATCCAATAAAATAAAAATAAAATAAATAAAATAAATAAATAAACTCAGTCCCCTCTTCTTTGTGACAGCTGCTCAAGTACTGGAAGACAGCTCTCGTCTCCCCCCCGCCCCGCCCCCGATCCTTCTCTTTAATAGGCTAAGACATACATATTTCTGTTGCAAGTCCCACGGAAGTGTTTCACGCTGTGATTAGATCCCTCTCACCTACAGCCTACGACTCCAGTTTTACTCTTGCATCAGAAGCTGGCAGAATCAACTGTGTCCTTTTAACAAGACCGTCTGGATTGAACAAAAAAATCATTTAGTGCAAAAGAATAAACCCTGCTCAAAATTCCTCTCCAAATTGGCTCAATCTGTACTTATTTTGAAATCATTAGTCCCCTACCCAGGGCCTATTTATAGCCTGCCTCAGCTTTAATTGCTGAGAATATCAATCCTATAAACACATACACAGATCTTGTTTATATCACCACAGGAAACAGGGGTTGCTAGCTGAAGGAACAATCTTGGCAAGCGTTCCCCAGCTCCATGCAAGGGCAAGTGTTTTCCTCCGAAGGCCCGAGACTTAAAATACTTCACATTGAACTGAAGTCCAACACACTGCATTCAAAAGGAATAAAACCAGGTTCAACTTTCCCTAACGTTTAGCAGGTTTCTTCCTGGTACACTTTTTATTATTATTATTATTATTATTTAAAAAAATAGTATTTTACATTTCCTGTGCTCTGGTTGAAATGCTCGAAACACGCCCTGCTCTAAAAGCAGGGTGCTTAATGTTGGTGCGATTCAGTTGGTGAGAACCCAGGGCGGTTAATCCGTCTCATTTTTCAGCAGATGCAAAAGACATAGAGAAGGTCCCAGGTTCAAGCCTACAGGTAAGAGTCGGGAAAGTTTCCTGCCTGTGACTGGAAACAGCTGTTTCTTCTGCTGAGACAAACAGATCCGTGAGCTGCAAAAGGCACTTTTCTCCCCGATTTAGGATGAAATAGGATGAAGCTATTTCATCCTTCCGTTCGGAGAACACACCAAGAGAGATTTAACCTGTCCAGGAAGAATGGTCTCTTCTCTGCAAAACTTATTTAGCGCTGTGGAGGAGGCCTCATCCTCGGTATCCTTCAGGGGTAGAAGATATTTCGGGCAGGCAAAAGTCTCAGGATCAACTCCCAGCATCATTGGCAGCATCTGGAAATGTTCCTTCTTGAAGCCTCCGAGACATTCAGGGGGTGACATAGAGGGAGCTGCACTGAGAATGCGATTTATCCAGACCTAGGGCATTTCCTATGCAACATCTCCACTGGGTTTTGCACTACATGCTAAATGGAGATCAGTAGTTTTGGTTCAGTGTCCTGGGTACCCACCATAGTGCAGAATGAACCTGGCTGTTGCCTTAAGCCAAAAAAAAAAAGCTTAAAATTCAGATAGGACACAGGCTAAGGAAAGAGAACTGCATCTCTACCTGTGTTAACCGGGGTTAATTTTAGCTTCTTCTTTTTTTTAATGACTCGATGAGTTGTACAAATCCAGCCTATTTGTTTGATTTCTCTCGTGATTATGCTTGTCTAGAAAATGGATTAAATCAACAAGCAAATTAAATGTATTGCCTGAGCCCAGTCAGTGTTAGCCAGCTTCTGTTTGCCAGGTGATGGGGCTAAACCAGGGGTAGGCAACCTCGGCTCTTTTATGACTCATGGACTTCAACTCCCAGAATTCCTGAGTCAGCATAGCCGAGGTTGCCTACCCCTGGGCTAAACCAACATGGCCAAAATTTCAGGAGACCATATCCTAAATGTACTAGATCCCCATTTCTCTTTTTTCCATATTTCCCCTCCGGGCATCCCTAGCCTTCTGATGGATTAGAGCAGTGGTGGCAAACCTATGGCACGTGTGCCACAGTTGGCATACAGAGCCCTCTCTGTGGGCATGCGCACCGTTGCCCCAGTCCTAGGCCTTCAACTGGGTTTTATAAAACTTTTTCGCTTTAGGCCTCCACTGCTGGGTGCAAAAAAAACCAACAACGTTCAATCGATTCAATTTCAACTTCATGCGGGGAAAAAAAATCTCGCAAAGTTGGAACTGATTGATTGAACTTTTTAGTCCCACCCAGTCTGCCGTTACCACCGCAGCCATGCCCACCCAATGGGCCACGCCCACCCGGCACCCGATGACACATAAGTGGGTTTTGGGTTGCGGTTTGGGCACTCGGTCTCTAAAAGGTATGCCATCACTGGATTAAAGGCTTTTTCTGCTTATAGGTCTGTCCCATCTACTACCTCTACCAAGGCCTGGCCTGTCAGAATAATCTTATTGCCACTAAGGGGTAGATGAAACCTTCATTGCTCACCATTCATACAGCCTCAAGCCCAGCTAAGTACCAAGAAGACAAGACCATGGTTTCTGGTGCAATTGCTGAAGTTTGCCCTAAGTATCTTCTTGGGACTTTCTTCCCTTTGCATGAACCATCATGATCCTATAATGGTTAGATCTGGCTGTATCACAGGAAGTCTGGAAAAATTAAAAAGCAGACTATCCAGAAAAGTCCAGATGTGATGCCAGATGGCCACCGCTCCATAATCCACGGAGTTGCCAACGTTTTATGTTGCAATACTGTGATCTGTTCTCGGAAACCTGAGAAGGAAGGTTTGCAGCGATCCACTTCTTGGGAAACCAGCCTTCTCCTTTTTGAACTTCCACGTGCTGTCCTCTATGGTGTACAGCAAAGTCAACATCTTGTTGACCGTATAAACCGTGTCCCCCTTGATGATGGCAGTGAAGAGTGCTCCTTTGCTGTTCATGTACTGGCCAGGTAAAGATGTCCATTGCATCGTAGTGAGATTGAAACGGTCTATCATACATCGCAGGAAGTCATCGAAAGGCCCATTGCGCATGATGTAGAGATTGTCCCTATGAGACACCATACAGTGGCCGTAACTCTGAGGCCGAGTCAGGGTCGATATGGGAAGCCATTCATCCTTCTGGGGCAGATACTCGTAGATGATTGTGGTGTCAAGAGGTTTCCATAAACAAACAAAGATCCGTCCCATGGCTTGGGCACAGGGTACAGCCGCTGCCGCTTGGGGCAAATCCGACAGGAAGTCCCACTTGTTGGTGGATAGATTGAATTTTTCTACTGATTTCAGAGGTGTCTTCTCAAATTCACCACCAATAGCATAAAGAGTATCTTCCAGGGCTGTCAAAGTGATATCGTACCGAAGTTGCTGAGGGCTAGAAAATTGACTCCAGAGGTTGGTTACTGGATCATAGCAAAAGCTTTGGTCCACCACCTGCTTGTTATACCCGTAGACCCCACCCACAATGTAAATTTTGTTATCTAGGGTCGTCATGCCAGCTAGAAAGGTGCTGGCAGTGAGTGGCAAATAAGAAAGAGTCCTCCAGGTGTTGGTTTCCTCCTCCAGGTAGCAAATGGATCGCGAGACGTCCTCCAGGAACTCGAAGGTGGGTGTGTGAGCTCCCACAGCCACAAAGCTACTGGGGAGAAGAGACTCGACATAATCCAACAGATCCGGAGAAAGGCAGTCCAGATATTCCTCCAGATCGGAATAACTATCTCTTATGTAGAGGGCAGCTTTATGGAAAAGGTCCAGAAGGCCAAACATTGCAGCAGCTTGGTACAGGATGATGCAGTTGTCAGAATTGATGGACACAATCAAGTACTTGGCCAGGGCTTTTACCTGCAAGAAGGAGGCACATTCTACCGCTTTGAGGTTCTCCTCACAGCTCAGCAGTGGACATTCCCCTTCCAGAACTTTTAACAGGATGCAAAATCCAGCGGAACTCAGATTCCTGATCTGGATCTCCTTTTGAGTGCTCTCCTTCATGCCGGACTGGAAGAGAGCACGGAAATATTCACTGTTTTCCACCAGAAGATCCTTGTCCACTGAGAAAAAAGTGTCTTCCACCTGGATCCGGACACGATCCACCAGTTGTGACTGCATGGCTCCGTTTTCTTTGCCAGGATTGTTTCCTCCCTAGCCCATCCACCAGCGTCTTGCCGGGGATATAGCAGCGGTCCCTGTTAACTTCTAACCTCCTGTGCTGGCTTGAGCGGCTAAGGTATGCTTGCACGCTCTCTATATATAAATACGTCCTGCTAAAGATAACTGGTCTCCATGTGACCAGAGCAGCCAGCAACATGAGCAGGATCAGATCCTTCCAATGCATTTTGCAAACTGATATCAGCAGCATTTCTTTGGTTCCATGCAAAGGAGAGAGAGAGGCTGAAACAAAACAAAAGAAAGACAACAAAACGAAACTCTCTTTCGATTAGACAGATCTTCAAAGGTCACCTTCGACACAAGGTGATTGTGACGCTGAGCACAACGGCCCTCCCTGCCTCTAGAATGGGGGTGCCCCATTTTCTCTGGAGTACAAGGGCACCTGGCTTGTGGATGGAATGCCAGGGGCCACACTTTGAAAGTGATGGGACAGTGGATGATGTGGCTGGGACAGGACAAACCCTACATTTGATTTCTGTTGGTTTACACTCTAGCTGAGGTTCAACTTAAATTTCTTTCCGTATCCAGGCACATATTTAATTATTTCTTCTCTCTTTCAGGTCAAACAATTGCACATTTGATATAGCTTTTGAGGATCAATGGGGGCTGCACCTTAGTCTGGAGCAGCAGGAATTTCCAAATGAGGTGACACTTTCTCTTGCAGCCTTTGGCGGTTGGAGAGGGTCCTTCAAGAATTACACAGGGCAGTGTTTCTCAGCTTGGCAACTAAGGCCGACGGACTTCAGCTCCCAGAATTCCCCAGTCAGGTTAAAGTTGCCAAGGTAGAGAAACATTGGGTCAGAGGAGTCTAGGGTTACATCAAGGGGTGAGTACATCTGGCTTCCGGCTGATAATAGGAGATTCAGGCGCACCAAGGACTGCAAGGGCTTTGCAATCTGTTCCAGGGAGGCTTATTCTCCAGAACTGTTTTGTTTTTGTTTGTTTTTTTATTGTCAACTATTTTAGCAGTTGAGCAGCACCAGGGATGTGCTAAGGGGAGAAAAGTCAAGATGGCAGTAGTACAGTCAAAGCTCTTCTTGTTTTTTTACATATGTCATACGCTCTTTGGTTGCACCATCACGGCCCATCCTGACTTTTTTCCCCAACATCCTATAGAGGCCTCTGTAGGAGAGAAGGGAATGAGTTTGTCTTCTGCAGGGCCTGGAGGAAGAGCTGCTACCAAGATATACAACACTGGAGTGGACCCTGGGCCAAGAAAGTAACTTGAGAAAACATCTCACCCCGTTCACAGTTCCCACAGTGATAAAGGGAGGGAGAAGGAAGCACATTCAGACTTGCAAGATTCTGTGATGATGATGATGATGATGATGATGATGATGATGATGATGATGATGATGATATCCATTCAGTCTTGTCCGAATCTTGGCAATTGTGTGGGCCAAATCTCTCCACACCTTCCAATCTTGCACTACTTCTTTGAGTTGTTCTATGCTCGGGCTGATCTCAGCTTTGATGGTGTTCTTTGGTAGCCTGGTTTCCTTTTACCACTAACTCTTCCAAACATAATTGCTTTCTCTGTTACTGTGGTTCTCACATACTGTAAAAGTACTCCAGACCTACATAGCATTGCTTGCTTAGCCTGTCTACCTTGCAGGGCTGGCATTGAGTGAAAAGGTGTTTCCAAAATGCAAGAGCAGGGATAAGAATAGAATAGAATAGAATAGAATAGAATAGAATAGAATAGAATAGAATAGAATAGAATAGAATAGAATAGAATAGAATAGAATAGAATAGAATAGAATAGAATAGAATAGAATAGAATAGACCTGGAAGGGACCTTGGAGGTCATCTAGTCCAACCCCCTGCTCAGGCAGGAAACCCTATACCATTTCAGACAAATGGCTGTCCAGTCTCTTCTTAAAAACTTCCAGGGTTGGAGCATTCACCACTTCTGGAGGCAAGTTGTCCCACAGGTTAATTGTTCTAACTGTCAGGAAGTTTCTCCTTAATTCTAGGTCGCTTCTCTCCTTGGTTAGTTTCCATCCTTCGCTTCTTGCCTTGCCTTCATGTGGTTTGGAGAATAACTTGACTCCCTCTTCTTTGGGGCAGCCCCTGAGAGATTGGAACACTGCTATCATGTCCCCCCTCGTCCTTCTCTTCATTAAACTAGGCATCTACTGTAAACTTTAGACTTCTAAATCGAAAGCCTCTCCTGACTGAACCTTTGTTCCTTGAGCCTTTCAAAGTGCAATATAGCACAAAACAAGCACCTAAGAGTAGAGGTGACCTGGGTGAACCAGCTACCCTTGGGCATCTTCTGCCATGATCGATTTCGTTGGTGAAGCATTTTGGCTTAAGGAAGAAAGAAAAGCAAGGGACCAGAACTTGAAATCTGCTGCCCAATCGCTCTGTGCTGAGGGTGCAAATGAATCAACTGTACTTCTTCCCCCCCCCCCACCCCACAGCACTGTTTTCCCTGCATTTCCCCAAACTCTCATTGCATGGAAAAGATAAAGTGTTTCTGCTTCGTCCCTTTCATACAAGAAAGTTTGAGGGTTGCAACATGAGCACACACTCAGGCAAATCTTCCAGGGTTGAGCCTCCTGTTTAAGAGGATGGACGTTTGCCAGAACCCAAGTTTACAAAAAGTAAAGTGCAGTACAGTGAAGACCTGTTATTTTCTCTCGTCCCATTTCCCATTTGGATCTGCTTCCACATAACTTGTTTACTCCAAAACCCATCGGATTTCATCACTCCTTTATTACAGGGGTGTGTGTGTGTGTGTCTGTGTTTGTTTGTCTCTGTGTGTTTGTGCACACAGTAGCTAATGTGTATGGAGCTGTAGTCAGATTATCTGAAGAAGCCGCTATCCAGGTCAAAAGCTGTCCCTTAAAAAAGGTAGGTGAATAATGCTCAGGATCCTGCTGAACTCATGAAGTTGTTCAGAGATGAAAGAATTCTAGCAAGTATTCTTTTGGCATTGGATTTGCAGTTTTTGCCCCAAGGAATTTGTGGCAGGCAGAATGAACACATAAAGTCCAAATAGAATCTTCCTTCCTTCCTTCCTTCCTTCCTTCCTTCCTTCCTTCCTTCCTTCCTTCCTTCCTTCCTTCCTGTGTCTCCTTTCTAACTTTTACAATGTCTACCCTATAAATTTGGCTGCAATATTTCTTTTTTTGGGCTCCTTTTCCCTCCTGGAGTAATTGCGACCTGAATTTTTGAGGGCGCTTGCCTCTTTAACATAGATGTATGTAGGGGGGAAAAATGCACAACACAGAATCTAGTGTTATAATGCCCAGAAAAAGCCTCCTGCCAACCTGAGTTGAACTTCTAAAGTTTCATATCTGCGCGAGTCTCAGTATGTTTTGCAGAAAGCAGCTGCCAGGCTGCAAAGCAATGCAAGAGCCTTCAACGTATTTTTCATTTAGAAGAAAGTTTGGAGTTTCATACAAACAGCCCTTTTCTGTAACAACATTTCTCCTCTCCCTGCAGATCGTGAATATAACAAAGGCAGTCAGAGAACCCAACATCATTACTGCATGCCATAAATCCTATCGTACTAAATAGGAATTATGGCTAAGTCAACTTACTCAAAGCCTTGTCATGAGTCCACTATCCTCAGCCTGAGAATTGTGGCGGTTAACACATCTCGAAAGTAGCAGATTAGGTATTATGGTTTTAATCGTTCTCAACAGAAGGATTTCTCAGTCTAGTTGATCAACAGGACTGCCTGTCATGTTTAAACAGCCCAGAGGCAGAAAGGAAAAAAGAATAATAATACACAAGTTGGTCCGAAGCACGCTGCGTTGGATTCACCTTCGAACATCTGCGCTTTCTGGGGAGAAGCTCCATGTCCTTCCATACCTTCTACCCTGGGTTTATCTCAAAGGATCATCTGGCTAGATTCATACAAACAGCCTAGCGAAGAACAAGGAAATGGTAGAGTGAATGTCCCATGGGTGCTCTTTTCAAGAGGCAACTGGACTGTGTTTTTGCCTTGAAGACATTTCACTTCTCATCCAAGAAGCTTCTTCAGTTCTGACTGAACTGAAGCCAGAACTGAAGAAGCTTCTTGGATGAGAAGTGAAATGTCTTCAAGGGAAAAAAAAAACCAAGCAAAATCCAACTGCCTCTTGAAAAAAAGCACCCATGGGACAACCGTGGCCTGAACGCCTGGAAATCTCCATAGATATAGTAGATGGATTCGTGCAATTTCTGAGCAATCATGTCATTTGCTAGGGTGTGGATTAACCGGTTAATTAACCCACTATAGTGGTTTCTCCACCATAATTTATGTTTCAGTGTCTTAAGGTGAATCCAGTCCATTACAGTTCGTTCAGTACAACACAATTAAACAAACAACAGCTTGATGTGTTGGCTGAATCCTACCTCTTACCCAGAATGGTGAGAAATTGATCTTGGTTCTATCAGAGATGGTGGTCAAAT
This sequence comes from Vipera berus, assembly GCF_964194415.1. Classification (NCBI taxonomy): domain Eukaryota; kingdom Metazoa; phylum Chordata; class Lepidosauria; order Squamata; family Viperidae; genus Vipera; species Vipera berus. Next base: position 8,264,911 of record NC_138215.1, on the reverse strand, counting down.
GTTTTAGGCAAGACCTTCCACTGGTGCAGGACTGAGGTCATTTTAGGACCTTTAAGGAAACCTCTTAAATGCCAAGTTCCTCCCTTTGATTGTCAATGTTTGGAGGGGTTCTGGGTTACACGCAAGACTTCAGGGTCCTGCATCCATCCCTAGTCTCACAAATTCAAGATCCAGGCTGGGGTGGGCAGTGAAATTAGAGAGGTGCCAAGTTAGGTGTCAGTCCAGGTCACTAGCGATTGTCTGAAGATGCCAAATATGGTGCCCGCAATGCCTCTTGAAAGAGATGCTTCTTGATGCCTATATTTATCCCAAGAGCAGGATTAGGCTGGTTGTTGCCCAAAGTCTCCTTCCCAGAGATAAACCTGCACCCCTTGCCCATAGTGGGCCAGCCACTGGGCCAGTTTTTAAACTGGTAGCTTTAGATCCCCAGACAAGCTAAAGGAGATCCAGGACCGATTTGGAGCTCACTTTTTTTCCCACTAGAAGAATGAAGCTAAGAAGCAGCACTTTTGCGTTTGCTTTTTCTGCTCACACACACACACACACACACACACACACACACCCCTCAGGCCTCTGGGCATCCTTGACGTGCCCCTCACCCCTCCTCCCCCCAGCAAGAAAGGCCTTTGCTTCTGCCCTGCCCTCTTGTTGATGGGAAAACGTGTCCGTCCCAGGCCAAAAACTCGGCAGCCGCTTTCCTTACAAGGAATTTGGCTGGAGCTCAGCTGGCAAAGACGGCCAGGGACTTCTCTCCGTTCTCTGCCTCATTCATTCAAGTCAGATCCAGGGGACCAGCAGCTGTCCAGAGCGAGCGGTTGCATCTCCGTTCTCGGCTGCAGAGACCTGGCTTCTTGCTTGCTTCTTCCCCTAACTTGGTCACCAGGAATTGTCTGGCAGCTGGACCCAAACTAGCCTGGATGGATGGACCTCTAACCTGGCCTGAATTTCTCCAGCGTTCTTCGATGGGGCTCCTAGTATAACCTGAAGGTGAGCTGGTTTGTGGCAGTTAAGACTCCGGAGGAAATAGTTCCCTTTTGAAGGTAGCAACGGGCATGGTTCCACTGACTTTGAAACTGGCTAAGCCAACCCTGGTTGCGTGGGGATCTTCTGACTCATTCTGCTCACTAAAGCCAGGGGCATCAGCCCCAGCCTTGTAGCTGTGCAGCATCCCAACTACAGGGATGGGTGGAAGAATTCTTTTTGGCTGTGTCTTCAATGATACATGGTTAACTAAGCTTACTAATTAACATTGCCTGCACAGCACACTCAGCTACCAACTAACAATAAACCTGGATTCTTCTAATCTACAAGACTACAAATATAGGCTGGCTGAGAGAACCCAGCCAAAATATAGGGGCATATCCTAGTAATGCTTACAGGCTGGGTTTTTGCCCAGCAGGCTTGCCCGTGTTTATATTGGCTTAATAAATCCTATTTTATGGATGTGCGTGACATCCTAAATCCTAAACAGACCAACTTTGCACAAGATGCCAGGCTGAATGAGACTGGCTAGTTTGAGGTTCACAGTGTTGTGAGAATTCAGCCAATCTGTATTTGATGGGAAGGCATAAGACACTAGTTTTGACCCAAGAAGCACAGAAAAATGTGTTTTATAATATTGAGAGAGGTATTTGGGACACAACTGTTCTTTTGTTAAATCTATACCATATTTCTGGTCTCTGTGTTTCCTCTGTTTAATTCCAATGTAGAGGTCTGTCTGAAATCCATGCTGGATTCACACGTTATTCTAAAGTCTGTGCTATGGAAACTCAGCTGTGACGGTTTGCAAATTTGTACAAGCCTGACCAGCTTTTCAAAAGAGGAAAAAGCCCCCCCCACACACACACACCCCATCTTCAATATTTGAGACTCACATCAGTTTAATCAAGGCAAGAAAAATTCTAGGAATGTTAATCCCAGAGTCATTCTGAGTTTCATCCACGGCCATCTTCTCATCACTGGACCACTGACTGCAACAGGCACAAAATAAGTAGACATACAATTAAATGTTCCTTTTATGTTGACTCTAATCTAAAAAGAAACTTTGTTTTATTGATGGGGAAATCTGCTCCTAACCTGCCTTTGAGTTTCCTGGGTATGGTTCTTGCAGGTATAAAATGAGAGAATGAAGCAGAGACGGTGTGGAGGGAAAGATGCTTGACTAGGAGTGGGCAGATCCAGATGTTAGTCCTTTCTCAGCCCTGGAAGACTGGTGGGTGACCTTGGGCCAGTCAATCCCTCTCAGGTCCTAAAGCCTATGCAGTCCATTGGAGAAGGTGCTAGATTAAGAGCAGATAGATTCAGATTCTAGCTCCTCTTCGCTTACGGAACCTCCCTGGGGAAGTTGAAAGCAGATGTTCTTTTAACTCAACTTACCTGGATGGATGTTGTTTGTGGAGAACAAGGTCTGTTATGCTTAGGTCAAAGTACTAAATAAAAATACGATGCTATGAAGTTGACAAATCTTGGGGGGGCTAGGTTGGCAAAGATCCCCTAAATCTTGGCTTCCCCAACTACTGTCAAATTAAGCCAACTGGTAAGGATAACACAACTCACCAGACTATCAGCTCACTCAGATTTGCATTATACACTAAGCAAAGGGTGTCCAACCTTGCCAACTTTAAGATTTGTGGACTTCAGCTCCGAGAATTCTGGGAGTTGACGTCCACAGGTCTTAAAGTTGCCAAAGTTGGACCGCTCTGCTTTAAGCCCTGGTTAGCTGTCCAGATTTTAGACTAGCATGTTGTATAAACATGCTGTTTAACCCTGAAGGATTCTTACCTTTGATCTTCAGTAGGGCATTACTTGAGTTACACGAAGCCCGGCTCTCTCTTTCTGCTTGGTGTGACCTCCCTTGCCCCCCCCCCTCTGCTGGCCTATCTTACGTACAGTTCAAAAGCCCTTCTGACTTCTGTCCTGTCAACAAAATGTGTTTATCCCAACTCAGGGCTCTCTGAATCAAAAGCAGATGTGCTAAAAGGCTTAAAGCAGAAAAGATGCACATCGGTAGCTCAGCTCTAAACAGAGCCCCATTCCAGGCCTGGATTAACAGGCCCTGGAATTTAGTTTGACCCCAAATATTCCTACACTGTCTTTAAAGGAAGGAGCTGAACCCTTCTACTAGTTGTTTACAGCAGTAGCATTCCATGCAACCAAACCATAAAATTATAAAACAGCAAACAATGATACAGGTTACAAACTCTAGAATTATTATATTTTTTTTAAAAAAAAAGCAGCCTCCATGTTCTAAAATCGAAAACTGATTGCTGCTGAATCCCATCAAGAGATGAAAAAAGCAAACCAAGCATCTGGGCCTGTGCAGAGTCCTGATCACCACCCATTTTGTGAAAAGGCTCTGATTCAAAAGAATGATGAGTTCATGCTGTTCTCTGCTGCCCAGAAACGTTCCCCCCCCTTTTGTCAAGCAGATGGGGTTGATTAGGAGAAGCCCCATTTTTCTCAGAATAAGAGTTGGAAGAGACCTTGAAGGTCATCTAGTCCAACCACCTGCTCAGGCAAGAAACCCTACACCATTTCCGACAAATGGCTGTCCAGTATTCTTAAAAACCCTCAGTGTTGGAGCACCCACAACTTCTGGAGTCAAGTTGTTCCACTGATTAATTCTTCTAATTGTCAGGACATTTCTCCTTAGTTCTAGATTGGTTCTCTTCTTGATCGGCTTCCACCCATTGCCTCTTGTTTTGCCTTCTAGTACTTTGGACAATAGGTCGAACCCCCTCCCCTCCCTCTTCTTTGTGGCAGCCCCTTAGATATTGGGACACTGCTATCATGTCACCCCTAGTTCTTCTCTTCAGTAGACTAGACATGCCCAATTCCTGCAACCGTCCTTCAGATGTTTTAGTCTCCAGACCCCTAAACATCTTCTCAATGATTATTCTTGGAACTTGGAAGTATCATTGGAACTTGACCAAGGTTGGGAACCGGATTTGGCCTTGATGTCTCACTGGGCAGAATGATGTCAGAAGCGGTCCCTTTCCATTAAGTTGCAACCCTGACATCATTATGGCTGAGGAATTCTGGGAGTTGAAGTCCACAAGTCTTAAAGTTGCCAAGTTCGAAGACCCCTGTTCTATGGGCTTGTCTCCTCAACCTGGTGGGACCAAGAGCATTCCTCCATCTGAACTACCCCATCACTGATGCTCCAACAGATTCTGTTTGGGGTGCCAGCAATGGGAGAATACCTGCCTCTTACTCTCGGAGGACTAGAACTCAGCCAAATCACCATTACCCAACAACAATATTTATTTACAGAAAGGGTGCAAGACTAACTTCTCAGGAATGGGGGGGGGGGACTTTAAAAAAATTACTTGTTGCTCTTTGAGTTCCAGATATCTCTCGATCTCATTTTTCAGGCAGAGAGCGGCTTCTTCAGCTTCAAGAGGACAAAGTGAAAGTCGCTGGAGAGATGCCGTTGGTTTTTTTTTTTAAGCCAGACAGCTGCTTCCTTTTGGCGGAGCTGGCAACATAGCTTGTGTCATCCTGTCATTTGCAGAGTTTGGCTTATGGTATTGGGTGGTCTGTAAACCAAGATATATAGTTCAGTTATTTTAAGGCACAAGCAGAGACGTTTTCTTAGGTGTTGTGTGTGAATACCTTTCTCTTTCTATTGCTGTGTTCAGGTTGGGAAAAAAAAACCTATAATTTTGTCTTAAGTCACTGGTTATGTTCAGAAATTCTGACTCATTTCTGGCTAGGGAGAAGAAAACATTTACCCAAATGGTTGAAATTTCAGTTAACACTAAATTCCCTCAATTATTTATTCCGTGCCTGAGTCCCTGTATCATGTTAAGCCCATTTTGTTTAATTCTAAGATTTTTATTTATTTTTTAGTAAGAGAGTCCAGGAGGAAGGCCAGATTGCCCATTAGGTCTGTCTGTGGCAGTGCCACCCCATCCAAAACCAGACATGATAGGATTTTGCCAAAATCAGAAATATTTCATCGGAGAGAAGTGCTAATGTGCCATTTTAATCTGTGCAGTGGAACTGACAACAAAAGAAAAGAATAATGGAATAACAACTTTGGAAGGAACCTTGGAGGTCTTCTAGTCCAAGCCACTGCTCAAGCAGGAGACCCTATACCAGGGGTAGGCAACCTCGGCTCTTTTATGATACATAGAATGAAGGCTATTGCTAAGCACATTGGTTTGTGCTTAAATTGTAAGCCTCCCTGAGTCTTCGGAGAAGGGCGGGATATAAATGGGATTAAAATAAAAAAATAAAAATAAAAAATAAAACTCCCAGAATTCCCGAGCCAGCTTGGCTGGCTCAGGAATTCTGGGAGCTGAAGTCCATGAGTCATAAAAGAGCCGAGGTTGCCTACCCCTGCCCTATACCATTCCAGACAAATGGCTGTTCAACCTCTTCTTAAAAACCTCTGTTCCACTGGTTAATTGTTCTCACTGTTAGGAAGTTTCTCCTTAACTCCAGGTTGCTTCTCTCCTTGATTAGTTTCAATCCATTGTTTTAAGACTTGCATTCTGGTGCTTTGGAGAGTAGGTTGACCCCTTTTCTCTGTGGCAGCCTCAAATATTGGAAGACTGCCATCATGTCACCCCTAGTCTTTCTCTTTGTTAGACTAGATATAATCAGTTCCTGCAACTATATATTTTATCCTCCAGTCCCCTAATCATCTTTGTTGCTCTTCTCTGCACTCTTTCCTATCGTCTCAACATCTTATTCGTGCCATAGTGATGAAAAACTGAACACAGTACTCCTAGCGTGGTCTTACTAAAGCAATATAAAGCGGTACGCTACATGGGATCTTGATATTATGCCCCTGTCGATGCAGAATTATTCATTGTTGGGTTTTATTCACAGAGTTGAAAGATGTCTTCCATGTTTGGCAAACCACGAGCTGTCCCCTGGGCGAACGAACGCCACCTCCCAAGCCTTCTGCAGGAATGCAATGTGGCCATTCTGGGCTGCCAAGGATCTGGAAAATCAGGTTAGGAGACGAGACTGTTCCTTCTGGGTCAGCATCTCAGTCTTCATGTGCTATTCTGAAGATGGTTCATTGTAGCTTTGCCTATCCTTGTCCGCCATTTTGCAATTTGGACATGTGGAAGGAAACACAACACGTCTTGAGAAAACCAAGTTGAGGTGGCCTGGATATCCAGGAGAGGACATTGCCTCTTCATCTTCTCTTAAGTAGACCTGGTATCTGCTTATCATTAATTTAATTAATCATGGTTTGCTCAATTAACTTGATTGCCTGGGCTGACAAAACACACTGGATAAGGTTAAAAACCAGCGCCCTGAATTAAACCCTGAAGGAAACTGGCAACCAGTGCAGCTTGCTGAGCAGAGGTGTAACTTGTGCAGTTCTGGGAATAACAGAGTAACAGAGTTGGGAGGGACTTTGGAGGTCTTCTAGTCCAACCCCCTGCTCATAACTGCCCACACCATCACATTTTGCATCAGGTGAAGCTTCTGGATATTCTTCGCGGCCTGGGGGTTTGCCAGGGAAGAATCTCAAATTAGTTGAAGGAGAAACTGATTTTGCAAAAAAAAAAAAATAAAAAAAATGTTACAGTTGGGGAGAACCTACACATAGGAAGTAACCCTCTGTCTTTTCTTGTAGCACTAACGGTGAAGTTTCTTACCAAGAGGTTTATAAGCGAATACGACCCTAATCTGGGTAAGTCTGAATGTGGCTCCTTTGTCCTTCCACGTTGCCCTGTGCAATCTCAACTCGCTCAGGATTTCCTGATAGTTAGTTTTCCATACCAACTAAACCCAAAGGTACTTTTTCAGGAGGCAACTGGACTTCGTTTTTCTTTGAAAACGTCTTCAAAGAAAAACAAAGGAAGTCCAGTTGCCCTCCTGAAAAAGCTCCTTTGGGTCAGACCATGATGACTGAGAATCTCCACAGACATGCCAGCTAAACAGCTTTGGACCAGCTTAGCTTCTGATCCCAGACTGAGTCAACCAGAGCCTGCCATCTATTCGGAAAACCACCTACAATCCACGTTTAATCCAGAGGACTCCCACTGTGAACAGAAACTGGAAGTTGGATAAACAAAGAGAGATTTTCAGGTTGATTATCAGGTTAGGAAAATCCCACTTTGGGTGGAAGCAAATGGCTCAAATCCAGAGGCCTTCAGCAACCACCCAGCAGACCCAAAGCAAAATGCAGGGTAGGGCTGGGAAGAAAAAGCAATCCTGCTAGCAAGCAGAAAAACGGGCCCCACTTCTTGGGTCCCTGGAAGACTTCAGCCCCCTTCAGGAGTTGTGGTTTCCACCACCCCTCCACACACACACACACACACACACACCCCAAACATACTGCAAGGTATTTTAAGTTCTTCCAAGTTCTGCTTGCAAATATGTTTCGTGGCTGTTTCAAAACAACTTGCCAAATTTAGAGCACATACCGAGGAAAGTAGAGATGAAAAACACTTGATTGCCTAGTAGGGCAAGGAGAGGCTTCTGGACTTAAAAGACTTCCGGAAAGTTGATGAGCTGTGATGCAGATCTCTTGTCAGCCACAAATCCCCCTTGAAACGGCAGGGAGCCAAGATGAAATGGAGACCTAAGAGCCGATAGTTAAAGGGACCTTAAACGTTTTCTTTGCTGTCCTGCTCTTCAGCTGGTATTTGCTTCCTGGATTTCTGGGTGATGGAAAACCATAACGGAATAACAGTGTTGGAAGGGACCTTGGAGGTCTTCTAGTCCAACCCCCTACTCAAGCAGGAGACCCTATGCCATTTTAGACAAATGGTTGTCCGGTCCCTTCTTAAAAGCCTCCAGTATTGGAGCACCCACAACCTCTGGTGGCAAGCCGTTCCACTGGTTGATTGTTCTCACTGTTAGGAAATTTCTCCTTAGCTCCTTGCTTCTCTCCATTGCTTCTTGTCCTGCCTTCAGGCACTTTGGAGAATAGCTTGACCCCCTCTTCTTTGTGACAGACCCTCAAATATTTGAGCACTGCTATCATGTCACCCCTAGTTCTTTTCACTAGATTAGACATACCCAATTCTTGCAACTGTCCTTCATATACTTTAGCCTCCAGACCCGTAATCATCTTTGTTGCTCTTCTTTGCACTCTTTCCAGAGTCTCAATATCTTTTTTATATTGAGGTGACCAAAACTGAATGCAGTATTCCAAGTGTAGACTTACCAAAGTATTATAAAGCAGTAGTAGGGATGCGGTGGCTCAGTGGGTTAGGACGCTGATCTTGTCGATCAGAAGATCGGCAGTTTAGCGAGTCGAATCCCGAGTGCCACATAGCAGAGTGAGCACCTGTTACTCGTCCCAGCTTCTGCCAACCTAGCAGTTCGAAAGCACGTAAAAATGCAAGTAGAAAAATAGGGACCACCACGGTGGGAAGGTAACAGTGTTCCGTGCGCCTTTGGCATCTAGTCATGCCGGCCACATGACCATGGAGATATTCTCGGACAAGCGCTGGCTCTTCGGCTTTGAAACGGAGATGAGCACCGGCCCCTAGAGTCAGAAACGACTAGCACGCATGTGCGGGGGAACCTTTACCTTTACCTTTTTATCACTTCTTGTGATCTTGATTCTATCCCTCTGTTAATACAGCCTAGGATTGTATTGGCTTTTTTGGCAGCTGCAGCACATGGCTGGCTCATATTTAAGTCCACTAGAACTCCAAGATCCCTCTTGCAGTTACTGCTGTTGAGCCAAGTTTCACCTAGTCTGTACCTGTACGTTTGGTTTATCTTGCCTAAGTGTAATAGTTTACTATTGCAATTAAATGGGGGCATTTTTATTCTCTGCAAACCAGCATTGGAACCACACTGCTTTGCCTTGAATTCTAAAACTCTGTAAACCTGTCTGTATTGGGCATAGATTTTATCTCTGCTCTGAAATGAAGGTTTGATTTAAAGGAGGCACTAAGCAAGAGATGTCAGTATCTGCTTTTTGGAGGAGGACTGGGTGTGAACTCAGCCTGAGTGTTGTTTTAAAATCCAATCCTGCTTAATGGGATCTTAGATTTATGGTCTAATTTTACTGGACCATTGTGAAATGGTGGCTGAAGGATTGAGTCACTCCGAAAGTCGTATTTAAGTTTAGAAACGAATTAGTAACTGAGAACATACATGTTGCACTAAACTATCATATGATTTCTTTGCTTTTTGTGCCAACTCAGTTAAATAAACCTATTGTAGCATATCACAGTGTCTAAACCAGGATCCCCCAAAGTGGCCAATATTAACCCCCAAGGCTCTATGAGACTATCCAAGGTCAAGATTATTACAGTTGGTCGCCCAGTCAGCCAGGTATAGGGTCTCCTGCCTAAGCAGGGGGCTGGACTAGAAGACCTCCAAGGTCCCTTCCAACTTCTATTCTATTCTATTCTATTCTATTCTATTCTATTCTATTCTATTCTATTCTATTCTATTCTATTCTATTCTATTCTATTCTACTCTACTCTACTCTACTCTACTCTACTCTACTCTACTCTACTCTACTCTACTCTATTATTATTCTAGATATTTAGACTGGATTTGGCATTTTTATCCATCTATCAAGTTCTTCTCAAGGACCTATGATAAACAAAATGTGGTTGTTTGATTGTGTGGTTAAAGGTATCCGTGAAGACTCTAATTTTTAATGTAAAGCTGCCTTTTGCACTGCACTGATGATGACTTTGTCAGTGCTGATGGTGTTTTAGTAGTGCTCCAAATCTTTTGAGATTGCACCCAAGGCACCTATCACCATTAGGGCTATCTTTGCTTCCTTTTGCCACAGTTGTTCCACTTCTATTTGCAGGTCTTTGCATTTTATTATTTTCTCCCATTTCTATCTCTGGCCTAAACAAAGAAAAAGCAGGAGACTGGTTGGATTTGCATCACAGACTTCACTTCCTTCCTGAATTAACATATTTTCTTCTTTTGCACAATCAACTGAACCAGCCAGCCAGAGTGGATTTGCCCCCAAGGATAAGCCACAAACAACCCATCTGTGGTTACAATTAAACAAGCTTAGCTGGTTGAGGCAAATTCCCTCTTTATCTTAACTTGCCTGGTTGCTTTAGGAGATCCGTGATCCATGAAGGGAAGGTGACATAGATCAAGGGAATCATACTATTGTGGCCAACAATGTGATTTTCTTTTCACTCCTCCCTCTTTCTGAGTGGGTTGTGCAAACCCATCCCTTGAAAGAAAACAAACAGAACTTTGACTGAGATCAAATCTTGTCTTGGAACCCTGTTGCTCTTTTAGAACTCTGTGAGGTTGAAGGTCACTATTTTTTGTTTTCTGTAGGTTATAAGTTTAGTCTTCTCAAAATAGGGTTTAAAAGACCCTGGTCTGAAATCTTGAGGACCGCCTGCTGTTAGTGTGAGCAACACTGAGTAAGATGGTGTGATGCTCAAATGTCCCATTTCCTGGGTCCCCAAAGAGATCAGTGTCAAAGTGGCTTTTAACCTATCCATACAATCAGCTAATGACCCTAAGGATGGGGTTTCCCGTGGGAGCTCTGGCACAAACTCAGTCCAAAAATGACCACTTTGAAAGGGGTAAAAAAAAACCTGTGCTGCTGTGCACTGATTTGTTATATGCCACCTCTGCAAAAGGCAGGAGTTCGGCCCAGTTAGTCTGCTGATAATTTACATAACAGTCCAAGTATTGCTCTACTAATGAATTGGAGCGATCAGCAGGTCCATTGGCACTCGGATGATAGGCAAAATTAAGTCCCTGGAAGGAGCCTATCATTTCCAAACTTCCCGCCAAAACTTTGCAGTGAATTGCACTCTCCCCCCCGCCCCCGTCCGAAATAATGTGCTTCAGGACCCTATGTAATCGGTAGATGTGCTGCACAAAGATCTTGGCTAGGGCCTGGGCTGAAGGAACAGGGGTTTGGTGGAGAGTTGACACTGGACAGTTCCAGGTGACAGTGAATCAGTCCTGACAATCAGTAGCAACAATCATACGACATGCAATCTTTTCATTCCCACAAAACCCAGCGCTCTGCCAGTGAGCTAGACCAAGATTGTGATTTTATCTACGGCATCTGTTTCCGTTTGTTTTCTGTTTACTGGCGCATCCAGGGAGAACTATGAGCAAGAAGTCAGACTGCTAGGAACTTCATCAATCAGCAGCAAAGAAGCTGGGGTATAATTGTGTTGGAAATTCTTGGCAGGTAGCTGTTTTGAGTCATATCCAGAAATTGAAGAATGACAGAGAAGGCTTTCAGGGAAGGCACAGAAGAATAAATTCTGGATCCTTTTTTTTTTTTTTTTTTGCAAGGATGTTTTCCGTTCATTAAGCATACTGAGATTTCTTTTCCAAAGCTGTGGCTTTCATTGAGAAGGTTCCTGTGACTGAACTAATTTGCTTTAATCCTTGAATTACGACCACAATTGAGCCCAAAATTTCTGTTGCTAAGCGAGACATTTGTTAAGCGAGTTTTGCCCCAGTTTATGTCCTTTCTTTCCGCAGTTGTTAAGTGAATCACTGCAGCTGTTGAATTAGTTACACGGTTGTTAAGTGAATCTGGCTTCCCCTTGTCAGAAGGTTGCAGATGTGATCACGTGATCCTGGGACACTGCGACCGTCACAAATACGAGTCAGTTGCCAAGTGTCTGAATTTTGATCATCTGACCATGGGGATGCTGCAACAGTCATAAGTGTGAAAAAGAGTCATAAGTCACTTTTCCCAGTGAAGTAACTTCGAACAGTCACAAAACAGACAGTTGTAAGTCAAGGGTTATCTGTATACAAAATAAATTATGCAGGCAATATTTAAGCAGGCAGCATTCAATAAGAAGTAGCAATCTAATTTCCACATTCCTTTTTTTCCCCTTTGAACAATCAGTACAAAAGTGACCGGATGATGGACAAGCATGCGATTTGTTTAACATTGCCTTTTTATTATTTTAATGTTTAAAAATGGGTTGCAGGATAAGGCCTTGTTGCTGTCTGCCTCCTGTGCTCAGACATGAGTTGAGCAATAATTTCCAGGGAATTTGCTTGGATAGTTGGAGAGCTTTCTCAAGGGCTTCTTGACTCAACAAGACGTGCATGCATTTTGCTCATTTCAATCCAGGGGCACCCTAGAAGGACTGTTGCTCTACATGAGAAAGATGAGTAACGATCGGCCCCCTCCTCTGAGGGGCACAGCTTAGTTTAGGTGGTAGAAAAATGCTGGCTTCTCCCAAAATGACCTACCAACTTTGTAAACCGTTTTCTTTGCAGAAGACACTTACGCTTCGGAAGAGATAGTAGACCAACGACATGTCTTGCTCAAGGTGATGGATACAGCTGATCAGGTATGTCAGTGAAAGCTCATTCATCCAGGCCAAAAGTATCTTGAAAAGGTTAAAATCATGGCAACGGGAGTAAAGTTTGTTAATCTGAGATGTTTTGTTACTCATCCAAGTAACCTCATCAGTCAAACTTTTAAAAATGTGAGGGGTCCTTGCTGCTCTCTGAGCTTGCTTGTCTTCTTGCAGACGTTTCATCACCCTAACTAGGTAACATCATCAGTGTTAGGAGGAGTGAGGTTTGTTACCAGTTTATATTCTGGTGTCTTGCCTGTCTGGGTGGGTGGGGGCTGTCTGAGGGACTCTTTGGTTGGGCTGTTTACTAATGGCTGTGTGGCAGGGTCCTGAGGCTGAATATTTGCACCTCAGGGTTGCAATGAGGGGTCCTTGATGCTCTATCAGCTTGGTTGCAGCCAAGCTTCGAGAATGTCAAGGATCCCCCCACCAAAAGCTTTCCCAGTCCTGGGTTAACTAGAATACAGCTAGTTGTGATTCAGTGATTCCGTATCTACCTTGCCTTCTTTGCAAATCACCCAAGTGCTTGAGTGATGTATACAAGGTGAAAAATGTGCAGTTTTGTAGCAAGTGGCCAGGATCCATGAGTTTTTGCCCTAAACGCAAAGTTACAAGACGCAAAGTTACAAGTAACGATGGGACCTAATAGTCCATCTCTGAGTCGTGGCATTTTTCTCATTTGACTTTGTCAATGCAAAGAGCAAGACTAAGATATTTTATTTTCATATTATTTGCTTCTCTCTCTCTCTCTCTCTCTCTCTCTCTCTCTCTCTCTCTCTCTCTCTCTCTCTCTCTCTCTCTCTCTCTCTCTCCTCCCTCCCTCCCTCCCTCCCTCCCTCCCTCCCTTCCTCCCTCCCTCCCTCTCTCTCTCTCTCTCTCTCCAGATCAGCTTACCTAAGAATAAGCCCTGCATTCTTTGGAGTTTGGCAGTTTCATGTGTCTCCTGCTATCTTCTAGAATATTTCTCAGGAGGCCAGAGTCAAATAAAGGGAATTGTGTTTTGTTTAAAATGGAAAACAAAGTTTCTTTTAATTAAAATTAAAGCAGAGTTGCAGCTTAAAAGGGTAAAGAGCGGAGAAGGCATGCAACTCCCCTCTCTTATTGGAAGATCAAAATACACTGATTTGAGATATGATCAAAAGTTACTTGTGGCTCAAGGCAACACACTTCACTCCTTTCATCAAAACTCAAAATGGGTGTTTAATGCAGTGCCAAGGGCAGCGTCCAACTGTTTTGGGTCCAAAGGGGCTTTGAAACAATAGATGTCTGGAGAAGGAACTGGGCCTCCTTTGGCCTTGCTACATGTCTCCCCCAGTTCCATTTTACCTTCATTCCTGCCAAGATGAATGTGTTGTTTGCTGTTAGATGAGGGAGATGCTGGGCCTTCTAACCCATTCCCACATGCTTCTCTGTCAGGACATACCAGTGAGCTGTGAGAGGTATCTGAACTGGGCCCATGCCTTTCTAGTAGTCTACAGCATAGACAACCGGAAGAGCTTTGAAGGATGTCAGCAGTACCTGGATCTCATTGCTCTCCACTTGAAGAACATGTTCCATGAATCTCCAGTTCTCCTGGTAGGGAACAAGCTGGATATGGAACAGTACAGGTAAGGAGGTTAAGTGCTTGGCCAAAGGAGGGGGGGTGGATTGATTCATAACACTGGGGAAATGGGGCATCGTGTAGGAGAAGAGCAGGCAAAGCTGCAGAAGGATGGAGTTAATGTATGATTACATTGCCACAAACAGTCCAAGTCCAATCCCTCTTGAATTCCATGGACCCTTACCTGGCACCAATTTAGTACTGAACTTGAGTTGACTAGATTAACGTCAGGTGTAAAGGATCAGGACCATAAGTTAAGTTGCAGTTCAGACATTGATCGTTCAAGCCTGTCTACAAGAATCTAGTCAACTCAAGTTCCGTGATAAATTGGCACCGGATAATGGTCAAGAGAAGGAGGGACGTGGTGGCTCAGTGGGTTAAGACACTGAGCTTGTCAATCAGATGGTTGGCAGTTTGGCGGGTCGAATCCCAAGTGCCACGTAACAGAGTGAGCGCCTGTTACTCGTCCCAGCTTCTGCCAACCTAGCAGTTTGAAAGCACATAAAAATGCAAGTAGAAAAATAGGGACCACTACGGTGGGAAGGTAACAGCGTTCCGTGCGCCTTTGGCATCCAGTCATGCCGGCCACATGACCACAGAGACATCCTCGGATAAGCGCTGGCTCTTCATCTTTGAAATGGAGATGAACATTGGCCCCTAGAGTTGGAAATGACTAGCACGCATGTGCGGGGGAACCTTTACCTTTACCTTAATGGTCAAGAGAATTCAAGAGGGGTTGGAATGAAACCATTTATGGGAATGTAACAACTCTAAGCTGATGGCATGCTTAACTCCACCTCCCCAACTCTGTCTGCCCTTTTCCTACACACACCCTACCTCTCTATTCCCTACCTTCCTGTCTCTAGGTTTCTTCTCACCACAAGAATCCAGGTTGACATGAATTATTGGATTCTGAAACTATTTCCCAAATGGGGAGGGGGTTGTCTCAGCGAAGGATAGAAGAAAGATTTCAAGGGGAAAGGAGGAGAAGTAAGCAAACAAGGGAGGAAAGGAAGCAAACCTGTCTGTTCCAGTTTTGATTTATCCTCCTGGATTGCTCTTTAACCTCTTGGGGAAAAACGGTCTTGTTTTGGTCACTTCAATCCCTTTTTTCAGCTCACACAGGGTTGTTGACTGAGCAAGTGACTGTGGTCAGGAGCATACGCAGAGGGTGAAGAAAGTCAACATACTGGCTGCAACTACCCTATCAAAGCCCGGATGCTTTTTACATACGTTGCAAAATAACGTTGATGCTTTGGGCAATTGCAGCTGCTATCTTGATGTTTTTGATTGCCCACCTCACACAGTGAAACTTGGTTGGGGTGGGGGTCCTACATCATAAAAGGTAAAGGTAAAGCTTCCCCCGCACATGCGTGCTAGTCGTTTCCAACTCTAGGGGCCAAAGCTCATCTCCGTTTCAAAACCAAAGAGCCAGCGTTTGTCCGAGGACGTCTCTGTGGTCATGTGGCCGGCATGACTAGACGCTTTTATGTGCTTTCGAACTGCTAGGTTGGCAGAAGCTGGGATGAGTAACAGGTGCTCACTCTGTTACACGGCACTCGGGATTCGATCCACCAAACTGCCAACCTTCTGATCGACAAGCTCAGCGTCCTAACCCACTGAGCCACCTACATCATACTGAGCTACAAAATCATATCAAAGAAACATCAGCTGTATTCTTAAGTGTCAGAGCAACGTGACCTACTCAAACTCACACAGCTGTTGACATACTCTTTCTCCCCACTTGGGCAGGTCTCCCCTTTCTAATCTCTTAAGAGTCATTTCTGCTCCTAGGGACTGTCTTTAACCACAGTCATCCCCAGCCTGACTCCTTTCAGATTCTATGGGGACTCCAACTCCCATAATTCTCAGCCAGTATGGATAGGAAGGGAGAGAGAGAGATGGCTGTAACAAGTACAGCGACTCCTCTTCATTAAAATTAGGTTATTTCTTGAGACCAGACCTTACTTTGGTGCGTTAGATGAACTGAAATTGGTAGAAATAGGAAATTCAACCTGGGATCTCACTTGGATATTAGTCTAGCATGTAAACTTAATCTCTTTTGGAATCTTCTGTGATGGTTCATGCTATTGCAGCTCTCTTGTTTGCGTATCCTGTTTTATTATTTTAATCTTCTTACCGCTAGATTGGAATGTAAGCCTTTCAAAGTCTTGCTGGATTGGAGTGTCCTCTAAGCCCCAGCAAATACACACGCAAAGGCTAGAAGACAACCCCTGTGTGCCTTGGGCTCACCAGACCCAAACTAGTTGACAAAATGCATGGCTAACCAGCTGTACAGGGATGGATATCTTCAGATGTCCTGTATTGGCAGGCTGGCTTGGAAAGAGCAAATGTTAGCAGTAGCACTTAGACTGATATTGTGCTCCATAGTATTTTACAACAGGGGTACCCAATCCCAAGTCTGTGGACCAGCACTGGGCCACGGCATGCCAGCAACCAGGCCATTCAAACAAACGAAGCCCCAGGAGGCATCAAGAAAAAAACCACTCCCCCTCTAGTCAGTGGAAAAACTTTCTGCATGAAACTGGTCCCTGGTGCCCAAAAGGTTGCTGCTAAATATTGCTAAAATATTGTTTAATTTTTTTAGTGCTTTGCATCTGGCAACTAAGGAGCATGGGCCAGTTCCTTGTATTGCCTCTTTTCATATGGGATTTGTTTTGTACTGGGCTTTTGAGGGAATACCACGTGGGTTGCTGGAGCAGCTAACGGCTCTCCAGCAACCCAGACTACAAGTCTCCTGTGCTGCAATTGGCTATCTCCAGGCGGCAATGGTTGATTCAAACCTATTGGCTGCCGCCTAGGGGCTAGACTATGTATTGCGGCTAGTTGCAGCCATTCCCTCAGTACAGTCATTGCACGAAATAAACGATGAGTTACCCTGTACTCCGTTCCGCGTCTTCATTCCTGCGCCAAAGAACCCGCTATTTAACAGGATGTTTCTAGAATAGAATAGAATAGAATAGAATAGAATAGAATAGAATAGAATAGAATAGAATAGAATAGAATAGAATAGAATAGAATAGAATAGAATAGGAGTTGGAAGGGACCTTGGAGGTCTTCTAGTCCAGCCCCCTGCTCAAACAGGAGAACCTATACCATTTCAGACAAGTGGCTGTCCAGTCTCTTCTTAAAAGCCTCCAACGACGGAGTACCCACGATTTCTGGAGGCAAGCTGTTCCACTGGTTAATTGTTCTCACTGTCAGGAAATTTCTGCTTAAATTTAGGTTGGATCTCTCCTTGATAGGTTTCCATCTATTACTTCTTGTCTTGCCCACAGGAGCTTTGGAGATAGGTTGACCCCCGCCCCCTCTTCTTTGTGACAGCTCCTCAAATATTGGAAGACTGCTATCATGTAAACACCCCCTCCCAGTCATTGATAGGGGTGACATGAATCAGGAGATCACATGAAGCCATAATACAGCATGTTGGGGCATTGCAAGTGAAGTTAACATTGCAGTGATGTTCTATCCTGGCTTCTTCTTCCAGACAGGTCACCAAAGTCGAGGGGATGTCTCTTGCCACCAAGTATGGCTCCTCCTTCCACGAAGTCTCGGCATGCCTGGATTTCGAATCTGTGCAGCACATTTTCCACGAGGCGGTACGGGAAGTGAGGCGGGAGGCGGACAGACCTCTGGCAGTCCGGCCCTTGTTCATCATTGAGGAGAAGCCTTCAGCTCACCTGGCCCCAACCACCACCATTGCCTCCACCTACAACTCGCTCTCCACTGTCAACTTCAAAGAGGTCCCTTCAGTTGCCCGGGCCAAGCTGGTCACGGTCAAATCCTCAAGAGCTCAAAGCAAGAGGAAGGCTCCAGCATTAACTTTGCTGAAGGGGTTTAAGATATTCTAAGCAGAGATTCTGCAGAGCCGCTGCAAGGCAGAACAGGGAACAGAGTTATGGCTGGGATGGGTTGGATCCCCAAGCAATGATGGGGCCAGATTTGAATATCCATCTCCTGGCCTTTCCTGCAGACCAAGTGGCTGGGTAAGAATGCAGCAAAGCATTCTGGGAAAAAGACCATGACTTGACAATGGACAAACTATGGATGGGACCACCAGGTGGAGAAGGTGGTTCTAAACCTTTTTCTTGGTCATAAACATGTGACGGACCCTGCCACATGCTGCTTGAGCAATTGGTGGAAGAATCCCATAGAAAGAGTTTGCTCTTGAAGTCTTTTCTTGGGACTGAATAGAGATTTGGGAAGACAGAGAGGCTACAACCAGCCAAAGAAAGGATTCTACCACGAGAAGACATAGAACATAGAATATCAGAACTGGGAGGGACCTTGGAGGTCTTCTAGTCCAGCCCCCTGCTCAAGCAGGAGACCATACACCATTCCAGACAAGTGGCTGTCCAGTCTCTTCTTAAAAGCCTCCAGTGATGGAGGAGCCACAACTTCTGTTCCACTGGTTGATTGTTCTCACTGTCAGGAAATTCTATGTTGCTTGTCTCTTTGATTAGCTTCTATTTGTTCTTTCTTGTCTTGCCTTTGGATGCTTTGGAATTCTGGACACTTGGAAATTTGAACATTCATACCCAACCCATGTTTTCCATGTCCCTAAGTGGTTAAGAAAACCACACTCCACGTCATGCTTTCACCAACATTCTTTTCTTAATTCCTAGTTTAAGTTCTCTTCCATCAATAACAGGAAGGTGTTTGGAAAAACAAAACCACAGAGCTTGTTCAACCCAGGGATGAAATAATCCATGGCGCTTACCTATCCCCCTCTGCTTGGATGAGCTTTTTGTAGAAATAAAACAAAGGCAGGACAATAGGGGAAAGAACAAAGTGGACAAATGCACACAGAAGCATCAGCAAGACACAGCCAGAGAATGTGACTGTGAGCACCGATAATGGGTTTTGTGACGATCCCCTTGCATTGACAAAATGTAGATTGTATAGATGCACAGTGCTCTCTAGTGTTCCTGGAGAGTTAATGGAACTTTTTTCAGTCCTTTGTCCTTTGTGCTAATTTCTCCTAATCAACTCAAATTGATTTGTCCTAATCACTTGTTCTAATCACGAATCACTTGTTCAGCCTTGGTGGAGCAGTGGGCTAATGCCTCCTTAAGTAACACCAGCTGCCTGCAATTAGTGTAGGTTCGAGTCCCACCAGGCTCAAGGTTGACTCAGCCTTCCATCCTTCCGAGGTAGGTAAAATGAGGACCCAGATTGTTGGGGGCAATTAAGCTGACTTTGTAATAATGCCGCTTGGGGGTGTGTGTGTGAAAGCCCTAATAAGCAGGCATATACATAGAATGAAGGCTACTGCTAAGCACATTGATTTGTGCTTAAATTGTAAGCCGCCCTGAGTCTTCGGAGAAGGGCGGGATATAAATGGGATTAAAATAAAATAAATAAATAAAATAAATAATCAACGCGAGAAGAAACTTCCTGCATTGAATCAAGTTCCATGGTCAGGCCTGGGGCTTACTATTATGGAGCCCATGAGCACTAATTTGCACAAATCCTGTCTTGGGCACAGCAAGCTCAGTTCCCCCTGCCAATCTAAGACAATTCCTCTGAACCCCAAATCTCACCCTTGCACACCAAGTGCCAAGCATCCTTATTTTTGTGGTAAATGTTAACCAGCCGCAGCTAGTTAAACAAACCCTATCTAAAGTGACTGCTCGTGTAGAAATTCCACCAGTGTCAGAAATATAACAGGACACAATACCAGAACATGCAAGCCGGGGAAGCAAGACAGCTATCCTAAATTGGGAAGATCACAGGTGTGGCATTGCAATAAAGCCCACCTTGATTGGGGGTGGGTGGGTTGGTGATGCAGGGTATAAAAGAGGCACTATCATGGGGTTGTGCGTGGCATTGTGCAAATTTTGATATACTGTATCCCTACAGAGATGTTAGTTATTTCCCAATGAATGTGTTGCTGGGCATCACAGAAAAGACAAAGGAATCTCCCTGGTTTTCATTGGGAAGAATGGCCTATCTAGAGATCCAGCAGCCTTTAAAAGGCCTTTTTAATGGACTTTTGCTTGGATTGGCAGCAAAAATATTTACCTAGTTTCCTTGGAAGTCTGCGCCTTAGAGAAGAAGAAAAAAAGCTAAAACTTGTTTGTCTGATCTACTTCAGCCCTAAAATTAGGAGTAGGGATGATTACAATCAACCAATATAAATTCAGTCATGGGGCAGATATAATTTCAGAGGATGTGGGACATAGAATAGAATAGAGCTGGAAGGAACCTTGGAGGTCTTCTAGTCCAGCCCCCTGATCAACCAGGAGGACCTACCATCTCAGACAAGTGACTGTCCCAGGGGTAGGCAACCTTGGCTCTTTTATGACTCGTGGACTTCAACTGGCTCAGGAATTGTGGGAGTTGAAGTCCACGAGTCATAAAAGAGCCAAGGTTGCCCACCCCTAGCCTCTTCTTAAAAATCTCCAGTGATGGAGTGCCCATGATTTCTGGTGGCAAGCTGTTCCACTGGTTAATTGTCCTCACTGTCAGGAAGTTTCTGCTTAAATCCAGGTTGCTTCTCTCTTTGATCAGTTTCCAACCATTGTTTCTCGTCCTGCCCTCTAGAGCTTTGGTGAATAACGTGACCCCCCCTCTTCTTGGTGGCAGCCCCTCAAATAGTAGAATGCTGCTATCATGTCTCCCCTATTTCCTTTTCTTTAGACTAGCTAAATCCAAGTCCTGCAGGTGTTCTCCGTATGTTTTAGTCTCCAGGCCTTGGATCATCTTGGTTGCTCTTCTCTGAATTTTTTTCCAAACTGTCAACATCTTTTTTGTGATAAGGTGACCAAAACTGGCTGCAGTTATTCCAGGTGTGGTCTTACTAGAGCTTTATAAAGCAATAATAATATTTTACGTGATCTTGATTCTATGCCTCTGTTTATACAACCCAGGACTGTATTAGCTTTTTTTGGCTGCTGCTGCACACTGCTGGCTCATAGTCAAGTGATCATCCAACAAAATGAGTTTCAATGTGGAGAAAAGCAAAGTCTTACATTTAGGCAGGAAAAACCAAAAGTACAAATACAAATTGGGCGAGACCTGGGTTTAACCCAGGTCTCACCCAATCTGTATTTGTACTTTTGGTTTTTCCTGCCTAAATGTGAGACTTTGCTTTTCTCCACATTGAAACTCATTTGGTCGGATAGGGCCCATTGTTCAAGTTTGTCAGGATCTTTTTGGATGCTGAGTTTGTCTTCTGGGGTGTTGGCTACTCCTGCCAGTTTGGCGTCATCTGCAAATTTGATCCCTCTTTCTTTCCTTCCCCTTTTTTTTACACATATGAAACAGCCAACACCAGCCATGATAATTATGGTTATTAAATTAAAATTAAATAATCATTCCAGAGAATTCAGAGGATTGAAATCAAGACAACTGGAGAATATCTAGATTGGTCTGAAGTGCATCACAGAAAAGACAAAGGAATCTCCCTGGTTTTCATCGGAAAGATGGGCATTATATTACATAAAGATAGATCTAGAGATCTAGCAGCCTTTAAAAGCCTCTCAATGGACTTTGGCTTGGAGGGTGAAAATATTAACCTAGTTTTCTTGGAACTCACAGGGCTGCTCAAATATCATCCAAAGCTCTCATCATAGCCGACCCTCTCCCCGTCCCTTTTCAAATTTTGGAGACTCCAATTGCCTCAAACTATTATTTACTGTAATCCAGCTAAAATCGGCATAAAAAGAACAGACCAGTGGCGTTCACTGAAAAGACCCAAATAGATCAAGATGAGGGCTGGGACTGCACGATCAAATTCCACCCTTTTCAAACATGCAAATTGCAAATGATCTTTCGATACAGGACAGGTAGTCCTCGACTGGTGGTAACCACAATGGATCCCCAAATTTCCGTTGTTAAGCGAGAGTGTTGTTTAATGAGGTTTGCCCCATTGTACGGCCTTTCTTGCCACAGTGGATAAGTGAATCACTGCACTTCTTAAGTTAGTGTCAACGTTGTTAAGGGAATTTGGCTCTCCCCCATTGACTTTGCTGGTCAGAAGGTTGCAGACGTGATCACATGAACCCCGCTAGGCTGCAACCGTCATAAATATGTGTCAGTTGCCAAATGTCTGAATTTTGGTCATGTGATGGTGGGATGATGCAAGAGTCGTAAGTGTCAAAAATGGTCATAAGTCATGGAGATTCTCAATCATCCAGGTCATAATTGCTAAGCACATTGATTTCTGCTTTAGATTGTAAGCCGCCCTGAGTCTTTGGAGAAGGGTGGGATATAAATGGGATTAAAAAATAATAATAATAAAATAATTGTCCCAAAGGTGCTGTTCCCAAGGGAACTGATTTTTGCAAAAAAAACAGCCACCTTTGGGACAGTCATCTGTCACTTTTTTCAGTGCCATTGTAACTTCAAACGGTCACTAAACGAATGTTGTAAGTGGAGGACTATCTGTAGAATGGAATGGGATGGAATGGAATGGAACGGAACAGAATAGAATAGAGCCGGAAGGGACCTTGGAGGTCTTCTAGTCCAGCCCCCTGCTCAAGCAGGAGAACCTATACCATCTCAGACAAGGGACTGTCCACTCTCTGCTTTAAAAACCTCCAGTATAGCAACTGCTGAGGAAAAATCCTTCAATAAATGGGGAAATTCAAGTCTGCGTTTACTTTTTCATTCTGCTTCTGGGCCCAACCGTAGCTTTCCTTCTCTGGTTAGGATTTGATCTGTTTTGATCTCTACGATCCTGAAATAATTTTACGCCATATGCACAGATTTACATTTCAACTATTCCAGGCACCATCCCTATATTGCATAGGCTTGTAATTCTTAGGTTTACTTAGGTACATTTCCCATAGAAGAGAGTATCTGTACTCAGGGTGGAATGGTTGGGCTCTGAGGATTCACTGCTCTTTCTTGTTTGTTGGTTTGTTTGCAGACATTTCATTACTCAGCTAGGTAATCAATGGGGAATGATCGGTTTATACGTACTGTACATGTTGGCTGGCTGTTTATATGTTGTTTTTTTTTTAAAAAAATCTACACCTATGACTCTGACATAGCTTCTTTGGGCGGGGGGGGAAAGTTGATTTTCAAGCCAGCAAATATATAAATTAAAGTTGAATAAGGCATTGAAAGGCCTGGGTTCAAATGTTTTCACGTCAAAGACCCTGAAAAATAGAGTTCAATATTTCTTAACTGGAAGGCGGTGTGTGTGTGTGTGTGTGTGTGTGTGTGTGTGTGTGTGTGTGTGTGGAATGATCTTTAATAAAGAATTTTCTCCAATCTAGAAAACTCCCAAGACATACTTCACCCTTCCTGCCTCTGACATTCTCAACTAAAACCCCTCTTGAGTAGGAATTTCGGGAGTGACGGACCCACCTGATTTGCACAGCACCCCGTGAGGGAACTTATACTTGACAGAATCAGTGAGAGTCAAAATCAGGAGACTTTGAACTTCTTTCCAGATAATCTGATAGATTCCTTGTAGGTTGGCGCAATACAGCAAAGCAACTACCTTCACACAATATCCTTAATTGGTTCTTGAATTAGCACTTTTTCTAGGTTCACACACAGCTCAACTCATTAAGGTAGGTTGGCGTTGTGTGTGGGGGAGGTCTCCTCAAGGATGGTCAAGTCAAGACGGTAACTCCAAGTGTGGAACTGAAGTTCTGGCTGCTTTGAGGGGCCTGTCACAGCTTTGTTTGACCCCGTGAACGCTCTGATGACACTACACTAGGACACAAACAAAACCGATCCAGGTTAACCCTAATGGGAACCAACTGAGCAGGCTTAGCAGGTTGTGAAGCCACTAGGCCAACCTAGCTCAACATGTCGTGTGAAGACAGCTGGTAGATGAATTGATTGGGGGATTGTTTTTCTTGTACAACTCAATGGCAGCCAGTGTGGGGTCTGCTTTTTTGCTGGCTGAATGAATTTGGCTTTGAGACCCACAGTCCAAAAATGTCAATAGTCCAGAAATCCTCACGGGTTTCATAAAAGCCAGTATGTGGATATTAGGTGCTACGCCTCTGCTTCATTGGGCTCAGCATACAGCGATGAGATTTTCCCATCCTTCCACTCTACCATCACTTCTCCCATGTTTGGTGCTTTGGGAAGCAAACTGTCTCCAGATTGATCCGAATTCTCTTTGTTTAGCAGCAGAAAGGCTTGCTTCGTTTCTATCTCATCAGGCGGGGTGGCTTCATAGCCGTCTTTGTGTAGGTGAAGGACTTTCTGGTTTCTGCGGAGTGGAGAAAAAATAATGTTTTTTCAGCCATCTGTTTCCGAGTGAAACCCTCCAGATACTGTATGATAGCGGGCAGTTCAGGGGGACCAAAGAATCGCTCAAAATAAGGATGTAAAGACATCAACCCTGTTTGGGGAAAGTTTGGAAACCAAGATGGAATGAACCAGGCTCCCCTAAGCCTAATCACACGACAAATATAATATTGGCTTGCTCTTTGTGTCTATGGAGATTCTCAGTCATCCAGGCCATGGTTGTCCCAGAAGTGCTTTTTTTCAAAAGGCAACCAGACTTGGTTGTTGTTATTGTGTTCCCCTTGAAGACGTTTCACTTCTCATCCAAGAAGCTTCAGAGCCGAAGAAGCTTTTTGGATTAGAAGTGAAACATCCTCAAAGAAAACAAAACACAAAATCCAGCTGCCTTTTGAAAAAAAAGCCCTTTTGGGGGTTTGCCCATTGTGTATGTGTGCTTTTGAGTTAATTTTTGACTGTCTGACAACTGCCTGGGCTAGTCCCTGCAAGATTTCAGAAGTGGCTTGGCATTGCTTCCTTCCTAGGGCTGAGAGAAAGTGTGTAGGAAGAAAAGTCTCCATCATGGTTCCTCCAAGCGGGGAATAAACATGGCAACTGCTTTGGGAAGAGGGTTGTGGTTTATTGCAGAGGAAAGCCAGACAGAAAGATGGATCCAACAGAAAAGAGCGAGAGAAGAGAGTGACCACATGTGGGTAGTGAGTTTTTATAACCCCTGGACTCTATTGTCTGGAGTTATTTCCTGTTTCAAGCTTTGTATTCTGTCCTGAGCCTAGGTGTGCCACTCTAGGATTCTTGCTGGTTGTCTGTCCCAGCCCACCTCCCTGGGGCAGGGGTATGTAGATTTGAGAAGTCTGAAGTCTTCTTAGCTTCAACCTCCCTGAACGGTTTACATCTGCATTTCTATAGAGTAGGTTTCCGCTTGGGGGAGGGAGACTTGGGGCTACTAAGAAAACCTGGGCATGCTTTTTCTTGTCTCTTTAAGATCCTTTTAGGAAATATATTTTCCTGCCCTTTCAATATTTCCTTCTCTGGGGAACTGACTTCCCACAAGTGACTGGCCCAAGGTCACCCAGCTGGCTTTGTGTCCAAGGCAGGACTAGAACTCACAGTCTCCCAGTTTCTAGCCTAGTAGTTTTAGGCACTACACTAAACGGGCTCAGAAGAAGCTGAACATGCTGACTATTCTCATCTTTGACTGGATTCCTCTTAAACTATAACTTTTCATGCTTTCTGGGCAAAGAAGTGGTTTGAAGACGAGGTCTACAGGGAAAGCTCAAAGGTGTTTTTTTTTTTCAAAAGGCAACTGGATCGTTTTTCCCTTGAGGAAGACTTTCCAATCCTTCCATTGCCCCCCCCATCCTGCCAGAACTGATGAAGCTTCTTGGGATGAGAAGCAAACTGTCTTCTTCTACCAGCTGCCTTTTGAAAAAGCGTGTTTGGGAAAAATGAGGACCTGGATGACTGAAAATCTCCACAGATGTCTGCAGTGAAAATCAACACAGTTGGCCAGGTTAGTGCAACTAAATTATTAAGAGAACTTGCAACTTTGTTTGCACAAGGTACCAAGTTTTGCTTGAGTTAACCATGGTGGGTTTTGTGCCTTGGTTTTTTTTCTGCCATCCTACTGTGTTTGGTTAAGTTGCCGTTGAATACACCAGGCAAACCCAGAAAGTGGGTTCGTTTAGCAACTAAGGAATCCTGTATTCAGAGGTAGAGAGGCATGCCGGCTGCCAACCAAGGGTTACCACTCCAAAATATGACTTCTTCATACCTGTTGGCCCTAATATTTGCTCCCAAGAGGACCACACCAATGAGTAGAACAAGAACCGAAAGGCCCAGGATAGAGTAATTCCATGCAGATGCTGAAAGAGAAAATAATAAAATTCATGTTGATGGGTTAATGACCTTGGCTTATTGTCCAAGTGCTCAAGAGATGCTTCTCATGTCCAGTTTTGTCCCATCACCACTAAGGAGATACCTCAATAGGGCATCTGTGGAAGGCAAGGAGTTTTAAAAAAAAAAGATGGAAACTGCAATCACAACATTCTGGGTTCATTACACATCTGCAGGCATCACGTTGACTTTTTTTGACTTGCTCCTTGTAGAGGAACTAAACAAAGCTGGTAAAGGAATAACAGAATAACAGAGCTGGAAGGGACCTTGGAGGTCATCTAGTCCAACCCCCTGCTCAAGCAGGAGACCCTATACCAGGGGTAGGCAACCTGGGCTCTTTTATGAGCCTTGGTGGAGCAGTGGGCTAATGCCTCCTTAAGTAACACCAGCTGCCTGCAATTAGTGCAGGTTCGAGTCCCACCAGGCTCAAGGTTGACTCAGCCTTCCATCCTTCCGAGGTAGGTAAAATGAGGAGCCAGATTGTTGGGGGCAATAAGCTGACTTTGTAATAATGCCGCTTGGGGGTGTGTGTGAAAGCCCTAATAAGCAGGCATATACATAGAATGAAGGCTACTGCTAAGCTTGTAAGCCGCCCTGAGTCTTCGGAGAAGGGCGGGATATAAATGGAATTAAAATAAATAAATAAAATGACTCATGGACTTCAACTCCCAGAATGCTGACTCAGGAATTCTGGGAGTTGAAGTCCATGAGTCATAAAAGAGCCCAGGTTGCCTACCCCTACCCTATACCATTCCAGACAATAGGTTCTCCAATCTCTTCTCAGCTTCTGGAGACAAGTCATTCCACTGGTTACTTGTTCTTTACTCACTGGTGAATTGTTAATTGTTAGCAGATAAGAAACACCCAATGACATTTCAGCCCTGGGAAAGGAGGGAATGCAGGAAGGAGATTTGAAAGAACCCCACCCTCATTCCATTTAGTATAAGGGGGGGGGGCAGAGGGAAACTCTATTAGGCTTTCAAGATTATGTTATTATACCCTAGAACCATAACATAAAATTCTTGCATTCCTTCTGGTGTCTGTTTCCTGACCTGTCCTAGCGAAGGTCTGGATTTCTCCTTGGTAGTTCCTTGATTAAGAAAGTACCAAGGAGAATCAAGGAAACCACAGTACTGGCAGGGCAAGCTGCTATATGTAAACAGAGAGTAATCCACACAGTCCGCTGCAGTGATGGTGTTACCTAGATGGTGAATGAAAAGTCTGCAAGAAAAGAACCAAGCTCAGATGGCACCAAGGACTGCCCACTTCAACCCTGAGCTACGGAGATTCTTTTCTAGGAGAGTTCCTTCATTTTCATGCCTTTTTAAAGACACCCGCCACGCTCCCCACAGCTCTCCTACTCAAGATCCAAAGCCTGAACTAACAGGACTCAGCCTAGTCCAAGCAAATTCTGCAGTTAACCCCTTGAAAGGACTTACGGTCTTCTCGTCGGAAAAGCCACAACATCTCCTGCAGCATCTCTGGAGACAAGGGGTCTTCTGAAAGGTTGTCAAGTGCTTCTGAGTCCTTCTGGGGCTGTGAGCTCATCCTAGCCAGGACACCCAGGTCTGTGTTCAATGCTAGGTTAGAAATCAGGAGACAGTGAGTATTGATGGCGCTACTATGGACACACATAACATGCCAGTCCAGGCTAAAATGTGACAGGGTAGGACGGGGTAGGACAAGCAACCCAGCGGTTACTTTTGCAGATTGTTCCAAATGAGCTACCTCTTTAAGACCTCGTATGTTTTATTTAATTGAACACTGCCCGTTGTATCAACATTCAGACTTAGCATCTTGCTGAAGCTGGCAGGCTAAAGTAAGAGCGATCTGCTTTTGAGCTCTGAATTATCATCTTAATAAAACTCTCTCCTTAGATAAAGAGCCTCATGAATCTATCTATGATTTATGAGATTCCTGAACTTTGAATAGCTCTGTGAAAATGGAGCAAGCCTGGCAACAATACTGGAGGAGGCCCTTCCCGAAAAGCTCTCGCTGGGGGTGAAAGAAGAGAGCCGTGGCTTCAGAGACAATCCAGAGCTGGAAAAGACAAAGCAACGCCCTTGTGCATGATCCAAAGGCCTTGGACAGTGACTCAGATTGAGCCAAGGTGTCCGAAACGTCCCATCTCGGCCATGCTGATCTGTAGACTGCTGAATAGACAAGCTCCTGGAATTAGAACATAAGAAGCTTTGGGGCAGAGCCTGTGGGCCACAGGGAGGGAAGAGAAAGGCAGGTGATCTAGAAGGAGTGGCAGAGCCTGGAGGGGGAGTCAAAAAAGGCATCAACCTGGAGTCACTGCACCGCCACAAGTGGACTAAATCCAACCCCTCTTGAATTCTGTGCACCCTTATCTCCTAGCAGGTGCCAACCGTTAGTTGAGAATATTCCTGTGTATTGTCATGAGTAGCAATAAATCAATTTAGTTGGACCTTCATATGAGTGGATGTGATTGTTTGCACCTGATATTTGTACGGGAATATGGAGATGGCCTTGAAGAAGGTATGCAGGAGCTATTACTGTCTCTAGATAGATAGATAGATAGATAGATAGATAGATAGATAGATAGATAGATAGATAGATAGATAGATAGATAGATAGATAGATAGATGATAGATAGATAGATAGATATCCATATGAGGGGTTCTTGGTGCTCTCTGAGCTTGCTTTTTTTTCTTGTAGACATTTCAATACTCAAACTAGGTAACATCATCAGGGTTCATGATGTTACCTAGTGTGGGTAATAAAACATCTGCAAGAAAATCAAGCAAGCTCAGAGAGCACCAAGGACCCCTCATTGCAACTCCTCAGTTCAACTACAAATGTTCTCCTTTATTGGCTTATGTCTCTATCTCTGTCTATCTATTTATCTACCTATCTACACACATACACATACATACATACATTCATATATGCATACATACATATATGCATAAATCAGCTTGGCCCAGGAAGGGAAGAGAAAGTGAGAAAGAAACTCAAGAATTGTTTCCCAGCCTGGCCTACCTCAAAAAGACAACGGTGGATTTAGTTTTATCATTTTTTTTAAAAAAAAATGCTATTAATGTTTATTGTAGACTATGTTTGGAAGGACTCCAAGGATTGCAAAGTACAGGCATGGGGACCACAGGATGTCCTCCCCTGCCTTCCTCAGAACAAATTGCAAACACACAAATTGTGGTTGTCATCTAGCTCTATTAAGGTGTAAATATCACTTAGTTCAATGAGAGTGAACACCCACATTACCTAAAACAACGGTTTGCAATAGCAGAAGCAAAATGACACTTGTATTGAAGAAGGGACTGTGCAATGCAAGAATTAGCACAATTTCATCTTTTTTCCATCTTTTCCTCTCTTTTTTCTCCCTACACACTCTAGCAAGCCTAAAGGCTGTGTGATTCTCTTAATGGGAGGGTGGGATCTATTTGCTCTTGAATAATATTCCTATTTAATCATCACACAAAATGTTCATTCCATACTCAATGATAAAGCCATTGCTAGAGGACGAGAGGGCAAGTTGACCTTCTCTTCAAAGAAAAGTGGAAAACATGAGTTTAAAAGAGAAAAGACGTGGGGGGGGAAACATGGCAGAGAAATATACATTGTAGTCCAACTGTAGTTAATATTAGAACAAATTTTGTCCGTGACTCTTTGACCACTGAGAGAACGACAACAACAAAAATTCTGGACTTCTGCATTTACATAACACATTTCATTCATTCATTCCCTAAACCAGGGGTAGGCAACCTCAGCTCTTTTATGACTCATGGACTTCAACTCCCAGAATTCCTGAGTCAGCATAGCTGACTCAGGAATTCTGGGAGTTGAAGTCCATGAGTCATAAAAGAGCCGAGGTTGCCTACCCTTGCCCTAAACTAATCCATTCACTGGATTTGCCAATACAGTAAATCATAAAGTTTCTTAAAGGGCTGGGTTGGTACCACAGGATAAAACCCCCCAAAAAAGCTAAGCAAGATTTAAACTAACCAAGCTTAGTCGGTTGTGTTGTGAGTCTTTCTCTGACTTGGACAAACATGTCATGTGAACCAATTTGAAGCTGTTTTCTATCATCGTGATTTGTGATTGTGATGTGTGATGTAGACTGCTAGAATGCCGCTCTCACTACTTGGTTTGTTGTTGCTGTTGTTGTTGTTTTCTTTCTTTATTTGTCAAATTTACAAACTGCTCATCTCCCTCACACAGGGATTCTCTGCTTGCATGAAAAACTGAAAATACGCACAAATGAAGGTGGCATTAATGAAAAGTTCTCCTTTCCTGACCAAAGGTTCTTTTTCAAAAAGCAACGTCTTCCTTGAAGATGTTTCGCTTCTCATTCAAGAAGCTCCTTCAGTTCTCTTCAGCTCAGGACTGAAGAAGCTTCTTGGATGAGAAGCGAAATGCCTTCAAGGAAAAGACAAAATCCAGTTGCCTTTTGAAAAAGCACCTTTCGGACAACCGTGGCTCGGATGACTGAGCATCTCCGTAGAGTTTTCTGAACAAGTTTCTAACAACCTCAGATTTTTAAAAAGCAAAGACCATTTTATATTCCAGCGCACAAATGTTCTGAACTGTCTTTATTTACTGCATCATAATAAGACAGCGAAGATAGCTGGGACTTTATACAAACTTCTTGCCCCTCCTCATCTGGGGACTATGTTCTATGCCACACAATACTTGTGAGTGCATTTTATGAACAAATCTAGACTTGTTTTCTACCACTCTGATAGTTACACATTTTCCCCAGCTCCCTGGAGTGGAAGAGGAGAAGCAAAACCAGAGTTGCAAAATACGGTAACTGTAGTAAAAAGGTAAAGGTAAAGGTTCCCCCGCACGTGTGTGCTAGTCGTTTCCAACTGTAGGGGCCGGTGCTCATCTCCGTTTCAAAGCCGAAGAGCCAGCGCTTGTCCGAGGACGTCTCCGTGGTCATGTGGCCGGCATGACTAGACACCAGAGGCGCACGGAGCGCTGTTACCTTCCCACCGTAGTGGTCCCTATTTTTCTACTTGCATTTTTACGTGCTTTCGAACTGCTAGGTTGGCAGAAGCTGGGACGAGTAATAGGCACTCACTCTGTTACGCGGCACTCGGGATTCGACCCGCCAAACTGCCGACCTTCTGATCGACAAGCTCAGCATCCTAACCCACTGAGCCACCGCATCCCTTATTTACTGTAGTAGCCTATGTCAATAAAGATGAGTCTTCCTGTGGGGTTCGCTTTCCTGATCTGGTCTACTTCGTAGGGCTGACACTAATACAAAACAGCGAGCTCACCATATACCAGGAAGCATAAGGCTGTCCAAAAGATCCCCATGACGATTTGAAGCACCCTTCAAGGGGAAACTCTTCTTTGAAAGGATCCTTCAGTGGAAGCTAGGAAAAGAGAAAGCAAGATACTTAGTCCTGAGATTGGTGTGCCTGGCCAGAGGTCAATGGTTCTTGACTTAATTCATTTTCCAGGTATCAGATAATGCTATTACCCTAACAAAACACACACACACACAAAGAGAGAGAGAGAGAGAGAGAGAGGGAGAGGGAGAGGGAGAGGGAGAGGGGGAGGGGGAGAGAGAGAGAGAGAGAGAGAGAGAGAGAGAGAGGGAGGGAGAGGGAGAGGGGGAGAGAGAGAGAGACAGAGAGAGACAGAGAGAGAGAGTGTTTTATATGAGGATCTCAGCAGTGGCTAATCCATTTTGGATGCTCAAATTAAGTAATTAAAACTGTTCCTTTGAGGAGGAAGAGAAGGAGGGGGAGGAGGAGGAGGAAGAGAAGAAGAGGAGGAGGAGGAGGAGGAGGAAGAAGAGGAGGGGGATGGGAAAGGAAAAGGGAAGAGAGGAGGAGGAGGAGATCCAAGAGAGGCTGTAAATAGATGTCTTTGTAAAATTACAATTTTAATAGCATAATTTTATATTTTTTAAATAATGTAAAATACACACTAAAATAAAATAATATGAAAGAGACCAGGTGGCATACCTGTAAGGGGTCAAACAGGTCAGTCTGATGCAAACTGTGTTGTATTGACACAACACAACCACATGCATTACAAAATGTAATATGCAATCCTCTTAAATATTCTCTTAAATGTGGTTGGGGGGGATCCCTTTGTTCTTGCAGTCCAATGCTGCATTTGTTGTTGTTGTTGTTGTTGTGTTGAAAGCCTGCAGGCTACCACACCTGAGTCAAATTTAAACCTAGAGCTTCCTGATGATGGTTGAAATAGGCTGCAATTCAGCTACCTTTTATTTATTTTTTTCCTTTTTGTTACAGTACTATAAATCTTGTTAGATTGCATTGTTTCAATACAGTGATGTTTATATGATATGATTAGTGATGATCGGCATTCCGTTAGATAACTTAAAGCATTGAAAATAGAGAAAGAAAAGAGAAAAAAGTATCAATATTAATTATAATTTAGGATGCCCATATTGCATGCGTAAAGAATTCAGCTATCTTTGAAGAGAGATTAGTGGCATGATCATCTAGTAGAAAACATAACCTTTCCTAAGTTACTTATCTGAAATGGCATAGGTTCTCCTGTTGAGCAGGAGGCTGGGCTAGAAGACCTCCAAGGTCCCTTCTAGCACTATTCTATTCTATTCTATTCTATTCTATTCTATTCTATTCTATTCTATTCTATTCTATTCTATTCTATTCTATTCTATTCCATGATTCTATTCTATTCTATTCTATTCTATTCTATTCTATACTATTCTATTCTATTCTATTCTATTCTATTCTATTCTATTCTATTCTATTCTATTCTATTCTATTCTATTCCATGATTCTATTCTATTCTATTCTATTCTATTCTATTCTATTCTATTCTATTCTATTCTATTCTATTCTATTCTATTCTATTCCATGATTCTATTCTATTCTATTCTATTCTATTCTATTCTATACTATTCTATTCTATTCTATTCTATTCTATTCTATTCTATTCTATTCTATTCTATTCTATTCTATTCTATTCCATGATTCTATTCTATTCTATTCTATTCTATTCTATTCTATTCTATTCTATTCTATTCTATTCTATTCTATTCTATTCTATTCTATTCTATTCTATTCCATGATTCTATTCTATTCTATTCTATTCTATTCTATTCTATTCTATTCTATTCTATTCTATTCTATTCTATTCCATTCCATGATTCTATTCTATTCTATTCTATTCTATTCTATTCTATTCTATTCTATTCTATTCTATTCTATTCTATTCTATTCTATTCTATTCTATTCTATTCTATTCTATTCTATTCTATTCTATTCTATTCTATTCTTTCATAATTCTATTCTATTCTATCCCATTCCATTCCATTCCTTTTCAGGCAGACATAAACACTCAAGCTATTACAGAAAGGATTGTGGAAGAATCCACCAGCAAAAGTTTCATCTGGGCTCAAGGAATGGGACATCCACAAAAGCATCAGAAAAGTCGAAACAGTGGTGATGGCAGGGCTATCAAAGCCCTGTCCCTTTTGTAAAGTGTGTCCCATATAAAGTCTAGATGGGGTTTCAATCATCCAGCCAGAGCCTCCATCTTAACTTTTTAATGGCTTGGCTATGTAAGTTCAACCCTGATTGTTAGCAGCTTATCATGACATGTGGGCAAATCCAACAAACTGTGGTTCACTTGACCTTTTCTTTGGGTTTGTATGCACAGTTCATGGATTTTTTGAAGATTGGCCAATCCCTGGCAGCTCAGCCCTTATTGGCTGGCAAATCTGTGCCCTCAGAATAACATAGTTGGAAGGGACCTTGGAGGTCTTCTAGCCCAACCCGCTAATCAAGCAGGAGATCCTACATCATTTCAGACAAGTGGTTGTCCAAACTCTTCTTAAAAACCTCCAATGTTGGAACACCCACAATTTCTGAACCCAGGCTGTTCCACTGGTTAATTGTCCTTGGTGTTAGGAAATTTCTCCTTAGTTCTAGGTTGCTTCTCTCTTTGTTCAGTTTCCATCCATTGTTTCTTGTCTTACTTTCTGATGCTTTGGAACACAACTAGACATACCCAATTCCAGCAACCGTTCCTTATATGTTTTAGCCTCCAGTCCCCTGACCATCTTTGTTGCTCTTCCCTGCACTCTTTCTAGAGTCTCAACATCTTTTGTACATTGTGGTGACCAAAACTGGATGAAATATTCCAAACGTGGGCTTACCAAGGCATTATAAAATGCTATTAACACTTCTCTCAGCTACTGATCAGCCCCAATTGGTGGGCAGTTTCCTGCATGGTATCCTGAAAAACTCTGAAATAGAATCTTAATTGGTTTTTAAATTAGAATCAGAAGATTTTGGAGAGAGAAGGGATGAGGAGGTGGCTGACCTGAACATGAGGCTAAAAAAATTCCGTATACATGCAGAGTCAAGATTGGCAGCAGCTTGGGATTAAATATTTAACCAGTGAAAATTCTCAGGACTGTCTTTATGCTCTGGGTGCAAAAAAACCTTTCTATGGGTCCTTTTCACAGCAGCAGTTTCTGAATATAACTCTGAGCCTTCCTCTCTTAATGGCAATGCAGGGGCAGGTCCATGGGTATTGGAATCCAGCAACAACTGGCAAGATTTAAGTCCTATGCCCATGATTTGTAAAACTGCCTTTTTTGAGAGACACACACACAGAGAGAGTAACGTTTTAAAGTCTTGTAGAACTTTCACCCAGTTAATTAACTTCCCTGGCTAGAGGATACCTTGAATTTAGCCCAGACCCAAAGCAACCGAAGGATGGCTTAGCAAAAGCAGTGTGCCAACCATCTCTCTGTGTTGAAATATCTACCTGCAGAATTAGAAAATGGGTAACAGAAAAGTAGGAGGAATAGGAGGGGACGTGGGAGGGGAAGTGGGAGGAGAAGGAGGGGGAGATGGAGAAATGCAGAGAAGGAGATAGACAAGGAAGGAGGGTGGAGAAGGAGGGTGTTTGAAGTTGCTTTCTGGCGATTGCTTTAGGGGCAACTCTTTCTGCAGCTGGCAGTTTTCTGCTCTGAGTGAGAATTCTGCCTGGGATGCCTTTCAAGGACACTCTCTCCCCACCCACCCCCGCGCCCCTCAGCTTTTCTGTCTGGGCATGAAGCCATAGGTCCTCTCTGTCAATGACCTCTGTAATCTCTTTCTTGCTACATTCCTCTCCTTTACCTTCTTTACAACCCAAAGTTCAGATGGCATGACTAAAAGAATGACCCTTGGACAAAAACCAGAATCAAAAGAGGTACATGATGTTCTCTCTATTTCCCGCCCCCCTCTTTTTCTATAAGTATAGCTCTAATTCATGCATTACTTCATTGCATTTTTATAGCACTGTCCTCTGCAAGGATAATGTTCAGAGTACATTTTACCCTGAATATCCGCCCCACTGGTCTCCCTCCGCAGCCCATAAGTTCATATCCGGTGTAACACAACACAATCAGGCAAAGAGCTGAAGAGACAGTATACATTTTGCTGAGTGGCAGTATACAACATGATTTCTCTTAATTTTGGTGGTTCCCCCCCCCCCCCGGCTGAGCATGTAAGGCAGACCCCACGCTTGGCTTACTTCTGATTCAATATGTTGCACAGACCTGAAAAACCAAACATTAAGCAAGGTTGGCTGTATGAATGCACCCAAAAGTTTTTAGTCTTGATTTATCCTGCCTCCCTGTGTTTCCCTGAGGGGCACGCTTCATTTCCGTACACAATCTGACTCTGCTCTGCAGCTTCTTCCTGACAGAACTTATGTTCTCAATGTCTTTCCTTCCTTAATAAAGTTTTTGAATGGAGCAGAAACATGAAAGAAAGAAAGAAAGAAAGAAAGAAAGAAAGAAAGAAAGAAAGAAAGAAAGAAAGAAAGAAAGAAAGAAAGAAAGAAAGAAAGAAAGAGAAAGAAAGAAAGGAAGGAAGAGAGAGAGAGAAAGAGAGGAAGAGAGAAAGAAAGAAGAAAGAAAGAGAAAGAAAGAAAGAAAGAAAGAAAGAAAGAAAGAAAGAAAGAAAGAAAGAAAGAAAGAAAGAAAGAAAGAAAGAAAGAAAGAACTCAATAGAAGCAGATCAACCACAAATAAGTGGAAGGCAGTGATTTATCCATTTCCCCCTTGAACAATCTGAAGATGGTGAACTGTGCTTAGATGATGCTTATTAGTATGCCTTGTACCTATTTCTCCTCTAAGGAGCATGTACTGAAGCACACCAATGCATGTGCAAGCAAACACAGGCATATGCCCTAGGGATTAATCTGAATTTGAACGGAGTCAGATTCCACCAAAGTTACAAAGTCACAGACCCAATGGAAGGGCAGGAAACCAAAGTATTTCCAAGCATGAGCAGTGAACACAAAAGCTCTTCTCAGCGCTTTTCACACATCTGGCTCAAATGTTACACTTCCCTCTCCCCTCTCTTTTGAAATCCAGTCGTTGTCTTCTTGGCCCCATAAACTTTCTTAGCTTCCTTTTGCTCTACTTGTCCAAACTTTAAGAAGAAACTTACCAAAAGATGTGTAGCTTGGCCCAGATGAATGGAAGGCAGCAAGATGTGATCCTCAGCGTTGGAAGACTGTGTCCCTGTGCAGCATTCAGAACATCTGGCAGGTTGGGAGAGCCGTCGCATTCACATCTTCAGATGCCGTAACTAATATGATGCAGTCATTCGTTTCCCTCCCTTGCAGCTAAGAGAACTTGTAATCCAGGAAAAAGGCATTTTCAAAGTCTTTACACCCGTCCACACCCACGCAACCTCTCGCCAAAGGTGAGTGAACTTTTTCCCCAATCAGAGCTTCTTGGCTGCTTGTCAAAAGGGAGACTCGTGATTCT
Source organism: Vipera berus (assembly GCF_964194415.1). Lineage (NCBI taxonomy): Eukaryota > Metazoa > Chordata > Lepidosauria > Squamata > Viperidae > Vipera > Vipera berus. The sequence continues at coordinate 8,228,142 of NC_138215.1, read as the reverse complement.
GTCTTGGTCCAGAAAATGCCACACACAGAAAAGGCCATTCCTCTTCTGAAAGTTTTTCTTTAATTAACACAAATGCCATTATTTCCAATGACATTTTCCCAGGTTCACAAAATGAAAGCATACCACCAGTCCATAGCTAGACACATAATCTCCCCAATGAGACTTAGTTCCACTTCTCTTTTAAGATGCTCCAGAACGACACTAGATTTTATTTGACAAAAATCATCTCCATTTCTTTAGAGACATGCTCTCTCTTTCTGTCATCTTTCTATTTCCAGCTTTGACTCTGTCTAGCTGTCACTCAATCCATCCAGTATTTTCCATGGGTGTATGGGTATGTTTGTGTGTCAAACTAATCTGTTTGATGAAAGCAGCACTGTGCCATCACAACACAATCCCGACTCTTTTTGTACATGCCACCATGTCCCAGCATGTCCAAAGAATGGAATCGCTTTCATCATTTTATTTAAAGATGAGTCACCTTGGTGAGATGGGCAGGATAGAAATTTAGTAATAAATAAAATAAGAAATAAAGCAATAATCATGCATCTATCTATTGTAGGTCTCTATTCCTAACCAAAACGATGCCAAAATCCTGAAAAGTTCGTTGTGAAATCACAGTGCAAGCTTCATTAGTTTGTACTTGCATCATAAGTGCATAAGGGATAGTTTGCATCATGATGAAGGGATGATATTTCATCATTTGTCTGTTTTCCAATGAAGTTTTCAGAGTGTGTCCCTCACTCAAAAGCCAAAAATGGATTTTAGCCTTCAAAAAACTATAATTTTTGCATTGCAGCTGCCATCTTAACTTTTTAGACCACTAGCTGCTGGAACTTCGGGCAAGGAGTATGAGTAATTTCATGCCAGCTTCAAGAATGGTGCAGCGTATTTCATTCAGTGGGATAGATCTGAAGAGAAGCAGAAGAGGACCAAGAGTTGACCACAAGGCTTTCCTTTAAAAAAAAAAAAGGAAGCTGGGCAAAAGAATTTCCCTGCTATGCTTTTCATGACTTGATAGGACGAGGCCACTGTGCAAAACAAACCTCAAAGATTATATTCTTTTGCTGAATATTATATATTCTTATTTCTGACTCAAACTGCCAATGGGGTAATCGTGACATCAGCATAGAGATACATTTATTTATTTATTTTATTTATTTTTGGGACTTATATGCCGCCTTATCTCCCGAAGGACTCAGGGCGGCTAACAACAATAAAACACAATAATACAAATGTTAAAAAAGATTAAACTAACATGCCCCAATGATAAAATGATAAAATATTAAAAATATTCTATTTAAAAATCCCTATCGTCAGTCCAGTTCAGCCTGATGGAAGAGAAATGTTTTAAGGCCACGACGAAAGAACCGGAGATCTGGGACCATCCGGAGCTCAAGGGGAAGTTGGTTCCACAGGGCTGGCACTCCCACAGAGAAGGCCCTCCCCCTGGGGGTCGCCAGCCGACATTGTCTAGCCGACGGCACCCTGAGGAGGCCCTCTCTGTGTGAGCGCACCGGGCGATGGGAGGTCGTTCCTGGCAGCAGACGGTCCTGCAAATATCCCGGGCCTAAGCCATGTAGGGCTTTATAGGTAAGAACCAGCACCTTAAATCTCACCCAGAGGACAACCGGTAACCAATGTAACTCACGCAGGAGGGATGTAATATGGGAGTATCGGGATGCTCCCATCACAACCCGTGCGGCCACATTCTGCACCAGCTGGAGCCTCCGGGTGGTCTTCAAGGGCAGCCCCATGTAGAGAGAATTGCAGTAATCTATACGGGAGGTGACGAGTGCATGAGTGACTGTACGTAGAGCATCTCGGTCCAGATAGGGGTGCAACTGGCACACCAGGCGAACCTGGGCAAATGCCCCCCTGGCCACAACTCCTATATGATCTTCAAAACTGAGTCATGTATCCAGGAGGACGCCTAAGTTGCATGCCCTATCATAATATTTTCCCCTGATGAGCTTCATTCTCAGCTCATTTTATCTCCTTCGAGAATACAGGCAGGAGGTTATATTCATTTAGATTCATTTCTCCTATTTTTTCTCAGATCAGCAATCAGAACCTGCTAGAAATTCTGCCCTGCATTTCATTATTACTTGACTAAGCAGCAGGAATCATGCCAAGAATATCTTTGGAGGTTTTATTTCTGTCCACTTTTGCCCTTGAGATGCCTCAGAAGTGCAATCTGAATTTAGTATATTTACTTTGGTTTATCAGTCCTTGAAACTGTTCTTTTTTCAGGGTCTTTAACCTAGGGTTCTTGGTTACAGAGTAACTAGGCTTGTAATCATATATGCCTCACATTCAGTAGCCTTTATGTCTGAGGATGCAAGTCTAGGATTGCACTTCGGGTCACATCTTTTGACATTAAAAGTTATCTTTTTAAAAAAGAGAAATCTACATTAATTTTTTTTCTTTTATTAGTTTATAACCTAAGAGACATTGGATTTCTATAATGGAGATAAGCAAGAGTTTTGAACTATAGTTTTATAACTCACTCCTAGGTTACCCCTTCATGGATTACTGCCTTGTCGTGGCGAAGGGGCTTGCGTAATTCAGTGAAGCTATGAGCTATGCCGTGCAGGGCCACTCAAGACGGACAGGTCATAGCTGAGAGTTCTGACAAAACGTGATCCACTGGAGAAGGAAATGGCAACCCACTCCAGTATCTTTGCCATGAAAACCCTATGGACAGTACCAAAAGGCAAAACGATATGACGCTGGAAGATGAGCCCCTCAGGTCGGAAGGCGTCCAATATGCTACTGGGGAAGAGCAGAGGGCTAGTACTAGTAGCGCCAGAAAGAATGAAGCGACTGGGCCAAAGCCGAAAGGACGCTCAGCTGTGGATGTGTCTGGTGGTGAAAGGAAAGTCCGATGCTGTAAAGATTTTTTCTCCATAGGAACCTGGAATGTAAGATCCATGAATCAAGGAAAGCTGGACGTGGTCAAACAAGAGATGACAAGATTGAACATCGACATCTTAGGTATCAGCGAACTAAAATGGACAGGAATGGGTGAATTTAATTCAGATGACCATCAGGTATACTACTGCGGGCAAGAATCCCTCAGAAGAAATGGAGTAGCTTTCATAGTCAATAAAAGAGTAGGAAAATCAATACTGGGATACAATCCTCAAAATGACAGAATGATCTCAGTTCGAATCCAAGGGAAACCATTCAATATCACAGTAGTCCAAGTCTATGCCCCAACCACCAGTGCTGAAGAGGATGAAATTGACCAGTTCTATGAAGCCCTACAGAACCTTATAGAACTAACACCCAAAAATGATGTCCTTATCATCATGGGGGATTGGAATGCTAAAGTAGGAAGCCAAAAGATAACTGGAATAACAGGCAAGTTTGGCCTTGGAATACAAAATGAAGCAGGGCACAGGCTGATAGAATTTTGTCAAGAGAATACGATGGTCATAGCAAACACTCTTTTCCAACAACCCAAGAGACGGCTCTACACATGGACATCACCAGACGGTCAACACAGAAATCAGATTGACTATATGCTCTGCAGCCAAAGATGGAGAAGCTCTATACAGTCGGTAAAAACAAGACCAGGAGCTGACTGTGGCTCAGACCATGAGCTTCTCCTTGCAAAGTTTAGGCTTAAACTGAAGAAAGTAGGGAAAAGCACTAGGCCACTCAGGTATGAATTAAATCATATCCCTGTTGAATATACAGTAGAGGTGACAAATAGATTTAAGGAATTAGATCTGATAGACAGAGTGCCTGAAGAACTATGGACAGAGGTTCGCGACATTATATAACAGGTAGCAACCAAAACCATCCCAAAGAAAAAGAAATGCAAGAAAGCAAAATGGCTGTCTGAGGAAGCTTTGCAAATAGCTGAGGAAAGGAGGAAAGCGAAAGGCAAGGGAGAAAAACATAGATATGCCCAATTGAATGCAGAATTCCAGAGAATAGCTAGAAGAGATAAGAATGCCTTCTTAAATGAACAGTGCAAAGAAATAGAAGAAAACAATAGAATAGGGAGGACCAGAGATCTTTTCAAGAAAATTGGAGAGATGAAGGGAACATTCCATGCAAAAATGGGCATGATAAAGGACCAAAATGGCAGGGACCTAGCAGAGGCAGAAGAGATTAAGAAGAGGTGGCAAAATTACACAGAAGAACTATACAAGAATGAGCTTAACATCCCAGATAATCACAATGAGGTGGTCACTGACCTCGAGCCAGACATCCTAGAATGTGAAGTGAAGTGGGCCTTAGAAAGGCTGAGCAACAACAAAGCTAGTGGAGGTGACAGTATTCCAGCTGAGCTATTCAAAATCTTAAAAGACAGTGCAGTAAAAGTGCTACACTCAATTTGCCAGCAAATTTGGAAAACTCAACAGTGGCCACAGGATTGGAAAAGATCAGTTTACATTCCAATTCCAAAGAAAGGCAGTGCCAAAGAATGTTCAAACTATCGCACCATTGCACTCATTTCTCATGCTAGTAAAGTCATGCTTAAAATCCTACAAGCTAGACTTCAGCAGTATGTGGATCGAGAACTACCAGAAGTACAGGCAGGATTTCGAAGAGGCAGAGGAACTAGAGATCAAATTGCCAACATACGCTGGATCATGGAGAAAGCTAGGGAGTTCCAGAAAAACATCTACTTCTGCTTCATTGACTATGCTAAAGCCTTTGATTGTGTGGATCATAACAAACTGTGGCAAGTTCTTAAAGAGATGGGAGTACCAGACCATCTTATTTGTCTCTTGAGAAACCTATATGCGGGTCAAGAAGCAACAGTGAGAACTGGACACGGAACCACTGATTGGTTCAAAATTGGGAAAGGAGTCCGGCAAGGCTGTATACTGTCGCCCTGCCTATTTAACTTATATGCAGAGCACATCATGAGAAAGGCAGGGCTAGATGAATCAAAAGTTGGAATTAAGATTGCTGGAAGAAATATCAACAACCTAAGATACGCAGATGATACCACTCTAATGGCAGAAAGTCAAGAAGAACTAAAGAGCCTCTTGTTGCGGGTGAAGAAGGAGAGTGCAAAACTTGGATTGAAACTTAACATTAAGAAAACCAAGATCATGGCATCTGGCCCTCTCAATTCCTGGCAAATAGATGGGGAAGAAATGGAGGTAGTGACAGATTTTGTTTTCCTGGGCTCCAAGATCACTGCAGATGGGGACTGTAGCCAAGAAATTAAAAGACGCTTGCTCCTGGGAAGGAAAGCCATGGCAAATCTAGATAGCACACTAAAAAGCAGAGACATCACCCTGTCAACAAAAGTGCGTATAGTCAAGGCTATGGTCTTCCCAGTTGCAATGTATGGCAGTGAAAGTTGGACCATAAGAAAGGCTGAGCGCCAAAGAATTGAGGCCTTTGAACTATGGTGCTGGAGAAGACTCCTGCGAGTCCCTTGGACCGCAAGGCGATCAAACCGGTCAGTCCTAGAGGAGATCAATCCTGACTGCTCTTTAGAAGGCCAGATCCTGAAGCTAAAACTCAAGTACTTTGGCCACCTAATGAGAAGGAAGGACTCACTGGAGAAGAGCCTAATGCTGGGAAAGATTGAGGGCAATAGAAGAAGGGGACGACAGAGAATGAGGTGGCTGGATGGAGTCACTGAAGCAGTAGGCGTGAGCTTAAATGGACTCCAGAAGATGGTAGAAGACAGGAAGGCCTGGAGGAATGTTGTCCATAGGGTCGTGATGAGTCGGACACGACTTCGCAGCTAACAACAACAACAAGGTTACAAGGTAATTTAAAACAATGTCAAAAAGCAGGACAGGAATTTTTTTTAATGCTTTAAATTACATATAGTTCCCAAAGACCTGCAGCCTGATCATTTTGTTTTAGAAAATAATGTAAAAAAAGCAGAGATAATAGAATCTTAAAGTTTGCAGTTATTACTCTGGTTCTCAATTCCTTATCTGCGTGAAACTTAAAAGCAGGAGTCCATTTAAAACAGACCTACAATTTAAATGCAGGTACACCAAAATTAAACACAGGATAGATAAACATAATATCTACCCCTCTTCAAGATTCACCATAATCATCACTGCAATCTATCTAAATCAAAGTGATTTCTTTTTAAACTGGAGGGGGGATGGAAAATCAAACCCTTTCTTGATGGAAGAAAATCCAAATGCTGCAAACTATTCCTGCAAATTGTTAAGCTTTTAGGAAGAAACAGCAGACATCATCCCTCTCCCAGCAAGCATCCTCTGTTGAATTTCTGCTTGTAATGCAATGCAACAGTTAGATACAGCTTTCTCCCTGTTGCAAAGAGGCATTAACACTCTAGCTGGGTTCCCATCATCGTGCTAAACGATAGCAAGTCTTCCGTTTGCAGGCTAAACCCGCTTCCTGCTAACCCTGGTTAGTTTATTTGTGGCTCATTGTATTTATTGGGTGAACAAATAGCAACTGGTGCATAATCTTTGTGGGAATCGAGAAAAGTCACTGGATCAAGCGAGTTGTCTGAACGTGGCTGCTTTGACGCGCAACCGGACAGCCTTCCTTAGCAAGGCTCCAGAGGTCGCCATGGATACGGCGAGCCCCCGGTTGCTATGGCTACCCGACAAGCCCAGGGCTCGAACAATCCCAGAAGCCCTCGCGGCGAGCACGCCTTGGACTACTACGCTCAGGGATGGAACGTCGGCCGCTCAAACTCTTCTACGTCATCAGGGCGCGACGTCGAGCCGATCGCGGAAGCGGCTGCCGGGGCGGCGATGAGCGCGCGGTTCCTGCGAGCCTGGCGGGGCGGGTGGGGCCGGGGGCGCGGGAGGGGCCACGCGACCCCCGCGGGGGAGGCCCCGAGGCGCGAGAAGCCCCCCTGGCGAGTCCTCTTCTTTGGCACCGACCACTTCTCCGCAGAGATCCTCCGAGCGCTCCAGGCCGCCCGGTGGGTCTTTCGGGTGGAGCAGCCCAAGGGGCGGGGGGGGGCGAGGGAATGAGAAATGGGGAGGGGGAGTTGAGGGTCACTCCAATCTCGGGGTTCCTCCACACACACACACCCCTTTGCAGCTGTCAGACCTGTGGACTTCAACTCCCAGAATTCCCCAGCCAGACATGCTGGCTGGGGAATTCTGGGAATTGAAGTCCACACAGCCCAAAGGTGCTTTTCCAAAAGGCAACTGGAATTTCTTGTTCTTTTTTTCCCCCTTGAAAACGTCCAGGAAGACTTTGAAGTAGTTTCTTGGATGAGAAGCGAAACGTTTTTAAAGAAAAAAAAAGCAAGAAAATCCAGCTGCCTTTTGGAAAAGCACCTTTGGGACAACCGTCGCCTGGATGCTTGAGATTCTCCGTAGACAAGAAGTCCACACAACCTCTGACAGTTGCTGAGGATGAGAAACAGTGCTGCAAGCCGTTGAGTTGGTTCAACGGCATAGGAGTGCCATGACCTTGCTTGGCTTAATACACCAAAAAAATCTCCCGCGCCCCCTTTGTTCTTAAACGAGTTTATGAATGGAGAGCAACTGAGAGGAATCAATGGGAAGGTCCAGGCATGGGCTGCCATATCTGCAACAGGCAGCAGTCCCTGACCAACCAGCTCCTATTAGCCCAGCGGGGTTGAAGTCAGCCAACACATGGGCTGAGATGGGAGGAAAACAATATCAAAATCTCTTAGGCTTTTTTGCTACTCTTGATTTGGGAGGTGAGCTTGACCGAAAGGAGATGTTAACTTTGGGAGTTCCAGGTGAAAGGTGACTGCACATGGACTCTCGATGTAAATTTTTGACAGGGTTCAACACCTATTGATAAACCACTTTATTGGTTGGATTTTTGAGTTGGTGTTTCTTTCAGTTAGGCAGGTAAGCCTTATAAAACAGCGTTTTCCTGAGTGAATCCATCGATCAAGTTGTGATTTATTCAGGAAATTGGTTAAGCACACAAGCTAGTGATGGATGATTGCATAAGAAAAGCTTTTCTTGGCTGTATCTGAATCCTTTGAGGGAACTCTAGCCGCTGACTTAGACCTGACAGAGCTGATTATCTATAAATCCTACTGTTGGCTGATTTAATTGGCCTGGGCTAGAAGGTTTTCTTTTGTTCAACAGCCTTGACTCTCTTCAGTTGAAGATGTTTGGTCCAGGACTTAAAATCGTGCTGGAAATTTGAGCTGGAAAGCCTCATATACCTGAAGAGCAAAGGCAATATGAAACGGACAGAATTACAGGCTACTGACTGACTCATAGGAGAGCATAGACAGAAAAAGAACTGAAATTAATTCTGGGGAATACTTTCTTTAAATATAGAAAGGCCATTAAGACCTAGGTCTGGGTAATGGACCATTTAAGGTTCCCCAAATTTCCAAGTGAATACATAAAGGTTCCTAGGATAAGCACTTTATTGTGATAAAATGCAGTTTCCTGTCTTTCTTTCTTTGGGAATCCAAGTATTAAAATAGTACACTTAACATTTAAGTCTTTTTAAAGGATGTCCATGTCTTCTTTTTGATCCCCTGCAAGGGCAGAGTGCCAAGACCAGACCACTTGGTGGATCACCTGGAGGTAGTGACTCTGCCACCCAGTCACTCAAAGCTACTGCCTGTGAAGAAGTATGCAGAGCAGTTTCATCTCCCTGTCCACATCTGGCCTGATGTAGGTGCATGTGAGAATTTTGACGTTGGCGTGGTGGCATCCTTTGGACGTCTGCTTAGTGAGGACCTCATCCTAAAGTTCCCCTAGTAAGAATTATCACAAGCACTCCCCCCCTACTCATTTTCTTAGTGTATTTCTCACGCAACTATTTCTTACTTTTACATGAAAGGAAAGGCTGCCTTCTATAATGTTTGATTATATACAGGGGCGGAAGGGCCAAGTTCCTTATAACAATTCCTGCGTAGGTATCTAATTTGTTGTAATGTTTGCAACCTGTGTCATCTAGTGGGCAAATTTGCCCAGAAATTTACTGGTGCTTCTCAAACTAAATTTCCAGTGCAAGGTGAAGGGGGAATTAAAGAACCTGCAGCACTGCAAATGTATCTGAACTGCAGCTGTCATCAACTATGGCAGAAGAAGCTCAGAATTGCTGTTCAGCAATACAGGTTGATAACAGTTTCCATGGTCATAGCGTTTTATGGGAGTTATTCAAATCAGGCATCGACTTGGCTACTTCTGATGAAGAATGGTAACAATCTCAGGTTCCTACAATTTTTGCGTGAAATTCAGCTAATATATCATTCTCATTCTTCCCTGGCAATGTTTCTTTTTTCACTGTGCTAAAATACTTTGTTTAGTGTTTTAATAACCTCTAGGGTTACAGTCTTTGCTGATTTAATCATGAACAAGTGCTGATATGCTTTGGGGTAAAATACGCATCATAATCAATTTAGAATGCAGCCATAAAAACAGTGTACAGGCACTCCTCATTTAGCAACCATCGTTGGGACCAAGCAACTCAGTCTTTAAACAAAGCATTCACTTGAGTGAACTACGCCTGTGCTTACAATCTTATTTCAGCTTTCCTTTGCTTTGTACACCTGCAAAGGTTGTGATTGCTAGGATTGGTTGCAAAGTTACTTTTTCATCACCTTCATAACTGAATATTCTGTAAACAAGGTAAAGGTAAAGGTTCCCCTGCACATGCGTGCTAGTCGTTTCCAACTCTAGGGGCCGGTGCTCATCTCCGTTTCAAAGCCGAAGAGCCAGCGCTTGTCCGAAGACGTCTCCATGGTCATGTGGCCGGCATGACTAGACGCCAAAGGCGCACAGAACGCTGTTACCTTCCCACCATAGTGGTCCCTATTTTTCTACTTGCATTTTTACGTGCTTTCGAACTGCTAGGTTGGCAGAAGCTGGGACGAGTAACAGGCGCTCACTCTGTTACGCGGCACTCGGGATTCGACCCGCCAAACTGCCGACCTTCTGATCGATAAGCTCAGCGTCCTAACCCACTGAGCCACAAAGCATTGGCTAAATTAGGACTATCTGTAATTTATTGCAGTTTACCACAAGGTCAAGAAAAACATGCTAGTGCATGCTGCAAAATTGCTCTGTTTGTTTGTCTAGCGTGTGGCATATCATACATGGATAAGCAACATATATTAACATTTCACCTAGATTAGTAAAACATAGTAAAATATAAATGTTAAAAAGATCTCTGTTCAAATACCAATGTCCAGGCCATCTAACCACTGAAGCTCAGCATTGTTTATATTAAAAAAAATCAGATACTGGACCGGTATGTGCCCTCAACTTACAGCCAGTCACAATGTGAGCTACAGTTGGGCGTGGGACCCCCACAGTAACACTGAGGGAAGGATACCATGCCCCATTGATACAGAGAGTCCTGATAAACGCTTTGTGAGGTGCGAATCCTATTCAGGATTGTCCATTGCTGATGTAGTTCAAGGCCTGGCTCCTTTGACATTTTGCTCAGTTTGACCTCTTGCAGCAATATGAATAGCTAAGTCAAGATGTCATGATTAAGCAAAGCTTATGTGATACCTGAATTAAAATTCCTTGCCTGTTGCTGTCCATAGAAACTGAAATCTTAGATCAAGTTCTTGACTTATAATTTGTGCATTGTTTGGGAGCAGTAATCTCCAAATTCTGGTGTGAAATACATTTATCTTTTGCATGCAGTTCATAAAAAATAAACTAGACATTGCAACATTCTAGCATAATACTATATGTCACTGCAGTCACACAGATTTCAGAACAAGATTTAAAAATGATAAAAATGAAAGCAGTGTTGGCTGTGAATTAAAAGGAGTTGGTCAGAGATATATTATAAGTAAGTAAATTATAACTTACAGAATTATAATTCAAAAACCTGATTGGCTGCACTTTGGAGAAGGCAAAGAATTGCATTGTAGGTTTTCTTGATTTGTAGAATCGCGTAGCTTTTTTACATTGTCTTTTTTTTTGTGCTTTAGTTATATTGAGCATTGAGATATCAGTAAAATAAACACTGTCAAAAATTACTCCTCATTTCTACATTGCATTAATATATTGTGCTTATTACATTGCTGAATTTTTAACTTATTGTTTTATCATAAAAACCTCTGGAAGTCACTTCGAAATCCAGCGGCATAACAATACAATAAATGAAAATGTTACTGGATTGCGAGTCTTGTTCTAATTTCCCAATATTTTGACACAGTGGCATGCTGAATGTCCACCCCAGCTACCTTCCGCGGTGGCGTGGCCCTGCACCCATTGTCCATACCATACTTCATGGAGATACAGTAACCGGGGTCACAGTTATGCAGATCAGACCTAAGAGGTACGTTGGCTGTTTCATTCAGCATCCAGTGCAAAACACCTGGCTGTGAGAATTATTAAGCATGGAACAGCCCGCACTTCTGAAGTTGTGTGTGCTCCATTACTGGAGAGTTTCAAGAAAAGACGGGACAACCTTTTGCCCAAAATGGCTTGAAGATTTCTGCACAAGGCATGAGATTGGTCTAGAAGACCTCCAAGGTCCCTTCCAATGCTATGATTCTAAGATTCAAAGCTCATTACTAAAATCCTCTTTTTAACAATTGTATCAATGCAGCAGTTCGGTTCTCTGTCCAGTCTCTCCACTACCTCTTACTAGGTTTTTAAATCCCGTGTAGAATCTGACTAAAAGTATATGTCAATGCTGCTGACATCGGATGTTTTTGCATTGACAACAGGTGGAAATGTAGCCATCTTTTCTCTTTCGCTTTTAGAGTTAGATGATGCTGGGAGGGGGGGGATGTGAATGAGAGTCCAGCTAGACATAACAACACTAAACTTAGAGTGAGAATCAAGGTTACTGAGCCCAGAGCTGATAAAGAATTGACGGGCTGGAGAGCTGGAGAGGAAGCCCGTGTTTCAAGCTAATTGGAGAATGTGATTTATGACTTAATTGGAGGAGGAGAATTGTGCTTTGATACTATGTGCCCGGGGGAGGGGAATTCAGTTTTTGACTTCGATTATGTACAGCCAATTTTATGCTATTTGAATAAAAGATCCTTTAAGGTAAACGATGCCTCAAAGTTCTTTTGAAGAGTTTCATCTGTCGGAACCGTGACAGCATATCTGCGATATGTTTTATTTCCAGGTTTGATGTGGGTCCAATTATAAAACAAGAAGAATTTGCTGTTCCACCCCGTTGCTCAGCAAAAGAACTGGAGCCATTGTTATCCAAAGAAGGTGCAAGCATGGTAAATGAATACCTTTCTTTAATCACACTTAGCCCGGTGAAGACACTTGTGGGAGATGCAAATAAATGCCAAAAAATGTATTATCAGTTGGAAAGCACCTTTTCTAGGCCCATTGTAATTTTGAACAGTCATTAAGCAAGCGGTCTTAAGTCAAGGATTATCTGCAATTAAATCTGAATCTCTCCCTGAGAACTTAAAGAAGGTAGAATGCATAGACTGGTGTTTTTCAAACTTGACAACTTTAGTGTGTATGGATTGCAGCTCCTAGAATTGCCTAGCCAAGATTGGTGTACACCATTCTGATAGATTTATAAACGCCTTGCTATAATACAACTGTAATACAACCTGGATAGTTTCTGAAACTATTTCACTGGTTATAGCCACCTAAAATACAAAACTCCATAAGTTCGATTTCCAGCAGAGGGTTTGAACCTCGTAGAATAAGATCTGGCTACCTAAATCTGACAAATCCTAATAAAGATGAAACTAGTCATGGCAATCCCTGTTGATTAGAAGGAGAATCTGTTCTTCGTTATACACATTCTGGACTTTTTTTTTCTCTCAGCTGATTTCTGTTTTGCAAAACTTACCTGAAAGTTTAACCAAGAAGAAAGAACAACCCAAAGAAGGAGTAACAAATGGTATTTATCGCAAGTTTCATGTGTGGTGTAGGTATTAATTAGCTATGATATGAGCCATTGCTAAGTAAACCGTCGTAATACTTTTCCCACGATTCCCCCGCCGTCCTTCCTCCCTATTAAACTGTAATTAAGTTGAAAACTTGGCAGCCAAGGGTTAATTTTTGAGAGTACCAGGGAAGCCGAATGCCCCTTAATTTGAAGAGGGAAAAAGAGGGAACATCTATTAGTCAACAGAAAAAAATTGCTTCTAAATGTTACTGGGACACTGGAAAAGAAGATTTAAAATGTGTAAAGATGCAGGGCCAAAAGAGGTTGCTTTTCTTTTATTTTCCTCTAAAGCTCCTAAAGTCACTGTTGCAATGAGCTGCATTCAGTGGGAAGAACAAACTGCTGAGCAGATACTAAGGAAGCACCGTGCCTTAGGAGCCATGGTAAGGTCAGCCTCTCAGAGAAGAGGTTGCTTAATAAATAATAATAATAATAATAATAATAATAATAATAATAATAATAATAACAACAACAACAACAACAACAACAACAACAAATAAAAAGTTGGAAGGGACCTTGGAGGTCATCTAGTCCAACCCCCTGCTTAGGCAGGAAACCCTATACATTTCAGACAAATGGCTGTCCAGTCTCTTTTTTAAAAACTTCCACTGTTGGAGCATTCACAGCTTCTGGAGGCAGGTTGTTCCACTGGATAATTGTCCTAACTGTCAGGAGATTTCTCCTTAGTTCTAAGTTGTTTCTCTCCTTGACTAGTTTCCATCCGTTGCTTCTTGTCCTGCCTTTCAGGCGCTTTGGAGAATAGCTTGCCTCCCTCTTCTTTGTGGCAGCCCCTGAGATATTGGAGCACTGCTATCATGTCATGTGATATATTTAAATTCAGAAGTAGCTTTTTATAAAAAAAAATAATCTTATTTTCAGCCCTTGAGTTGGTGGTGGGAACAGAATTATATATTCTGGAATTACAGTGTAATGTTTTTAAATCGGCAAATATTGCAGGATTTTTTTTTTAATTTGATGGACTTTTTAATGAATAAAATGAAGTATGCATCAATATAGGCCCTACGAATGAGTAAGAAGAGCTTGAGTTCCTCTTACTGAATTCTGAGTTCCTTCTCAGAATTTAACTTGGCAAAGACAAAAACTCAAATTCTTTTGGTTCTGCTGTGGCTCCTTTCCAATTAAAATGCAGTTGAAATACAATATCTGGTCGATTAGCTTCCTACTTAAACCAAATTCATTTCAGCGTGTAAAACGTTCACCTTTGTCTTTCCTTGGGATTGGAAGGAAAAACTGGCCTGGTTCTTCTAGCCAGGCACGCTGGCTGAGGAATTCTGGGAGTTGAAGTTGACAAGTCATAAGAGGGACAAGTTGGAAGACCCCTCTTCTAGTCGGTTAACTGTGACATAAGTGGAAATTAGATTCTGTTCTGAATAATTTAACTGAAATGTCTGTGACCTTCTGCAACTATATAACTTACACCGTGCTGTATGTTTTTAGATGCCTCTAAAGACGCTGTGGATGGGTTCCAGTGTAAAGCTATTGGACTTTGAAGAAGAGGAAATGCTACCAGATTTTACTGGTACTTATGAGAAACCCTTAGCACTCTAATCAAGAGTATCTTAATAGTGGCAGTGTCTAAATAACAATAGGTGGTCTGTGAAACAAAACTGAACACTTTCTGACTTCCTCTGTTGCAAATCCTCTTCTTGTTGGAATCAGACTGCTTAAGTGTATTCTTATTTCTAGGAACATTAAAGCGATCTGTAGAAAAATGTGGCATGAAAAGAATTGCTCTCTGTTTGATACCTACAAAGAAAAGTGAGGAATATTCTCTTTCGGTTGCCCTCTATGACGATGTATAGGAAATTGATAGAGTAGAGTAGAGTAGAGTAGAGTAGAGTAGAGTAGAGTAGAATAATGGAATGAATAGAATAGTGGAAAGAATAGAAATAGAATAGTGGAAAGAATAGAATAGAATAGAATAGAATAGAATAGAATAGAATAGAATAGAATAGAATAGAATAGAATAGAATAGAATAGAATAGAATAGAATAGAATAGAATAGAATAGAATAGAATAGAATAGAATAAATATGGAGGAATAGAATAGAATAGAATAGAATAGAATAGAATAGAATAGAATAGAATAGAATAGAATGAAGAATTCAGAAAAGAAAAGAAAAATATATAATAGAATAGAATTTAGAATAGAATAGAATTCAGAATAGAGTAGAATAGAATATAGAAAATAGAACAGAATATAGAATAGAATATAGAATATAATTCAGAATAGAGTAGAATAGAATAGAATATAGAAAAGAATATATAATAGAATAAAATTTAGAATAGAATATAATTCAGAATAGAGTAGAATAGAATAGAATATAGAAAAGAATATAGAATAGAATATAATTCAGAATAGAATAGAATATAGAAAAGAATATAGAATAGAATATAATTCAGAATAGAATAGAATAGAATAGAATAGAATAGAATGAAGAATTCAGAAAAGAAAAGAAAAATATATAATAGAATAGAATTTAGAATAGAATAGAATTCAGAATAGAGTAGAATAGAATATAGAAAATAGAACAGAATATAGAATAGAATATAGAATATAATTCAGAATAGAGTAGAATAGAATAGAATATAGAAAAGAATATATAATAGAATAAAATTTAGAATAGAATATAATTCAGAATAGAGTAGAATAGAATAGAATATAGAAAAGAATATAGAATAGAATATAATTCAGAATAGAATAGAATATAGAAAAGAATATAGAATAGAATATAATTCAGAATAGAATAGAATATAGAAAAGTATATAGAAAAGTGTATAGAATAGAATAGAATATATAATAGAATAGAATATAGAATAGAATATAGAAAATAGAACAGAATAGACTATAGAATAGAATATAGAATATAATTCAGAATAGAGTAGGGTAGAATAGAATAGAAAAGAATATAGAAAAGAAAGAATAGAATAGAATTCAGAATAGAGTAGAATAGAATATAGAAAAGAATATAGAATAGAATAGAATTCTTTATTGGCTAAGGGTGGTTGGATGCACAAGGAATTTGTTTTTGATACATAAGCTCTGAGAGTACACACAAGTAATAGTGGTAATCATATGTTCAATCTTTTGTTTTATTTAAGCTAATCAGCCTTCCCCTATAAGAGTTAAACCAAATACGATTTTCGTAACACTTTGGAACTTGTATTTTACTGTTGCAGAGGCAAGAATGGCCTGACTGTTTATATGTTCTACAGATAAAATTGTAGCTGAGAAAGAGGCGATTCCAGGGTTGGTGTTGTACCACAAACAATTAAAGATCCTGGTGATCCGGTGCAAGGTAAGTTTTTGTGTGTAGGTGTGATATTCTTACTCCTTTTCAAGGTAGAAAGGCTCTCAAAATGTGTGCCCTTTCAGTTTCATTGGAGAGATGGAGGAAAGAGAATGCCAGTCAAATGCAGCCTGTGTTGCATTTCTTTGGTTGCACCGTCCCTTCTCACAACTGACAGCAACAAACTGTTAGTACTGAAATCTTATCACCTTAGTCCCCTAGTTCTCTGAAGAGTGTCCATAGGTTTTCTAAGTTGCCCTTTACAAATCAAAAAGGGTTTTTTTTAAAAAAAAATTGGAATCTTAACAATGCCAGGATGCTGGATCCCATATTAGATTTCACCTAAGCTGCTTGCAACGGAATCACTCCTGATGGGTTTGCAGATTTTGCTCAGCTTTTTGTGGGTATGTGTGCATTCTCTCCCCCTCTTTTCCCTTTCTAGGAAGGCTGGGTTGGAGTCAAAACTATTATACATAAAAAGAAATTGACAGCAACCGACTTCTACAATGGCTACTTACATTCTTGGCCACAGAACAATTCTCAAACAGCTCTCAAGAATTGCCGGTTTCAAACACTCAAGCCGACCCAGGTGAAAAAGAAGTTGAAAGGTTCACTGAAATATGCAGAATAATTCTGAAACAATTTTCAGTAATATGTGAAAGTACCAACTCTGTGTGAAGAGGCAAGTTGGAAACGTCTCATCCTTGTGTGAAATTTGTCCTAGAACTGACTGACAGAAAACAGCAATGGAAGAAAATAAATAATGGCAAAGACAATGCTATGCAGACGATATTGTGGAGTGGATAACACAAAGGACTAGTAACCTGAACAGTGTGTTTATTCTTTCTATTTAAAGCTTCAAAACACTCTCAGCCTTGCAAGTCTTGATTTTTCAGGAACTGTACTTTCCACTTCTGGATCCATCTTTTTCCAGCTTAAAATACAGTTGAGCAGGATTCACTAACTTAAGGACACTTGTTGTATTATTGGAAAAATAAATGATTTTTGTACATGTTTGCGTTGGTGTGCCACACAATTCATTGCCATGGCTGATATTTGAGAATGCTGACTTGTGTAATATAATGTAGAAATCTGTTCTAATGATCTTCAGAATCCAGAATCTTCAAGATGAGAATCAAAGAACTCCTGGTAAGTAAACTTAATTGAAGAAAAGCTAAGAGTTGTAGTCAGTGGGGATAGACAAGAGTAGGCACACACAGCTGTACACAGAAGTGTTATTCATTCCTCACCAACATCTCCTTTCGCAGCTTTTTCCTGCCCTATCTAATGGGCTGCCCTTAGTGGCAACAATTTTTGCAAGGGACAGAATTGTTATTATGTTGTTTTTCACTTGCACCCACAGTCCCTGTTGCAATGAAACCATTACCACCCATCTAGTGATAAATATTTAAATATTTACAGTTCCAGTATAAATTCTTACAGTGTGCGGGAATCTTTATCCCCTACAGGTTAAGAATTTAGCAGAACAAAGCTTTATCCGTCAACAAGTTTACATATATTCCTTTATTTTGCATATTCTTTCTCCCATCCTTTCTGCTAACATTCTATAACATTTCATCGTTTACAGAAATACAGGCCCGAAATTATATAAATAGATTAATAATGCTTTGGCCTTTTTTTTAGTAATAGGCCAGCAATATTTTTAAGTATCATATTCTAAAACTGGTGCTGTTTCAGATCAGCAAATTTTAACCCAGAAGGCCTGGGCTGAAGTAGAGGGAGCCATCCCTATTGACAGATACGTAGACAGGTGAAAGCATTTGCAAAACATTGAAAAAAATAAAGCAGGCAAATTTATCGTCTTTAATTTTATTGCTGAATTCAAGAATTTCAGGCAGTAAGTCATTAATGCTGCACCTTTCAACTTGTTAAGCCAAAGCCAAAGAAATAGCGTTGTGGTTTAACGTAATTGCAAACCCAACCAATGATGGTTTATTCAATGTAAAACAAGTTTAGCATACCATTGAGGAGAACCCAGCCCTGGAGGTGCTTTGATTCTCCAGAAATCATGGCTTTTAATAGCCCAAATGCAAATGACTCGATTTTATACAGGTATTATTAGCTACCAGCTGCCTATTTCTTTTTTTAAAGAAAATGTATAATTTGAATGCCTCCAGTCTGTTACAGCTGATCCTCGACACAACGGTGGCCAGAATTTCTACTTCTAAGTAAAGCAGCTCTTAAGTGTATACCTCCGATTTTATGACTTTTTTGCCATGCTTGTTCAGCAAATCACTGCAGTGGCTTAATGAATCACATGATCAATAAGTGCATCCAGCTTTCCCCTGCCCCCCCCCCTTGATTTTGTTGTTGGAAGCCAGCTGGCATGGTCGCAAATGGCGATCGTGGTTCCCGGGTGCTACAACCATTGCAAATACATGCCGGTTGCCAAGCACTTGAATTTTGCTCACACGACTGTGAGGATGCTGCTACAGTCATAAGTGCAAGGACTTGTGAGGCCCGTTGTAACTTTAAACGGCTGCTAAATGAATGGTTGTAAGTTAAAGACTCCCCGTATCTTCCTGGTATGAGGGGACAACTTCCATGCTACTTGGGAATTAATACGCTGGAAGTCAACACATCTGGATGGTGCCAGAAGGAAAACCTAATCTGATTCATCATTGGCTCTTTGAAGATGCTTCTTGCATGTCTCTGAAGGCCAATGAAATCCCTTCAAGGACACGCAAAGCATTGCATGAGCAGAACCTTCCCATACCCATCAATATTGGCAAGGATTATCTGCTTTTTTCCACTTTCTTTTACTTGCTTTTTTCACATTTACCGTTCCCCCCCTTTTCTTTGTCTATATTTCTTATTGCATGTGCAAAACCGTTTAGTAAAAACTCTTAAAAAGTATGGGCAAGGACATTTGTTGTCTCTAGTTCATGAATTAACAGGAGGGCCTGGGGTTCTTGCAGAGCTGCCCTTCAGGAGCAAGGGATACCAAAGCTTACTGGACTTTTTGTGTGACTCTATGCAGAGGAATTTCACTTCGTCTTCTTAGTCCAGTTCTCTCTCTAGAAGGGCTTGCTGGAAACCGGCTGGGCACGTTCCTTAGAGACTGGAACGCGTTTTCTCGAGTGTCTTTTTCGTGACAATTGAACGTTAAGGCTATGCCCACGTTGCTCTTCATAATTCTTGAAGAGCTATCAGATGTCCCATCAAAACATCGTCCCAGAGCTATTTCTTTGGCTGTCCGAGGATCTTGATCAGTCACGGTATAGATCCCATAGTTGTGACCAAGCGGATCGAGAGGAGCCAACATGGTATATTGGCTGGAGTCATTATTCACTGCAACTGGGAGGTGGTTTACCAGATATTCATGCAACATGTTGTTCACGTTCTCCCTGTAACAGCTGCCCTGGGGGATGATCTTCACCAGCGTCCGATCGACACGTTCTTGGTCGTACAGCATGCCGCTGCACTTGAATTCTAGACACGCCGTTGAAAGGTTAGGCTGGTCCAGAGCACGGATGCTCCTCACATCTCTGATGCCGTACAACTGGCCGACAGTCCATGGATGGGTGCCCCCTGTGTTGCGAGATCTCACAATCACTTCAAGGGGCCCGTTGATCCTCACTTTAATATAACACGCCCTGAATTCCATTGGCTTGGGCCACCAAGCCAAGTAATCTTCTGTCCAGTTCACAGGGTCATCTTCATTAAAAGGAATGGTGTTGTAGTCATATTTGTCTCCTTCCACTCTGTAAAACCTGAAGTGAGCCGCGGTGGGGAGAGCAACTTCACATTCGTGTAGCTTTTCGTAAGGATAAATGGGACCATTGCTCTCTCCAGCGACATTGGGAGTAGGCTTGGCCACGCTGATCCTGAACGCCGTTTTCTTCACGTTGGGATCCAGGTGATCTGTTCTCCTGTACTTGAGCTTACGCCGTTTTCTTCACGTTGGGATCCAGGTGATCTGTTCTCCTGTACTTGAGCTTGTTGAGGTACGGTTGTGGCACTCCCACAGTAAAAGGGTTAAGCTGGGGAGAGGAGGCAACCGCTTCAAGTTCTTCTGCCCCGAGACTAGCCATGACGTAGGCACTGTAGGCCTCTGGATTTTGGTCATCACAGAAAGCTGGGACACAAACGCCACTAGAGCCAGTGACGGCACTGTCAAAGCGTCCCCAAGCTCTAGGGTTGGTAGAATATCCTGGGGTTGGTTCTAAGTTGATAACAGAAACAACCACACCTGCAACCTGTTCACTGGGCAGGTATCTCTCGCTTCGGTAAGCACGCACCTTGATGTAGCACCGTCTATTTTCAGGAACATCCAAGTTGAAAAGCCTCCTTTCTCGTATCTCCATGTTGCCCACCAGAAATGTCCTCTCCTCTCTCTTTCCACGCCTGCTGTGGTCCAATTCAAAATCCCCTTCTTCCTCCCACAAACCTGTTTGTGGATTCAGAGACCAAAGTTTCATCCCTTGCAGATGCTCTGGCATCTGGATCTGAGCAGAGTCCAGGTGGATCTTCACTTGGCCTGCATTGAGTGATTCTTTGGCCGTTTCGTCCGTGAAGTCCATGGAAAACATGCCGTACGTCCGCAGAGGAAGCATGTCCCCTTCAGCATCTACAAAATTCAAGTCAGACTGTGCCGTGGCTGCACTGGAGACATTTCTGGGGTCCAGGAAAGTCACGCTGGCTTTCACTTTCCCCGCGTAGAGTTCTCCATTCAGTCTGTAAAACGTATTGGGAGGAATTTCGAGTTGAGCTACTGGATCTTCTCCCTCCATTTCTCCCAAGGAAATCATATTGGTCTCCGTGGATTCTAGTGTGACCGGTGGCTTTTTCCTTAACATCCTGATCTCGTGGAAAACCGCCCCACCATTTCTGTTGAACGGCAACACCTTGGTTGTGTTTACAAACTTCTGCAGGCGGTCCACAAAGGTGAGGACCAGTCTCTCCGTGTTTGGGGGCACTTGCACAGAAAAAGTGCCCTTGTAGCCCGTCATGCTGATCCTGTTGTTCCCCACATAGATGTGACCAAACCGCAGGGGCTCTCCCGTATCAGAAGCCACAGCTCTTCCTCGCACGGTCACCTTGACCTCGGTGCACTTCTGGCAGCCACACTCCACAGTCACCTTGACGGGAAGTGCGTAGCCAGCACATGTGATTTCTCGTGTTTCCATCTTGGAGACCCCACAACA
Organism: Vipera berus; assembly: GCF_964194415.1. Classification (NCBI taxonomy): domain Eukaryota; kingdom Metazoa; phylum Chordata; class Lepidosauria; order Squamata; family Viperidae; genus Vipera; species Vipera berus. The sequence continues at coordinate 8,206,842 of NC_138215.1, read as the reverse complement.
GTAGGCAATAGTGTCCTGGCACCAGAAACCCTCGCGTAACATTCCGGAGCACGTAGTGGGTGAACATCTTCCAACGTCATAATAGAAAGGATTGGTTGAGTTCTGAACGCAATCGTGGGGCAGTCGGATAAGATAACTCTCAGGCCTGGAGTCGCAGGGTGCTTTGTCCTTTGCTGTTAAAACCAAATTCCATATGTTACTATCAAGTTGTGCCCATTTCCCTGGTAGAGTTGTCTTAAAGCAGGGACGGGCCACCTTTTGATTGGTGGCATGTAACTTTTTACAAAGATCCAGTGCTTTTTTTGTAAAAGAAAAAGGTGCCGGAACTCGCACATCTCATACAACCCGCCTTGCCTACCCTACAAGGTTCCATCCAAAAAAGGTGCTGGAACTCCGTTCTGAGCGTTCTATGACAAAAAAAGCCCTGCAAAGATCACAATGCGGAACAGGAGGAGAAGGGGGCAACTTCATGCTTTGAGGCAAGACCAGGATTTTTCTAGAGGGAGAAATTGGGCATCTTGAAATTTTTTACCCCATTAAGAAAAAAATGCTAAGCCCGGATGGAGGGGCGGAGTGACCATCAGTTTTATTTATAATCAGGCTACCTCAAAAGAGGAAAATCCTTTTATCCACCCCGATTTAACCCTGGTTCGAGTCATAAGAAAAGTCCTCACCAAAGTAGAACATACAGGTAGTCCTCAGGTTATGACCACAATTGAGCCCCCCAAATTTCTTGTGCTAAGCAAGACAGTTTTTTTTACGACCTTTCTTGAAACACTTGTCAAGTGAATCCCTGCAGTTGTTAAATTAGTAACACAGCTGTCAAGTGAACCTGGCTTCCCCGTTAAATTTGCTTGTCAGATGGTCACCAAAGAGGATCACGTGGCCCCGGGACACTGCAACAGTCATAAGCACATGCCAGTTGCCAAGCATCTTGATTCTGATCACGTGACCCTGGGGATGCTGCAACGGTCATGTGAAAAGTGGTCATAGGTCACTATTTCCAATAGCGTCCATCTGAGGTCATCCCCCAAACAGCTCACCTGTGAGAGAAAGGCTTGCGCTTTGAGACTTGACCGAACCGGCTTCATTGCTGGTCTTACAATAATACCGTCCGGCTTGGTTCATCTTCAAATTCTTCAAAACCAAATTGCTTTTGTATTTATAGAGGGCAGGGTCCAGCAGCGTATCGTTGTGGAACCTATAAGGAACATCAGAGTAACAACTGAGAAACAAAACTCTTTTGTTTCTAGGTGTCTAACAGCAGTGGCTCAGTGGGTTAGGACGCTGAGCTTGTCGATGAGAAGGTCGGCAGTTTGGCGGGTCGAATCCCGAGTGCCACGTAGCAGAGTGAGTGCCTGTTACTCGTCCCAGCTTCTGCCAACCTAGCAGTTCGAAAGCACGTAAAAATGCAAGTAGAAAAATAGGGACCACTATGGTGGGAAGGTAACAGTGTTCTGTGCGCCTTTGGCGTCTAGTCATGCCGGCCACATGACCACGGAGACGTCCTCGGACAAGCGCTGGCTTTGAAACGAAGATGAGCACCGGCCCCTAGAGTCAGAAACACATGTGTGCCCCTAGCACACATGTGCGGGGGAACCTTTACCTTTACCTAACAGCAGAGGATTTGTAGAATTATTTTCCATTATTCTAAACCTGGACAAAACGGCTGGGGGCAAAAAAACAGTTCTCTTACCAGACAAGTTGATCTACAAAGTTCAGTTAGGGCAATTTTTTTGCCATCGGGTCAACCTCAGAAGGCTGGGCTTAAGTGCAGCTGCTTGGGAGGTGGGGGTGTGTGTGACAGATTGGGGATGTAGCCATCCCCTGCTCTCTACAAGGCATTTCAACAATATTGTAAATGCACATCTCTTCCAGATTTTGCCATCTAATTTTGCCATCTAATGTCCAAGTCCAAGAAGGACTTCCACGAAGAAGACGGGGTCAACTTTTTTCCCCAAAGCACCAGAAGGCAAAACAAGAAACAATGGATGGAAACTAATGGAGGAGAGAGGCAACCTGGAATGAAGGAGAAATTTCCTGACAGTGAGGACAATCAATCTGTGGAACAGCTTGCCTTCAGGGGTTGTGGGTGCTCCATCACTGGAGGCTTTTAAGGAAAAACTGGACATCCACTTGTTTGAAATGGTATAAGGTATACACCTTATACTAGAAGATCTCTAAGGTCCCCTCCAACTCTGATGGTAATGATGAAGGGAAAGAAAATAGGGATGGAGTATAGTAGAGATTCAGATATTCCATGAAAGATTAAAATACCAATCTGTAGAATAGAATAGAATAGAATAGAATAGAATAGAATAGAATAGAATAGAATAGTAGAATAGAATAGAATAGAATAGTAGAATAGAATGGAATGGAATAGAATAGAATAGATAGAATAGAATAGAATAGAATAGAATAGAATAGAATAGAATGGAATAGAATAGAATAGAATAGAATAGAATAGAATAGAATAGAATAGAATAGAATAATAGAATGGAATAGAATAGAATAGAATAGAATAGAATAGAATAGAATAGAATAGAATAGAATAGAATAGAATAGAATAGAATAGAATAGAATAGAATAGAATAGTAGAATGGAATAGAATAGAATAGTAGAATGGAATGGAATGGAATAGAATAGAATAATGGAATAGAATTAGAATATAGAATAGAATAGAATAGAATAGAATAGAATAGAATAGAATAGAAATAGAATAATGGAATGGAATAGAATAGAATAGAATAGTAGGAATGGAATGGAATGAATAGAATAGAATAGAATAGAATAGAATAGAATAGAATAGAATTACGGAATAGAATAGAATAGAATAGAATAGAATAGAATAGAGAATGGAATGGAATGGAATAGAATAGAGCTGGAAGGGACCTTGGAGGTGTTCTAGTCCTTCCTACTGCCTTCGACATGAATGGGCTTCAGATCCCAGCATTCCCCTGCCAGCCCATGAGAATGCTGGGAAAGTACCCAGGTTGATGTTCCTCACATGAAGATGTTGCTAGCTTTGTACCATTTGGAACTATAGATAGTCCTCAATTTACAACCATCGGTTTAGCAACCATTCAAAGTTACAAGAGCCACTGAAAAACAGTGACCTACCATCCGTCCTTGCACTTAACCACCATCGCAGCACTCCCTGAGGTCATGTGATCAATTTGCAATCTTCTCAGTTGTCTTCTGACAAGCAACGTCAATAGGGGAAGCCAGATTCACTTAACAATGTTGTATTTTTTATTCTATTTTTACTTAAAAATTGAAGTCATTTGCTTAACAGCCCCGACCAAAAAAAAGATTGCAAAATAGGACGTGGCTCACTCAGCCGCCATCTTGCTTGACAATGGAAATTCTAGTTCCAACTGTGGCCGTAAATCAAGGATTATCTTTAATTTAGGAAGCAATCAGCGCACATCTCCTCCTGCAATCCCATTTTATTTTCTTACCACAAATATCTACCAGGTGGTGGATTTCCAGTGGCATGACAACAGAACGACACACTTTGGCCTTCCCTCCTCGCTTTGTTTTCTGGGTGCGTCGCCATGTATGGTTTTTCTGAAAGAGAGAAGCATTTGAACCCTCACCCGTTGGAATGGCCAAGCTTGGCTGACCTCCATACTTCCTTCTTACTCATCCGGAAGAGCCTCTGAGATGGACGTATGGCAGTGTTGCCAACCTCGACCCCTTACAGAAATAGGGATTTCAGTGCCTGGAACTCCCCACCAGCGTGATCCTTGCTGAGAATTTGGGAGTTGAAGTCCACATGTCGACACGGAATCCAGGTTGGGGGAAGGATGACTCGATTCAATTGGCAGCTGAATCTTGCTTCAGGCAAGATTCATAAAGGCAGCAAACACACCTAAAAGTCCTCCTTCTTTTTTTTTCTTCAACAAAAACAACAACCCTGTGAGATGGGTTGGGCTGAGACAAAGATTTTTGACAGATCTGCTCTCTGCTATTAGAACATAGATTAATGAAGAATAACAGAATAATGAAGTTGGAAGGGACCTTGGACATCTTCTAATTCAATCATCTGCTCAAGCAGGTGACCCTATATTATTCTGGACAATTGGCCATTCAGTTTTCTTCTTTAAAACCTCCAGTGATGGAGCATCCATAACTTCTGGAGGTGGGCCGTTCCAGTGATTAATTGATCTCACTGTCAAGAAGTTTCTCCTTAGTTCTAGGTCAAAGCTCTCTTTAATGAACTTCCACCAGTTACTTCTTGTCCTGACCTCTTGCGCTTTGGAAAATAAAATCTCCTCTGTGACAGCCGCTCAAGTATTGGAAGACTTCTATCATATCCCCCCCCTCTAGCCCCTCTCTTCTGCATAATCATGGCACATGAGCATGCACTGTGGGGGCAATCTTGATTACACGTGTTCTGTAGAAGATGATGTGGTCATGCACCATGGTTAGAGCTAAGGTGGTGCAGTGGGTAGAGTGGAGTACTGCAGGCTACTTCTGCTGACTGCCGGCTGCCAGCAGTTTTGCAGTCTCACCGGCTCAAGGTTGACTCAGCCTTCCATCCTTCCAAGGTCAATAAAATGAGGACCCAGATTGTTGTGGGGCTATATGCTGCCTCTGTAAACAGCTGAGAGAGGGCTGCAAAGCACTGTGAAAAACACTGTGAAGCGGTATATAAGTCTAAGCGCTATTGCTATTACAATCCTATGAAACCCCGGGACTCATGAAATCTCTTCTGCCACTGAACTGGGACCCAACGATTCCTTACCTGCTCTTTTCAAGTAGATATGAACGGCCGAGTAATTTTCAGCGCTCTCTGACAAAGTGATCACATCTGTCACGTACTTGGATTTTTTAATTTGTAGTGTGGTTTTTCCATCAGGGCACAGGCCAGGAACTTCAAATGCCCCATTGTGGTCTGACTCTGTTAAGAACTTTGATGGCTTCGCTTGCAGATAGAGGCGGGCTCCAGCTGCCCGGGCACCATCTTGAAGGGAAACGGTGCCACGGAGTAAATGGTCTTGGCAGAAACATGCACTGCAGTCGGCATTCTCCCAACCCCTGGAGCAAGTCATGTTGCAAACTGAAATGTGTAAGAAAAGCATGAGTTACTCCAGATTATTTTATATATATATTGCCTCTTTCTCTGTAAAATCAGCCAGGCGAGGAAGAAGAGCAAACAAACCAGTCATTTTTCACCAGTGAATCTTCTAGAAGGGTTTTTTTTCTAAACCTCACAAAAATTCACAAAAGGTCTCAGCAACTCTGCAAGTATAATCAGTGTTGAGCTAGAAAGGAGAGGACATTCAGAAATAATCTGGAGAGCCACAGGTTCTCTATCGTGGGATGAATTGATCATCTTAGTGAGGGGTCTCCAATCTTGGCCCCTTTACGACGTTTGGATTTCAACTCCCAGAATTCTGGGAGTAAGATGATAAGATAAGATAAGACAAGACAAGACAAGACAGGATAAGATATAAGATAAGATATAAGATACAAAAGAGGTAAGGTAAGGTAAGGTAAGGTAAGATAAGATGATAAGATAAGATAAGATAAGATAAGATAAGATGAGATGAGATGAGATGAGATGAGATGAGATGAGATGATAAGATAAGATAAGATAAGATAAGATAAGATAAGATAAGATAAGATAAGATAAGATAAGATAACCTTTATTGTCTTTTTTTTTTACTGTGGGCACAACGGCACACATCAAAAATGAAATTTAGTTGCCCAGTCTCAAAGTGGAACCCATGCATGACACACACCTAACCATACTATATACACATATTTATTTATTTTATTTTATTTTATTTTATTTTATTTTATTTTATTTTATTTTATTATTTTATTATTTTATTTTATTTTATTTTATTATTTTATTATTTTATTTTATTTTATTTTATTTTATTTTATTATTTTATTTTATTTTATTTTATTATTATTTTATTTTATTTTATTATTTTATTTTATTTTATTATTTTATTTTATTTTATTTTATTTTATTTTATTTTATTATTTTATTATTTTATTTATTTTATTTATTTTATTTTATTTTATTTTATTTGACTTATGTACCACCCTATTCCCATAGGACTCAGGGCGATTTACAGACCCACACCCCTACATATACCTAACAAATAAATATTAAAGACTGTCCATCTTGAATATATAACGGAAGCCTGAGAGTTCACAAGGTTAACGCTGTATGGAACAAAACTGTGGCTGAATCTGGATATTCTGCTACGGATACCATGAAGCCCCCTCCTCCCAGAAGGTAACAAGGAAAACAGGTCGTGAAGAGGAAGTAAAGAGGCCAAGGTTGGAGACACCTGGCTTAGTGTTTCTCAGCCACTTTAAGATATGTAGATTTCAACTCCCAGAACTGAAGAACGGCTGGCTGGGGGATTCTGGGAGTTGAAGTCCACACTTCTTAAAGTGGCTGATGTTGAGAAACGCTAGTTTAGCTGATTTAGCTAAAACAAGAGATGCCCCCAATGAATCATGCAGAGGCAGAGGAAGGAGTTATGTCCAAAAGCTCGATCTTACTGCAATTCTGAAAATATCAAATACATTTTGAAGGCAGTGTTTGCTGTGGTGCCTATCTGAATCACCCCAAAGCAATGAAAATATTCATGCTCTCCCACAGCAGAAGGTTATTATTAAATTAGGCTGCAGCTAGGAATTCAAAAACATTCCTTAACTTTTCTCCTCTTAGGCATCCTGTTTAGGAGAGGAGAAAAGGAGGGTGACTCCCCAACCACAGAGTTGTAGTCCGTCGAACCTTGTAGGTAATCCAGATGGCCACAAGGTGGCAACAAGCTGCAGTCTTTTGTACCTCTTTGCTGCCATCTTGTGTTTGCAGCTAGATGTGCTCACCCTGCACGGACCTTTCTCCAAGGGCTAATAATCAATCATGGTACGAGCACAGCTGGCACAATCTCTTTTCCGCTGGGTCCCCCCCAGATGTTGCCACCATCTTATCTTCAGCCCCTGAGTGAGGCAGGCTTAAATCCTCTTTCACTTGCCCAGAAGCTGCTCCCCTCTTTTTCTACAGCAGCCCCCCTTTAGATGCCCTGGCTCCATACATCTTGTTAAACTCAATTTCACAGTCATCACGTTCTCGGAAAATACCTGTGCAAGGGGGTCCCAGACAACCCCTCTCTTCCTCACGGACGTCCTTGCAACGTGGATCCATGAAAGTACCTGCAAGGCATGTCCTTCTCCGAGTCTGCACCCCAGCTTGGTCACATTTTCCAGAACAGGGGCTCCATGTTGACCACGAAGACCAAACTGATTTGGAATTGCCAGCCGAAAAGCCTTGGAAGAAGACACAAGCCAGCAGCTGTCTTAAGAGGTTGAGCAAGATGAGTCGGAGAAGACTTGAAAAGCAAGGGTAGAACGAAACGACCTTCTTCTTGTGGAGTGAAGAATCTGGTGATGGCTTCTAGAAGCAGCTTCACTGCTTCCCCACCCTGATAGCAAGGTGTATGATGATGAGCTGGTTCGCCACAGTGAACATTACAAAATTGTTTGTCCTGGGTAGCTGCAAACTATCATGGGAGCCCTTTCAGCGTGACAGTGACACTCAAGTTTATTGGTTTTGCCTGATGGTGTGTGTGCTCTTTGCATTAACATTGATGAAGAATTTAATTTAATGTATTCAATTTGGCACCGAATGAGCATGTAATTGAAGCCCTGCCTCTTTTTAAACATGCAACTTGATTTTTTGGTTGTTTATGTCTTTGGAGATGCCTTGACCTCTTCATCTTTTTAAAGCTAAACTGAATAGGACAACCACATGGCTTTTAACGGGTTGCCTGAGTTTAATTTTCCAGAGCTCTAATAGTCTCTGCTTGCTATCAAGACTGACAAGTGAGATCTGCCTGACAGATCAAGTTCTACTCTTCTGTCCTGGAGATGAAATTTCTCTCCATGCCAGTTGTCTAGGTGTCATGCTAGTTTTCCTGGCAAAGTCAGAGCACGGGCTAGCTGTGATACAAAATTAAGTATGTTTTGTGAATGCAGTCAAATGCTCACATCTTCCAATAAAAAATGTCTATAGCTCAGGGCTGAACTGTGAAGTCCTTTGTTGGCTTTGTTGGCTTTGTTGGCTTCCAGAGGTTTCATGATCCAACAAGGTAACATCATCAGTGCCCCATCAGTGCATCTTCAGGTGACAATAAAGTGACAATAAAGTTTCTATTCTATTTTATTTCATTCCATTCCATTCCATTCTTTTGTAATTCTATTCTATTCTATTCTATTCTATTCTATTCTATTCTATTCTATTCTATTCTATTCTATTCTATTCTATTCTATTCTATTCTATTCCTATTTGGATAATAAAATGTCTGCAAGCTATCAATCAAGCAGATGTTTCATTACCCAGCTAGGGAACGTCATCAGTGCTAGAAGGCAAACCCCACTCTCTTCTAGCACTGATGATGTTACCTAATTGGGTAACGAAACGTCTGCAAGAAAGCAACCAAGCTCAAGGAGCACCAAGGCCTCCACTAGCATCTTCCTCCCAAAATGCGGCTCAGATCTTCCACCCCAGTGATGCCCTCGCTGTGATGTCCCGTTGCCTGGAGGCGGTTCGGGTCTGGATGGGGAGGAACAGACTTCAACTCAACCCTGACAAGACTGAGTGGCTGTACATTCCGGCATCCCGGGACATTCAAAATGTTCCATCTCTTTCTATGGGGGGTGAGCTCTTACCCCCCGTGGATAGGGCTCGCAACTTGGGAGTCCTCCTAGATTCACGGCTTACCCTGGAAGATCATATAGTGGCCGTGACTAGGGGGGCTTTCGCCCAGGTTCGCCTGGTGCGCCAGTTGCGGCCCTATCTGAACCGGGATGCCCTGTGTACGGTCACTCATGCGCTCGTGACCTCTCGCCTTGACTACTGTAATGCTCTCTACATGGGGCTTCCCTTGAAGACCACTCGGAGGCTCCAACTGGTACAGAATGCGGCCGCGAGAGTTGTCTTGGGAGTTTCCCGGTACTCCCATGTTACACCTTTGCTCCGCGAGCTGCATTGGTTACCAGTTGTCTTTCGGGTGAGGTTCAAGGTTTTGGTTACGATCTTTAAGTCCCTACATGGCATGGGTCCGGGATACCTCAGGGACCACCTGCTGCCGGCATCAACTCCCCTCCGCCCTGTGCGTTCCCACAGAGAGGGCCTCCTCAGGGTGCCGCCAGTCAAGGAATGCCGACTGGTGGCCCCCAGGGGGAGGGCCTTCTCTGTGGGCGCTCCGGCATTATGGAACCAACTGCCGGTAGAGCTCCGGACGGCATCAGACCTCCGAACTTTCCGTCGTGGCCTGAAGACCCACCTATTTGAAATGGCTGGTCTGGCCTGACGGGGGATTATGGGTTTTAATTTGTCGTTTTAGATTTGTATTACTGTTTTAACTGGGCATGGGTTTAATCTTTTTTAATTTTTGTATTGTCTTTTTTATATATGCCCTGTGAACCGCCCTGAGTCCCTACCAAGGAGAAGGGCGGTATACAAATTAAATAAAACTTAAACTTAAACTTAAACTCCTAGAGATCCCTTGCATCGACATCCCATAGTATTGCCTTTCTTCTTATTTGCACCCCTCCCCTCCTGAAAAATTAAACACACCTCTTACCTGGAGGACAGAGAAAACGCACGGCATAATTGAAGCATGTTTGCCCCAGGGGCTGCTCCTTATTCAGGCACCAGAACCCTTCATGGACGCTGGAGTGGACCACCTGACCTGAACTGGCTGCGGGGACCCAGTCGGTGGTCCGGGCTTCAAGGCGGATGGGTCTTGGACACACCCTGCTCGGGTAATAGAAGCGAATGGCATCCAGGCGCTCGTAATCACCGTTCCCTCCGGGGTGATCAATGTTGAACCAGCTGGTCCACATTTCTTGGTCTGAAGCAGAGAGAAAGATGAGCTGCAAATTGTACGGCCACAGAAAGGGGGAATGGTCACCTTTATCAAGTAGACCAGACAGGAAACAGACAGGCCATAGTACAGGCAGTCCTTGACTTACAATCGTTTGTTTAGTGACTGTCCAAAATTAGAGTGGCACTGGAAAAAGTTTCCCCTCTTCCATTAAAACATACGAAGAACAGCTACGGGACTTGGGTTTGGCTAGTCTAAAGAAAAGAAGAAATAGGGGAGACACAATAGCAGTGTTCCACTATTTGAGGGGCTGCCACCAAGAAGAGGGGGTCACGTTATTCTCCAAAGCACCAGAGGGCAGGACAAAAAAAATGGTTGGAAACTGATCAAAGAGAGAAGCAACCTGGAATTAAGAGTGAGGACAATTAACCAGCGGAACAGCTTGCCACCAGAAATCGTGGGCGCTCCATCACTGGAGATTTTTAAGAAGATTCACTTGTCTGAGATGGTAATATAGGTTCTCCTGCTTGAGCAGGGGGCTGGACTAGAAGACCTCCAAGGTCCCTTCCAGCTCTATTCTATTCTAAAGGGATTTATGGTTTTCACACAATTATTGCAGCGTCCCCGTGTCAGGTGATCAAAATTCAGTTGCTTGGCAACTGGCATTTGTTTGGGACAGTTGCACTGTCCCGTGGTCACGTGATCAACATCTGTAACCCTCCCAGCTGGCTTCCCACAACCAAAATCAAAGGGGGAAGCCAGATTTGCATAACGGTCACATAATTTACGTAACAACTGCAAGGCTTTGCTTAACAGTTATGACAAGGGTAAAAAAAGATCATAAAATAGGGCAAAACTCACTTGATTGCCTTGCTTAGCAGTGCAAATTTTGACCTCGATTGTGGTTGTAAGTCAAGGATTACCTCTAGCTAAGTTTACTTTATTGCAAAGTTACATTAATAGAACCTTGCAATTCTCCCACCATCTCCTTTACAGTTGAAGAAAACTAGGGAAGGTCCCTTATGAGCAACTTGCCCCACGTACTATCCAATTTCCTGGAATTTCTGTTTTTGCCACACTGATTTCAAGCACTCAAAGTAATGGAGAAAGAAACATAAGATTAAATAACCTTTATTGTCTTTTTTTACTATGAGCACACTGGCCCATGTTAAAAATGAAATTCTGTATATATACACCACATACACACACACACACACACATTACTTGATAAGATTAAAAACGCAAATCCCAGGCATATTAAAATTAACAAACTAAGCGAACACTGGGATGGAATAAGAAAAACTAAAACGGTTTTTATTGTTAAAAGATCAAGCATTCGTTGGCTAACTGCCAACGTCCTCAGGATGGAAACGCTGGGCTGGGGAGATCGCGTTTATACTATTGGTGTCTGCACTCCACTCATGGTCTGTTTGCTGAGGTTGGCCGTATTTCTTTGAGACGTTGCGCATCCATTTTTGGGGAATGTAGTTGTCTCTGGGTGTCTGTTGTCAAAAGTGGATTGTTGACAGTTCCGTGTGTTATAGCCATAGCTCATTGCCCGTGTTCTTATACCAGAGGTTCTAAATAGTTAATATATATATTAATCACTGTCCATCTTGAATACATAACGGAAGGAGGAAACTTGAGAGTTCACAAGGTTGATGCTATATGGAATAAAACCGTGACTGAATCTGGATGTTCTGCTTTAGATACCACGAAGCCTCCTCCTCCTCCCAGAAGGTAACAAGGAAAACAGGTCGTGAAGAGGATGTGTAGCATCCCAGACAATCTTGTGGAACTTGCTCAAACATTGCTTATATGCCATGTCCTGGATGGAAGGGAGTGAACTGCTAATAATCTTTTCTGCCGTCCTCACCACTCTCTGAACCACCTTCCTGTCCGAAGCAGTGATGCTTCTAAGCCAGACTGTGATGCTGTATGACAGGATGCCCTCTACAGAAAGTGGTCAGGACAGGGGAAGGAAGATGTGCTTTTCTCGTGCGACACCGAAAATGCAGGCGCTGCTGTGTCTGCTTCACCAGTGTCTCGCTGTTGAGTATCTACACATTGATGTAGGATGGAGTCAGGAGAAACCCTGTTCTGTCCACAGCATTTGTGGTTAGGAGACCCTGTGTATTTCACTCGGGATGGGGGATAAAGGCTGCACACAGCTTTTAAAGATGTCTTTGATTTCAAACACTTTGTGTTTGTGGCAATTCATCTAACATTAATCTTCAGAGTAAGCTGCTTGGTAAACACTTAGCAAAGCTGAGAATCCCCTTTGGGATTCACGATGTCAGGCAACGTCCGCCTTATAAACCTGGACAAAGATGTTGACAACCCAGGTAGACGTAAAAGTTTTAACTTTTAGCAGAAGGAGTGCTAGCCAGAATGAATTAGGCTGCAGCTAGGATTAATTTGTTTTCCATTATCTAAGAGTATAGAGGCAGACTGATAGGATCTTTCATAAATTAAGCCATTTTAATTTGTTTTTTTAAAAAACATAATAGCAACCATATGGCATCTTAATTCTTTCTTAAAACAGAACTGCCTGGAGTGGAAAATGACTTACTGTCTGAATTGTGTTTTGTCAAAAGGCTGTAGGGTTTTCGTCCAGCGGCGATCCAGCGCACTGATTGTTTTAAAATCCGTTCACCTTAGGGAGGGGAAAGACAGAAACCAAAGTAAATGCTGAAAAAGTGAAAAAAGAGAGAGAATAGGCTGTTTTTAAAATCTGGCTTTCCCCCAATATGCTGGGGCCAAGAAATTAGGGTGAACCCAACACGTAGGCTAAATAAGATACGTCATTTGTTGTCCATCTTGGCACACTGAATATTGTTTAATCAGTGTCATTGTTTTTAGAGTTGGTTTAATTTTGGTTTAATTTTGGCTTTCTGTGTTAATTTTAAAAAAAAAACTAACTCAGTACTATTCTGAGTTGCGAAAATGAGATTGGGGGGGAAATATAAATTGTTTAAATAAATAAACTAGCTCCAAGCCAGCAGCATTTGTAGGGGGGTTGAATTCTGCAAGATGGTAGGCACAGAATCACAATAGCAGCCTCTCATATTTTATATGTGCAGGTGGGCTTCAGTTGCATCACCCACCATAATCACAGATTTGGAAGGAACCTTGGAGATATTCTAGTCCAGAGGTTCCCAAACAGGGGTGCGAGACAATATTCCAGGGGGTGCAAAAACTTGGCTTTTCAAAATTACAGTGTATATGCATAATTCGTTGCTGTTATTTTGAACTTTTGTAAGGGGTGCGAGAATAAGTCAGAAGCGTTTTATTTATTTATTTATTTAGATTTATATACCGCCCTTTCCCGAAGGACTCAGGGCGGTTTACAGGGCATTTAAAAGAAAATCAATACAAACGTTAAAACAAATTAAAAAAGATTAAATAAAACCCTGAGAAAAATAAAAAACCCAGTTAAAATTAAAATTAAAAAGTTTTAGGGGTGTGGGGTATAGAAAAGGTTGGGAGCTGCTGTTCTAGTCCAACCCCCTGCTTAGGCAGGAAACCTTATACTGTTTCAGACAAATGGTTGTCCAGTCTCTTCTTAAAAATGTTCAGCATTGGAGCACCCTCAACTTCTGAAGGCAAGTTTGTTAGGCATATGGTGTTAGCCTACAATGTTGGGTTGAAAATATATTAACCATGATATTATGTCTTTAAGATGTTAATTGGCCAATGGGTGTGTAAGTGTTCTCATGGCCATAAGAGGGAGCTAGTAACATAGCTTCTTTCTCTCTCTGAATTCACTGCTCTCTGCTATTACTGTTTTTGCTCTGTGATAAACCTGAACTGTGTATTGACCTCTGGACTGGTAAGAAGACTTTGTATTTTGGATTGCTACTTGGACTGTTTATTTTTGACTGTGCATTTTTTTTATTTTTACACCACCTCAAAAGTAAACTACTTTTTGCTTTTACAACTCAGTGTACTCTTGTGGTTACTGTGTGACTCTTACTGCTCTCAGTACCCTTCCTTGTCTGTGCAACTCTTTGGTAGCACAAGGAGACCTCTGCACAACAAAATCCTTAAGAAAGTTGTTCCACTGGTTAAATGTCCTCACTGTCAGCAAATCTCTCCTTAGTTCTAGGTTGCTTCTGTCTTCCATCTATTGCTTCTTGCAATGACTTATATCCTACATATATTTTGACCTATCTCTGCATTTATCCATATAGGGGTAATATTCAGTTATATTCATATAGTTTTCTTGATGGCCTAAGGCAGGGGTAGGCAACCTTGGCTCTTTTATGATTCGTGGACTTCAACTCCCAGAATTCCTGAGCCAGCATGGCTCAGCTTGGAAACCTCTCTCTCTCCCCTCAGCATGGCTGGCTCAGGAATTCTGGGAGTTGAAGTCCACAAGTCATGAAGGAGCCACGGTTGCCTACCCCTGGCTTAAGGAAAGCAGTTTGGCATTCCTTTCTCTGGGAAGAACTCAGTTGTAACCTTTTTTTCCATCACTGCGGTTAAAAAAAAAGGCATTTTATAAAACCAGAGTGCAGCCTAAAACATTGACCAAAAAGCTTTACGGTCCAGTCTGTTTATCTCATTTTCTCCAAATAGATAGGAAGGTTTTGCTTCAGTAGCTCTGATATGAGTTAGAGACTCCTCTGAGGTTTTGGCTGGTAGGGAAGTACTGGGCAGGAACAGGTCCAGCTGCAAGTCCCACATCTAAGAAGCAGTGGTGGGATTCAAATATGTGAACAGCCAGTTCTCTGTGTGGATGCCACTTCCTGAAGTCCATTCTGGGCCTGGGCAACAAAAAATTAGCTACCAGTTCTGTCAAGATGGTGCGAACTGGCTGAATCCCACCACTGCTACGAAGTGTACAATACACATTAATCATTATGGAAAAATGTCGTGCATCTGGTGGCTAAGACTTGTTTGGCCCAGTCACAAAAAAGCAAACCCATGGATCGGTTTCAAGCTCTCTGTTCCTAAATCCTGCAAATGTTTGAGAAGATAGGTGTCATCCAGTAATTATAGTAATGATGTAATAATGACTAGTAATTCGTTAAAATAATAATCAACCAAAGCTAGTCAAAGTGGAAAGGCAGGCAGTTCAATACAGATTGAAAGTGTACATCTATGATGACCATATTTTCTTGGGAAAAAAAATAAAGGATTGTAAAAGGAGCAAATCTGAAACAGGTTCATAAGAATAAAGAAATGTTTATGTTTCTAACTCTGCTTTACAAAGGGAATTTCAGGAGCGAAACCTGGAAAGATTTTACAAAGCTGTGTATTCTAATAAAAACATATAAAATCAAACAGCTTATGTAAATTTCCTTTAAACAGACAAATCAATTTGTCTATTTTTCACATAAATGTGAAAGACCAAGCATTAAATTGTACTATTTGCATGGTAAAAATTCAATGACCAAAGTAAAAGACAGAAGTCCTTTTAACTAAAGAGACATAGATTATATTCAAGCAACATATTTAACTATACAGGGTCAATTTAATATTTTTTAATTTGGTTTTTTTTAACTTTTGTATGGTGGATTTTTTAATTTCCTGTAAACCGCCCTGAGTCCTCAGGGAATAGGGCGGTATATAAATGTAACTAAATAAATAAATAAAATAAACTAAATTAATAAAAAAAATGTGACATGCGCCCAAAATATTAAACTTCGTTAGTTTTCCATCTGGGTTGTCTTTATAATGTAAAAATGAAAAGATGGAAAAAATATGTTTCCAGATGATTTAGATTTAACAATACATTAAACAAGTGGGCTAATTTTATGCTAATATTATATTAATAATTTACAGATTTTTTTCCTTTCCTTTCTTTTAAACACTCATTCATTTTATTTGTACCATATTCTATAACAGAATATATAGAAACATCTGGACTTCTCTTTCGGTGACTTAACATATCTCGTGAACCCAGCATTTCTGGCTTATTTGTGCTTCGTTGTGAATCAGAAAATAGATTGAATGTATTGTTTGGAGAGAAAAAAAAGGGGGGGATATTTTTAGTGTTCCCAATCATGCAAAATCAGTGCAACAACCACTCAGGAATTTAAAAGTTAGTCTGAAAAAGTCATAGGTTGGGCACTTGGTCTCTAAAAGGTTCGCCATCACTGCCCTACACCATTTCAGACCAATGACTGTCCAGTCTCTTCTTAAAAACCTCCAGTGTTGGAGCATTCACAATTTCTGGAGGCAGGTTGTTCCACTGATTAATTTTTCTGACTGTCAGGAAATTTCTCCTTAGTTTATGTTTATGTTTATGTTTATGTTTATTGGACTTATATACCGCCCTTCTCCCGTAGGACTCAGGGCGGTTCACAAGGTATTTAAAATAATACAAATTACAACAGTTAAAAACAGTTAAAATAATTAAATTTAGTCCTTGAATAACGTATAAAACCCCTGTTAAACTCCAATTAAAACCCAATTAAAATAAAATTAAAATTAAAAATTCTCAGTCCTGTCCGGAAAGCTCAAAGAGCCAGGTCTTCAGGTCCCGGCGGAATGAGCGAAGGTCAGGGGCAGTCCTGAGCTCTACGGGCAGCTGGTTCCAAAGGGCAGGCGCACCCACAGAGAAGGCCCTCCCCCTGGGTGTTACCCGCCGGCAATCTTTTGCCGCCAGCACCGTGAGAAGGCCCTCCCTGTGGGAGCGCACAGGACGAAGGGAGCTTGATGCCGGCAGCAGGTGTTCCCTCAGATATCCTGGACCCTCGCCATTTAGGGCTTTATAGGTCATCACCAGCACCTTGAATCTCACCCGGAGGGCAACCGGGAGCCAATGCAGCTCGCGGAGCAGAGGTGTTACATGGGAGTATCGGGAAACCCCCATCACAACTCGCGCGGCTACATTCTGCACCAGCTGAAGCCTCCGAGTGGCCCTCAAGGGCAGCCCCATGTAGAGAGCGTTGCAGTAGTCTAAGCGGGAGGTCATGAGTGCATGAGTGACTGTGCGTAGGGCATCTCGGTCCAGGTAGTTCTAGGTTGATTGGCCGTGTGACAGGTGATCAAGTGTGTAAAGCAACCCTACCATTTTGAACATCTGAGGAAGGTCAGCCATGCTCACCAGAAATGCAGGCAACTACAAGAAGAAGGAAGGCAGGCAGAAGCTGTCTCTGTGGTTCAATCATCCTTTAACTCCCGAACAGGATTCTCAGATGCTAATTTCCAAGCAGATCAGACGGATCTTGATCATCGGGCACTCTGGTTTTAAAGTCTCCTTGGGCTTCCAAATGGAAGAACAACCTGGGAAGAAGAAAACAAGACACATTTTACCTCAGTATGGGCTCGGTCTGGAAGGATTTTGTTCCCATTTTCCTCTTAACTACTCTCTTGGGAGTAGGCAAATTGAACAATGAGCTCATGACCTCAGGGAGTCTTCTCCTTGAGCGTTTCAGTTGGACATGGTACCAACTCTTAACGTTAGAAAATGAGTTGTCCAGCCCTGGTTTAACTTATGGGAACAAGGGGAAATGTTTTCCCCAAACTCCTGACATTAACTGCGTCAGGATAAGAACAGAGATGCTTGCAGAAGTCCTTGGTCCTGAG
The DNA here is from genome assembly GCF_964194415.1 of Vipera berus. Taxonomy (NCBI): domain Eukaryota; kingdom Metazoa; phylum Chordata; class Lepidosauria; order Squamata; family Viperidae; genus Vipera; species Vipera berus. The sequence goes on along the minus strand of NC_138215.1, from coordinate 8,189,440 downwards.
GCAGTCCAACAAGCCTGACGGTGCTCCCTCTGATCTTCGTATCACACGATAAAAGGTAAACACAGGCAAATGCAAATTCTTTCTTTGCGATTTATATAGTTATTTCATGGTTTAAATACACCCACGTTTCATTCCATGAAGGCTAAATTGTATGATGAACGGTTGAGGGAGCTAGGTATATCTAGCCCAGGGGTAGGCAACCTTGGCTCTTTGATGACTGGTGGACTTCAACTCCCAGTGCTGGCTCAGGAATTCTGGGAGTTGAAGTCCACGAGTCATCAAAGAGCCAAGGTTGCCTACCCCTGACTAGCCTATCGAAGAGACGGATTGGGGTGGGAGACATGATAACTGCCTTCCAGTTCTTGAAGGGCTGTCACAAAGAAGAGGGGATTGACGTAGTCTCCAAAGCACCTGAAAACAGGACAAGAAGTTGCGGGATGAGGTTTATTAAAGAGAGATCCAACCTAGAAGTCAGGAGAAATTTTTTTGACAGTGAGAACAATTAATCAGTGGACTACTTGCCTCCTGGATGTGTGGGTGCTCTGTTGCTGGAGGTTTTTTTAAAAAAAAAAATAAACTAAAAAAACCATTTGACTGGGATGGCGGCACAAGGCTCCTGCCTTGAGGTCTCTTCCAAACCCTCTGATTCTATGTTCCATGTAACTTTGTCTACATGCTTCAGCTCTGGTCTTGAATCTCTTCTGCAGATTGTCCTTTCCTATAACCCCGTAGGAGATCCCTTTGGAGAAGGATGAACCATCTCCAGAACCAAAATGATTCAGGAATGAAGAACTGACCGGACTGTTTTGTATATTTTTTTCCTGTTAAGATGGAACTTACTTTGAGGCATAGCTAAGAACAATATAGCTTGTCCCTGCCTCCATCCAATATTATTCACAACCAGATAGGGATCTAGCCAAAAATGGGCATTTTGATCAAAACACCCACGGTCCCTCTCCACTCCCACTCAAGTTCTCAAGATCCAGATACACCTCCACATAAAGGTAAAGTAAAGGTAAAGTTTCCCCCGCACATGCGTGCTAGTCGTTTCCGACTCTAGGGGCCGGTGCTCATCTCTGTTTCAAAGCCAAAGAGCCAGCGCTTCTCCGAGGACGTCTTCCGTGGTCATGTGGCCGGCATGACTAGACGCCAAAGGCGCACGGAACGCTGTTACCTTCCCACCATAATGGTCTCTATTTTTCTACTTGCATTTTTACGTGCTTTCAAACTGCTAAGTTGGCAGAACACCTCCACATACGGTACTGTAATCTTCATTTAATTTTGGAAATAAATGTCTACTCTTTCTTTCATTTTTTATTTTTTTAAATAAATTGTCGTTGAGGGTAGAACTGTTACTAAGCTTTATAAAAGAAGCTGGAAGGACTACAATGGCATCTCACAAGCCATTTCACGTGGCATTGTCTGCATGTTTTTAAGCCTCGCATCATACTCATGAGGACTAGAAACATTTTATTTCACAAAATGAACGGCATAACCTCTAGAATGCCACCTTCTATCTCCAGTGTCAGATTGCAAAAGATGATATGTAGGTTTGAAGAACAGGATTCACCTGGTAACTGAATTGGAGGGAGGGATTCTCAGTTAATCATAAATTAACCAAACAGGCATATTCTTACACTGTGTTTAAATTACTACACCCCCACAATTTAAAATGTACAATATCATTGCAAAGTCTTTTTCTGATCTGAGTAAGCCTGTTGTGTGAATTGGAATAAAACCAAGACTTGTTCAGACTAGGATATTTCTGAAAGACACATTTGAAGCTGCAATTTTAAAAATCTTATAGGTAAATTTAAGTAAGATTGAAGAGGCATGAAAGTGCTTGTAACTAAATACATACATATGGAAAAAACATAACTTGCCAGGGTGAGGACATTTAAACACATACATTCACACACACATATATGCACTATTTGCAATTTGATAATTCTGGGAACATGTCAGGAACATTATGCACGGGAGAGAGAATATGTGTGTGAATTTTCCATCTGACTATATATTTCCATGGGTCCAAAATCCGGACTGGGATATATCTAGAATTGGAGAACCAAGTAAAAAAAGACACAGTTGGACTTCAAAGTATCGAATTAAACATATTGTTGATTTTTTTCTCAATGTACGGTTTACCTCTCTTAGGCTAGCCTTTGGTTTTTGCACTCTGACAGTGCATCCCTCCTCAAAAATAAGGTTCAGGCACTTTGGGGCCATTTATTTCTAGATCTATGTCTTTTCAGAACTGCAGATTTAACCTTTTTTTCCCCTCTATGATGTGCACGCCTTAGCGGGAAGAATAGAACTAAATTGCCTTCATGATAGGAACAAATTAGAAACCATTCTTTCATCCCGGTTATTCCTCATAAGTTTCCCATTCAAGATACAGTAAAATAATTTTAAAAAAAAAATCCATGTGTTTGAATCTGCCTTCAAACTGCTTCCCATCTAAAAAAAATACACTACAGTCCTAACCTTCTGCCCAGGCTGATAAAGCACCATGCAAAGAGTCATTTCTTGCCCTGTGTTACATGTAGAGATATGTCTGCACCTCCCCAAACACCTTTCTTAAATAAACGCTCAATTAACAATAATGTTATACTCTGCCTTTGTTTGCAAAAAAAATTAAAAAAAGTTACACTACAGCATTACCTACTCCAAGTAACACTGGAAGTCATTAGCCTTCATGGCTGCAAATTGTGTTGTTCCGTTCAGTTAAAATCTAGGGATTCTAAATTGTAGAAAGTCTTTAAGCTTACCAACTTTTCCAGTCTTGTCTGAAGTCCCGTTCAAGGCATCTGTTTTCAGCATTTCCTAAAGGCGGGAGGGTCCCTTTTATAGCGCTGCTTGGATTTCGGGGGGGGGGGGGGTTGGCACTGAGCCATACAGATGGAAAACCTGCTTTGAACACAAGGAAACCAGAGCCTGTATAAATGCAAGGGAGAGAATGGGAAGTCAGGGATATGTATATATATATATATATATATATATATATATATATATATATATATATATATATATATATATATATATATATATACTGCTCAAAAAAATAAAGGGAACACTTAAACAACATAATGTACTGTATTTAATAGTAGGTTGTCTTATTTTCTGTTCCCTTTATTTTTTTGAGCTGTGTGTGTGTGTGTGTATACATATATACATATACATATATACATATATACATATATACATACATACATACATACATACATACATACATACATATATATATATATATATATATATATATATATATATATATATATATATATATATATATGCACAATTAAAACAACTGCACCCGTTGGTTCTCACAGTGGGAAGCCCCTCTTTAGGAAGAATGCTGACCACCGAATTGGAAAGACTGTAAATTATGCTGACCACCGAATTGGAAAGACTGTAAATTATTTATTTGATGTCAAGTTCTGGAAAAAGAAACCAATCTCCATGTTGGAGGAATTGCTTGGAAAGGAGGGGGGTCCATGGTGCTCTCCGAGCTTGGTGGTTTTCTTGCAGATGTTTCATTACCCAAACTAGATAACGTCGTCAGTGCTAGTACGGAGTGGGGCTTGCTCAGAGCAAACGTTAATGATGTCCCCTAGTTTGGTAATGAAACGTCTGCAAGGAAACCACCAAGCTCGGAGAGCACCAAGGACCCCACAATCCTCCTCCTCCTCCCATTCTCCTCTTCTTTGCAAAGCCCACTCCCTCCTAACACTGATGATGTTACCTGGTTTGGCAATGAAACATCTGCAAGGAAACCACCAAGCTCGGAGAGCACCAAGGACCCCATAGTCCTCCTCCTCCCATTCTCCTCTTCTTTGCAAAGCCCACTCCCTCCTAACACTGATGATGTTACCTGGTTTGGCAATGAAACATCTGCAAGGAAACCACCAAGCTCGGAGAGCACCAAGGACCCCATAGTCCTCCTCCTCCCATTCTCCTCTTCTTTGCAAAGCCCACTCCCTCCTAACACTGATGATGTTACCTGGTTTGGCAATGAAACATCTGCAAGGAAACCACCAAGCTCGGAGAGCACCAAGGACCCCACAATCCTCCTCCCATTCTCCTCTTCTTTGCAAAGCCCACTCCCTCCTAACACTGATGATGTTAATGAAACGTCTGCAAGGAAACAACCAAGCTCGGAGGGCACCAAGGACCGTACAGTCCTCCTCCTCTTCTCCTCCCCCTCCCCTCCTCCTGCCTGTATGTATGTGTACTACATATGCAACACACATAAAAAACCCAGACAGAGCTTCAATTGCGCCATTACGGCTGCCATCTTGTCATCTTTGATCACACCCTGAAGATGCCGTACAACCAAGGCCTTTCGGTTAATCTGTTTGATCCCATCTATCCACCCTCAACTATTATTTTCTCCATTAATTTTGTCCCTAAGTTGCTTTTTTTTTCTTTCCAAAAGGCAACCGGAGTTTCTTGGTTTTTCCTTGAAGACATTTGGCTTCTCATCCGTGAAGTTTCTTAAGAACTAAAGATGCTTCTGAGATGAGAAGCGAAACGTCTTCAAAGAAAAACTAAGAAACTCCGGTTGCCTTTTGAAAAAGTACTTTTGGGACTACCATAACCTGGATGACTGAAAATCTCCATAGACAACCTCAATTAATTTTCTTCAACCTTGCTAAATCAAATTGTTTTGTTTTTTTCCAATTCATCATAGCACAGGAAATAACCTTAACAGAAATATGCAAGAAACTTTGTTTAAGCTAAGGGGTTTGAAATATTCTTTATTTATTTATTTAGAAGATTTATAGGGCCGCCCACTCGCTCTCAACGAGACTGGGCAGATTAGAAATGCTTTAAATGCTGGGAAGTGAGATAACATTTGGAAGTGGCTCAGGCAGACAATTCCCTGATTCCCTGGAGCGTAAAAAAGAGTGAGGAGGTCTAGCACAGTCAGGCGGTTAAGATTCCGTTATCAGAGCCAATCTCAGTGAAAATGGTTTTAGCCTTTCGGTAATTTTCTGGTCTGGTCTGGTTTATTTGGTGGGGCTGACAGTCATTCAGTTGGGCAACCTCCCTAAAGCATATGAGTTCCTGCTTACTTCTCAGCCTTTAATTATTAAGATTGATTGATTGGATTCTCTGGCAGTCTTTGATATAAATAGAATAGAATAGAATAGAATAGAATAGAATAGAATAGAATAGAATAGAATAGAATAGAATAGAATAGAATAGAATAGAATAGAATAGAATAGAATAGAATAGAATAAAGTTACAAAAGAATGGAATGGAATGGAATGGAATAGAATAGAATAGAATAGAATAGAATAGAATAGAATAGAATAGAATAGAATAGAATAGAATAGAATAGAATAGAATAGAATAGAATAGAATAGAATAGAATAGAACAGAACAGAACAGAATAGAATAAAGTTACAAAAGAATGGAATGGAATGGAATGGAATGGAATAGAATAGAATAGAATAGAATAGAATAGAATAGAATAATGAAATGGAGAATAGAATAGAATAGAATTAGAATAGAATAGAATAGAATAGAATAGAATAGAATAGAATAGAATAGAATAGAATAGAATAGAACAGGAATAGAATAGAATTAAAATAGAATAGAATAGAATAGAATAGAATAGAATAGAATAGAATAGAATAGAATAGAATAGAATAGAATAGGATAGGATAGGATAGGATAGGATAGGATAGGATAGGATAGAATAGAGTTACGAAAGAATGGAATGGAATGGAATGGAATGGAATGGAATGGAATGGAATAGAATAGAATAGAATAGAATAGAATAGAATAGAATAGAATAGAATAGAATAGAATAGAACAGGAATAGAATAGAATAGAATAGAATAGAATAGAATAGAATAGAATAGAATAGAATAGAATAGAATAGAATAGAATAGAATAGAATAGAATAGAATAGAATAGAGTTATGAAAGAATGGAGTGGAATGGAATGGAATGGAATGGGAATGGAATGGAATAGAATAGAATAGAATAGGATAGGATAGGATAGGATAGGATAGGATAGGATAGGATAGGATAGAATAGGATAGGATAGGATAGGATAGGATAGGATAGGATAGGATAGGATAGGATAGAATAGAATAGAGTTACGAAAGAATGGAATGGAATGGAATGGAATAGAATAGAATAGAATAGAATAGAATAGAATAGAATAGAATAGAATAGAATAGAATAGAATAGAACAGAACAGGAATAGAATAGAATAGAATAGAATAGAATAGAATAGAATAGAATAGAATAGAATAGAATAGAATAGAATAGAATAGAATAGAATAGAATAGAATAGAATAGAATAGAATAGAGTTACAAAAGAATGGAATGGAATGGAATGGAATGGAATGGAATGGAATGGAATGGAATAGAATAGAATAGAATAGAATAGAATAGAATAGAATAGAATAGAATAGAACAGAACAGGAATAGAATAGAATAGAATAGAATAGAATAGAATAGAATAGAATAGAATAGAATAGAATAGAATAGAATAGAATAGAATAGAATAGAATAGAATAGAATAGAAGCTGGAAGGGACCTTGGAGGTCTTCTAGTCCAACCCCCTGCTCAAGCAGGAGGACCTATACCATCTCAGACAAGTGACTGTCCAGTCTCTTCTTAAAAATCTCCAGTGATGGAGCGCCCACGATTTCTGGTGACAAGCTGTTCCACTGGTTGATTGTCCTCACTGTCAGGAAATTTCTCCTCAATTCCAGGTTGCTTCTCTCTTTGGTCAGTTTCCAACCATTGTTTCTCATCCTTCCCTCTGGTGCTCTGGTGAACAACCTGGCCCCCTCTGCCTTGTGGCAGCCCCTCAGATACTGGAACACTGCTATTCCTAAGAACATCTCCAGATTTCTACTCAAAGAACTCTTATCTTCTTCCACTCTTTCTCAGTGTCCAGATTTCACAGCTATAAAAAACATTGCGTTAACCTTTCCAGTCTTCACTTTCATCATGAGGTCCTTCCTGATCTTGTCTAAAGTCATCATGGCCTTCCTCTGCAGGATGAAGACCTGATTCTATGAAAGCAAAAGCAGCCAGTAGTTCATTTTGGTAGTGTTTTCAGCATGAGTTGGAGGCAAGAATACAATTTGGGAAATATATCAAGTTCAGAGCTACTCCTGTTTTTTAAGCTTTCCAGCTCAACAACGAGATGAGCCAAGACAAAGGGAAAATTGTTTGCTAAGTTAACACAGACGTATAATAGCTAGCCTCTAATTGCATATATTTGCACAGTAGAAGAACAAAAACAGATGAGATCATTGGATTTTACAACGTGGGCTTCTTTGGCATTAAAAAGATCTCCTTAGGGCCCTGAAAGGCAGACAGGCTCCCGTAATTGTGTCTTAAGCAAATGTTCTTATGGTCTAACTTCTCTAAGGGGCGGTAAAGGTGAATGTGAAAAGCTGTGACATGATAGCACTGTTCTAATATTTGAAGTGCTGCCACAAAGAAAAAGGGGGGCAACCTATTATTCTCCAAAGCACCTGAAGGAGGACAAGAAGCACTGGATGGAAACTAACCAAGGAGAGATGCATCCTGGAACTAAGGAGAAATTTCCTATCAGTGAGAACAATCAACCAGTGGAACGGCTTGCCTCCAAACATTGTGGGTGCTCCAACATTGGAATTTTTAAAGAAGAGACTGGACAGCCACATGGCTGAAATGGTGTAGGGTCTCCTGCTTGAGTAGGGGACTGGACTAGTAGACCTCCAAGGGCCCTTCCAATTCTGTTATTCTGTTTTATATTCTGTTATAAATGAACCTGTACGGTATATGCTGAGTCTGTCATCTCCTCCCAGTTTGTGGAGAAACATGCTGTTCTTTATACGAATGGACTACGTAGGCGATGGAAAAGAAGGCAGAGAAAGTAAACTCCAAAATATTGCCACAAAGAAGAGGGAGTCAACTTATTCTCCAAAGCACCTGAGGGCAGGACAAGAAGCAATGGATGGAAATTGATGAAGGAGAGAACCAACCTAGAAATAAGTAACAACAATTAATCAAGGGGTTGAAGACTTCCAAGGTGCCTCCCAATTCTATTATTCTGTTATTTCTCAGACATTTTCGGACACTGTCCAGCTTCACAGTCTTCTGTAGTGAGGTTTTTTTTTTACTCCTTGGACATGACTTGAAGAGAGAAAGTCCATGTGAGTGATTTTGAGTAGGGAGTATAACCTGAGAGAAATGAATGAGGTAGTTTAATCAGAGAAACCATGACTTCATAGCTAAGAACATGCATATTCTTCTCACCTTTGGAAAGATCTGGACCAGGTGTGTCCGATCTGCAGCCCATGAGCCACATACAATCTCTGGGGAGGTAATAATGCAGCCCCACAATATCACAAACTTTTAACATTATTATGTGCATTGATATACATTAACTATATTAATATAGTTTATATGTGACCCAAGATAATTCCTCTTTACTCAATGAATTCCCATATCAAGAGGATGCACAGTTTTGGGAAGGCTGCATAGCACTTTCCTTGATTGACTATGTACAATATCTGTCTTCTCCCTCTATATCAGGGGTCCCCAACCCCAGGTCCGTGGACTGGTCCCAGTCCGTGGCATGCCAGCAACCAGTCCGTAAAAACAAGCAAATTCCCATCTGCGGGATACAGGCAGCACACAAAACCACGCACCTTCCAGTCCGCGGAAAAACTTCTCACCACGTAACCAGTCCCTGGTGCCCAAAAGGTTGTGGACCTCTGCTCTGTATCATAGCCAGCTCCTTGTTCTTCTCTTCAGAAGAACCCATTGTCCATTGCACAACTGGCCAAGTTCTTCATGCAATCGGGCACCTATAGGTCAGGCTCAGGCACCATCCCAGCCAAGAGTGAGTCATTTCTTCCTCCTTTACATAAGAGGACATTTGATTCAGGTTGGTTTGTGGAGACCCATGACCTGTAACCTCTGCACACGTGACATCATCCGGCTTCTCTAATAATCTCTCCCCTCCCTGTACCGAACAATGTTGGTAGTCTGTGGTTTCTTCCTAAATAGAGCAAAGCAACTGTAATTCAATTTCGCTCAGGAAGAAATGTTATTTTTTCAGGCCAAGATCCCATCTGGCACGTTTCTACTGGGAGGGATGGCTTACGTTCACGTTACAACAGGATGAATGGAGCCTACACAACATGTCCTGCAGAAGGATCTCCAGGAAGCAAACGGGAACTGTTCTTTCTTCCTTTACAGTTAACTAAATTTCACCATAGCCTTCCAAAGCTAGGAGTCCTCCCAAGGCATTGGACCATAACTCCCATCATCCTGTCAGCAGGAACCTCCAGTCTTCACCGAATAACATAATAGAGTAATGACAGAGTTGGAAAGGACTTTGGAAGTCTTCTAGTCCATTCTCCTGCTCAAGCAGGAAACCCTATACCATTTCAGATGAATGGCTGTCCAGTCTCTTCTTAAAAAATCTCCAGTGATGGAGCACCCACGACTTCTGAAGACAAGTTGTTCCACTGATTAATTGTTCTCACTGTCAGGAAGTTTCTCCTTAGTTCCAGATTGGTTCTCTCCTTGATTAGTTTCCATCCATTATTTCTTGTTCTGCTTCAGGTGCTTTGGAGAATGGGTTATTAGGAATAGTGAATAGTATAGTCCCATTTAGCTAGAAGATACTTGCTCTGCTTACCTACTCAGTGTTTGAGACATTCCTTTTGTTAGAGTGTTCTGACACCTTTCAGATATTTGGACTATAAACCCTAGTTTTGTGGGTCTTGTGTTCCAAGATATCTGAAGGACAAACAGTTGCCCCAATATTCAGAACGAATGGAAATCTCGTTTCTCCTAATTCAACTTTTACAAAAGGGGAACCCCAAAAAGAATTTGCTACATGCATTCAGCTATAGTCAAGCACCCTTAAAATTAACTGAGCATGCAATGTAGTTAGGTTAACTCCTCATTGATATTCCAGATAGCAAGAGACTTCTTCCAAGCCACATAATTGTGCAAAGCTCTAGTTTAGATGTGATCTTTTATTGTCTTGTGATCATCTCCTTGGCGATGGCTTTCTTGCAGCGGTTTATTTTCTTCATTTTACTTGTAAGGCAAATCAAAGAGTTAATAAAGACATACAGTATATATGCATCCCAATAAAGAGGAGGGAAGACCCAGTAACAAAGTCTTCAGTTTTACCATCAATTGCCACATTTTTATTTATCTATCTATTTTTGCAACAGGTTTCACCAGGTCTGTAAACTTCCAATGAGGTCATCTAACTTTCCCCACCAGGAAACCCTCCATTTGCAAGATTATGCTAATCCCTGATATGCTACACTTTATTGATTAGGTAATTGACAATATCAAACATATGAAAATTTCCTAAGTATAGAGAGAGAACTCAACTCGTTCTATGCGCGCTCTAGGTAAAAGGTAAAGGTTCCCCCGCACATGCGTGCTAGTCGTTTCCGACTCTAGGGGGCGGTGCTCATCTCCGTTTCAAAGCCGAAGAGCCAGCGCTTGTCCGAGGACGTCTCCGTGGTCATGTGGCCGGCATGACTAGATGCCAAAGGCGCACGGAACGCTGTTACCTTCCCACCGTAGTGTTCCCTATTTTTCTACTTGCATTTTTACGTGCTTTCGAACTGCTAGGTTGGCAGAAATGCGCGCTCTAACCAGGCTCCAATTATACCTGGTCCACAAAACTAATCCCATAATTTTGGACTTATTGATGTTCAGGTATTGAGTGTGCAATCCCAAAGGTGCTTTTCCAAAAGGCAATAGGACTTTCTTGGGTTTTTTTGTCGTTGTTTGTAAAAAAAAACAACATTTCACTTCTCATCCATGAAGCTTCTTCAGTTCTAACTGATTAGGAGTGGGGGATGGAAGTATTTAAATTATAAATCCTTCCATTCCCCACCAGTCAATTAGAACTGAAGCAGCTTCTTGGATGAGAAGCAAAAAAAAAATCAAAGAAAAAACTGAGAAAGCCCAGTTGCTTTTTGGAAATGCACCTTTGGGATAACCATGACCTGGATGATTGAAAATCTCCAAAGTCATTGAGTGGGCAATATGTACTAAACGTAATCCTCAATCTGTCCAATGTGTAAATCAATGACACTTTTGATATTTAATTGGAAAGCACAACATTGGGTTGAAAGAGGCTGAAAACAAAGACCATATCTTTGCATTGCATGGAGTCAATTGCAGTTCTGGGAAACTTTCCATCCTCAGGAATGGAGAAACCACCATGGGAATGTGTAAACTTTGTTGATAATTTAATCCAATCTGGATAACCAATCCAGACTGGATCCTATGAATTAATCTGTTGTTTTAAAAGTTAACAGTAACTTCAGCTTCATCTTATGGTTAGTTATGAAATCAGATCAGTTGCAACATCTGGCACCCAGCCTCCGGCAATTGTGTGCAGAAGCTGCCTAAGGAAATGGGATCTTCTGAAGAAAAATTGGAAGCCCGTTTTCTGCTCAAGACTTGCTTAAACCATGTTTTGTTTTCCCCTGCAACAGAAGCCACAATTCTGTCTCCAAAATAAGGTGTGTCCTTTTTTTGCTCATTCCTGCTGCTCTCAGCAACTCCAAGTGACTTCCCGCCCCCCACTGTTGCAAAAGTTCAGGAGAATTCAGATGGGATCAAGCTGACAGTAAGACCAGACATGTCTTGACAGTACATACAAAAAGATTCATTTCCAAGCGAGAAGCTTTCAACAGCAGCTTTGCATACATGAACTCTGATCTGTTAGCAACTGCTCCCTGGTGGGTGTAGCACCTGCAAGCAACTTTGGTGTGGGCCAGCTGGGAGGTAGGTGGTGCAGTCTAGCAGTTGGGATATTGGAATTTGGCAAGAGAAACTACAATCCAGTTTTCTGCTCAGCTCTTGATTTTGGTGTGGTGGCCTTGAATCAACTAGCTTAGCTGAAGCTCTACTAGGAGAATACAGAGATTAACCTAAACGAAGGTGGACCACAACGAGCACATGGCACCTTCTCTTAACATTGTTTTTTTCTTTTTGAAGAACCGCAGGTTGCAATGAGTTGGGCCAGGATATCTGCAAATGTGGTCAAAATAGGCAACAGGATCTCATTCTATAAACTGAAGGTGATCTTTCCCGCAATGTTCAAGAACTCTGGTTATTGGCTAGCTAGTTTTTACTAAAAGTTTACTAAACCATATATTCCCATAAATTACACTGAATTAGCTTTGTGCATGCTAGATGCTGCAAGGATACTATATGGTTTTTCCTGGAAAAGCTGTTAGATCTGCTCAGGGGAAGAATGCGGGAGTTGTTATTTAGAGTAACTCCCTATCTTGTAGGGTCCTTGGTGCTCCCTGAATTTGGTTGCGTTCTTGTATTACCAACCTAGGTAACACCATCAGTAGCATTGATGGATAAGGACTCCTGTCTTGGGCAGGTGGTTGGACTAGATGACCTCCAAGCTCCCTTCCAGACTTATGCTCCTATATTCTACATCTACAGAATTTATCCTGTCTTCAGAACAGACGTCTGGGCACAGGATTTGTGTTAAGGGTTTCAGAAACCGCACAACGTTGGTTCTGAACTCATACGAGATTTCATGCAAAATACCCAAAACACCCATTGAAAAATGGTGTTGATGTACAGTTTCTGTCCAAGTGTAATGAATTTCAAGGAGCCTGAGTGCCACATGTCTGCTCATTAGTTCAGCCCAGAAAATAGAAGTCAGAAAAGGCCGTTAAGAAGGTGCCTTCGAAGCAGACCTCTGGACGGTTACAAAACTTTATTGGCAAGGCTTCGAGCACAGCCATCTGGGCGGCTTGCAAAGAGACTGTGATGCTTCGTCGTGTTCATTTTTGGCCCGTCCCAGCTACTCCCACAATAACTATGTCATTTCAGCCTGGTCCTGTGTGCTTTGCGTTGCTCTCCTATCGAGTCTCCTGCCCGAATGAATATTTGAATCACAGAACGCAGCACAAAGCAGCTACGGGGGCCAAGCTGTTGATCAATGTGGGAGTTCACATCTGCCAACTCTGTTTAGTGCAGCTGGGAAGCGCTTTGGCAGATGTGAGCTGTGGTGGGGGTGGAAACGGGAACCTTGTGTTCCCTTTTGTACAGAGTGATTTGCACCTTCTCCTGTCTTGCTAAACTAACACCATGCCAGCCAAAGCAACCGTTATGGGGGGATAAACATGTTTAAGATGTATACCCTTTCCCCTCCACCGGGATGTACGGCTGGAATGTTTTTCGCTCATTTTGGCAAAAAAAATCGAAAATGGTCAAGATGCCTTAGCACGGTGTAATGCAACTTTCATCAGATTAAGCCCTCCAGATGTTTTATGTTATAGCCCCCGTCATCCCTGGGGGATCAACCTCAATAGACATAGCCCTTGACTTACAACAGCTTGTTTAGTGACCATTTGAAATTACAACGGCCAGTGAAAAAAGGAAGCATTTTCAGTGCCGTATTTCACACTTCTTATCTCCCTGATCATGTGATCAAAATTCAGACGCTTGGCCACTGGCTCATATTTATGACCGTTGCATTATTCCGGGGTCACGTGATTCCTTTTTGTGACCTTTTGACAAACAAAGTCACCGGGGAAGCCAGATTCATTTAACAGCCATGTTACAAACTTAACAACTGCAACAACTCACTGAACAGCAAGAAAGGTCGTAAAATGGGGCAAAACTCAGTTAATAACTGTCTCGCTCAATGGTGGCCGTAATTTGAAGATCTCATTTGCTTTGCGATATTAGGCACCAGGTGCATAACAGTAGCTTAACAACACAAGGGACATCAATTGATGCAGACTGCAGAAATCACCACAATATTGGGGTGTCAGTCCAGTGGCAGATGAAGTGTCACAATGCAAACCATGCCTCTTTTAAACAAGTGGTCAATATCAGTGCACATGACCAAGGGGCAAGCCTTTGCCCACCATCCTGCCAATTTTTACACATAGCCTCCCACAGATGATGTTACATCTTTCTGTATTTAGCGGACATTCCAATATAGCCGACTCCCTTTCAATGGCCTTTCAAAACAAGCTTCTTTTTCCATACTGGTGGTGATAATAATCATCCATAATGATGCAAAAGGGTGAGGAAGTGCGTCAAGGCTGAAGGAAGCTGGTGGATCCATTTGATGGACATCGAATCATCATCTGAATTGTCCTTGGTAGAGAATTTTGTCAGGAAGAGCAGGTCGAGGTGGAGAGAAAATTAGGTCCAGCTCCTGAAGGAATTAACAAAGCCATTATTTCGCTTATCGCCCCCATCTCTCCCCATCATGTAGAATGAGGTTATTTGAGTCTCAAAAGAGACTTCCTTAATTTGTTACATTCATTTTTCTTGGCTCCAATGAGGTGGGGAAGAGAAAACAAGGTGGGGAAGAAAACAATTATTGGAAAGATCAACAGGCAGGGGGAAAATGATCTTCTGGATTGCCTTTAGGCCTTGACTTTGCTTGGGACCTCTGCCTTGTTCCTGGGGGGCTAACCAAAGCTGAAATCAGGCAGTGGGGTTGAGACTCCCCTTTGGGGAATAAACAGATTACTGAGTTCACATTCACCCACCATTTCAAATGAAACTTGGAAAGTGCGGGTGACTGTCGAGTGTTTATTTAATTGCTACTTCTTTCTGGCAGATCAGAGGAGGATTTTTTCCCCCAAATTAAAATGACTTGTGTGCCATCTGTTCTTTCAAGAGAGAGTTGGATGTCTCTCCACTGTGAATAAAAGGATGTGTTCTACTTGCAACTGCTCAGGCAAGGATGAAGAAGTTCAGATGAGAATAACAAAACTGTCTTTGTTTGCAGGGCTTGGTTTGGCTTGGAAAGCTCAGAGACAAACAATAAAATCCATTTAATTTGAAGTAGGAAATCAGCCGTTAACAGCACTTCAGGAAAAGAAAGAAAGAAAGAAAGAAAGAAAGAAAGAAAGAAAGAAAGAAAGAAAGAAAGAAAGAAAGAAAGAAAGAGGAAGGAAGGAAGGAAGGAAGGAAGGAAGGAAGGAAGGAAGGAAGGAAGGAAGGAAGGAAGGAAGGAAGGAAGGGAAAGAGAAAGAAAGAAAGAAAGAAAGAAAGAAAGAAAGAAAGAAAGAAAGAAAGAAAGAAAGAGGAAGGAAGGAAGGAAGGAAGGAAGGAAGGAAGGAAGGAAGGAAAAGAAAAAGAAAGAAAGAAAGAAAGAGAGAGAGAAAGAAAGAAAGAAAGAAAGAAAAAGAAAGAAAGAAAGAAAGAAAGAAAGAAAGAAAGAAAGAAAGAAAGAAAGAAAGAAAGAAAGAAAGAAAGAAAGAAAGAAAGAAAGAAAGAAAGAAAAAGCTCACAGATCTTTATCAAGCTCTGGAGGTAAATCTTTCATTCCAAAGGAAGTAGATTCTTGTTTTCATTGCCTTTTAAAAGTGTTCAAAATCATCTTTTCCTTCCTTCCTTCCCTCCCTCCCTCTCCCTTTATCTCTCCCCTCCCTCTTTTCCTTCTTTCCCTTCTTCTCTTTCTTTCCCTTCCTTCACTGCAAGCTATCAGACCTGAATAAGCATAACTGTTCTATCATCCTGAGAACTGCTGATTCTCACATCCAACAGATCTAATTGTGGATTTTGATTATCGATCAAATCCACCCTGTACAAGAAATCCACCTGGCTTATTAAACATAAATCACAGACCAGAACTGGAGGCTATCCAATCGAACCCAACTGAATTCATGAGGGTTTGCGTCTTGAACTCGAAGGCGACAGGAATGGCGAAACCAAAATGTCAGCAATGAAAATCCTATCTTTTTAGAAGGCGTTGTCTAGACCAAGGGTCTTCAAACTTGGCCCTTTTATGACTTGTGGACTTCAACTCCCAGAATTCCTCAGCCAAGTTTGAAGACCCCTGTGCTGAAAAGAAGCAGCTTGATAAAAACATATCTAAGCCATCAATGTCCACAGTTGCCTTCAAGAAATGGCTCCTACTTTTAATTGGTCTTCAGAACTTTTGTTTCAGAAATGGGTTCCATTCTAGTGGCCATAAAAGCTAAAATCTATGAAAAGCCAAAGTTTCCTTCAAGTCAATTTTTACTCTGAGTAATATCCTGGACTCTCCACCAAGTAAACCTGGCAGCAGTGTGGCTACTGCGTTCTTCCAGTTTATTATTTTCACTTCCCACTTCTTCAACTGAGCCAGACATAAATGCTAGGAACGATGATGGTGAATACATACAACATTCATCTCTTTCCAGCTTGTTAAGCCATGATCTAGCGTCTCTGTCTCTATTAGATTTGGCTCTTCCAAAACTCCTAGCAGATCCCCTGAGAGTCTTCATTGTAAGCAGATGTTCTATTTGCTCAATCACCTTCCACAACGGAAGTTGTTTTAAGCGTGTAAAACACATCACCGGGAGAACAAACTTTGAATTCCCCAGGAGAATGCTTCATATTTTTCCTCCACAGACACCCTTCAGCCATGTAGGCTTTGATTCATCTGCTGCTAAATTCAAGGAAGGTTTTTTTTTGTTCCCTCTTCTCAAAATCTTAAACCAGCATGGCTTGTGGGACATCCAGTCCAAAGGTTATAGAGGGAGACAAACAAATAACTCTTAGAGAGCTGTTTTCGTAGAAATACAGTAGAAATATATAATTCCTACCCATGCATTAAAACAATTTTTACCGAGGAACAAGAGTGTTGTGATTCCTCGCCAGCCAGTGGATCCGGCAGCTGAGTCTGAGGAATCAGATGAGGAGGAGGAGGGGTCTGGAGTGACATCGGAGTCAGAGGAAGGCTCTGAGGAACTCCAAGACTTAGAGTTGGATGAGGATCCTGGCCCCTCTACTCACGCTCAGGTTGAGACACAGCTGTGCTGGGAGTCTGAGTTGGACAGTGATGAAGCACAGCTGGGAAATATTCAGGATGCACAAAAACACTGGCAGGAAAAAAGAGTAGGACAGAGGAATGCAATGGGGCGGCTCCAAAGGCAAAGGAGAAAGCATTAGGAAGCCACGCCTGGGCTGAGTTATAAAAGGGAAGGTGTGGGAGGTGCTGGTTGCCAAAGGCAACTGTTGGTGTGGAGGATCGAGCTTCTGTGGACTGTGTTTGTTTGCCTTGGACATTGACTCAGGTCTGTGAATAATAAAAGGGCTTGGGGTTTTTTTTTTCCTTGTGGTTCCTGTTTCTTGGAAGAGGGGTTTCTCCTTGTGAGCATAACAAGGACTCACGTAGGCTGGGACAGAACAAAGGGTTGGGTTGGAAGGGACCTACCCATCATTTGTCTGAAATGGCACAGGGTCTCCTGCTTGAGCATGGGGTTGGACTAGAAGACCACCCAAGGTCCTTTCCAACTCCATTAGTCTATGTTCTAACCACAGATATATTTGCCCTTTGTGCCCCAATCAGTGTACGTACACTTGAGGACCTCGTAGCATCATTTTTATTTATTTTATTTTTATTTTAATCCCATTTATATCCCGCCCTTCTCCGAAGACTCAGGGCAGCTTACAATCTAAGAAGCACAAGTCAATGTGCTTAGCAATAGCCTTCATTCTATGTATATGCCTGCTTATTAGGGCTTTCACACACACCCCAAGCGGCATTATTACAAAGTCAGCTTAATTGCCCCCAACAATCTGGGTTCTCATTTTACCTACCTCGGAACGATGGAAGGCTGACTCAACCTTGAGCCTGGTGGGACTCGAACCTGCACTAATTGCAGGCAGCTGGTGTTACTTAAGGAGGCATTAGCCCACTGCTCCACCAAGGCTCATCATCATGACAGAACACAATGCACGTTGCTAGTTTCTTGGGCAAGAGCTGTTTAATTTGCACATATTTTACTCTGGTATTTTCTATTTTAAATTTTATGCCCCATAATATGCCTTGAAGAGACCAAACAGGACCCGATTTTAGTTTTTCTCTGGTTTAAGTCTGTGGGGTGCACTTTCCTTCCTGTCGTGATTTCTCTGTCTGGGAATGAGGGGAATTGTAATCCAGGGCCTTTGAAAGCCACCAGCCAAGGAAGGAGGATCAAAGTGTTGTTAGATATCAACTGGGAGAAAGAGGGAAGTGAACCTTTGCCCAGGTTCGCCTAGTGTGCCAATTGCGGCCCTATCTGGACTGGGATGCCTTGCATACAGTCACTCATGCGCTCGTGACCTCTCGTTTAGACTACTGCAATGCTCTCTACATGGGGCTGCCCTTGAGGACCACTCAGAGGCTTCAGCTGGTGCAGAATGCAGCCGCGCGAGTTGTGTTGGGGGTCTCCCGATACTCCCATGTTACACCTCTGCTGCGTGAGCTGCATTGGCTTCCAGTTGCCCTCTGGGTGAGATTCAAGGTGCTGGTGATGACCTATAAAGCCCTACATGGCATGGGTCCGGATTACCTACGGGAGCACCTGCTGCCGGCGTCAACTTCCCTTCGTCCAGTGCGCTCCCACACAGAGGGCCTCCTCAGGGTGCCACCGGTCAGAGAGTGCCGACTGGTGACCCCCAGGGGGAGGGCGTTCTCTGTGGGCGCGCCAGACCTTTGGAACCGCTTACCGGTTGAGCTCCGGATGGCTCCCGACCTTCGCTCCTTCCAACGTGATCTAAAAACTTATTTATTTGAACAAGCCGGCCTGGTCTGATGGGTTTGGGGTTTTAATATTGATTTTAATTAATTTATTGCATCGGGCACAATTATTTCTTTTTTAACTCTTGTATCTTGTATTTTTGATATTTATTGCCCTGTACACCGCCCTGAGTCCTTTGGGAGAAGGGCGGTATATAAATCAAATAAATATATATAAAATATATAAAAATACATCTGAATGTTTTTCTAGCCTGATGGCTTTTCTAGTCTGGAAAAGCATCAAGTCAATGAAAAGGTTAATTTAAAATTTCCCCTCCAAACAAATTGGAGCGTTGGTGTGTATGTTTCTCTCTATGTGTATGTACACATAATGACATTTGAGTCCAGCCCCCTGCTCAGGCAAAAAATTGTTTTAATGCATGGGTGGGAATTATATATTTCTACTGCATTTCTATGAATTCTTCATCGGCGCCTGATTGTAATTTTGATTTGAAACATCACACCACAACACACCACACAGCCAAGCACCGAAATTAACCCTACCATACACAAAAGGGGTGTCAGAAATGACAGCTAGAATTCTCCAACCCCTAGGAATAGCAATAGCCCACTAACCCACAGCCACACTCCGCCAAGAATTATCCAGAATCAAAGACAAGATAGAGGATGAAGAATTTTGTCATGAAAGTTACTTGAGACAGATTATGGTCATCCTTTATTGAAACCTTATGTAAAATTTTATATACATATGTACAGCGTTGAGAAGCCCTTACGTCTATCCTTTTGCTCATTCTGCTTTTTCTTTTTTTTCTGTTCTTTTTACCTTCAGTTCAGATAAAGGGAAACATTTAAAAATGAAGAACTTAGGGAAAACTTTTTTTAAAAAATGAAACACATGGTTGAGTCCACGTAACACACTAGTCTGGTTACACAGATTTTCATGCTGGCTTGGTTCAGACATTATGCTAAGACAAGGGTTGGGTTCCCTATACCGTAGAACATTAAATCCTAAACTAACCCCCTCTCCTGTTGTTTTACAAACTGATTTTGAGTTTTTCAGAACTATTGACAGCTCACTAAAGTTGATACCTTGACTTGATCAGTGGAAAATTGGAAGAGGTCAACCACTTCTCGTGGCTGTCAACTTGCACAGATCCAGGGAAGTTGGCAAGAGGATGAAAAAACAAACTAACTCAAAATGGTAATTGAAACCTGCATTCCGTTATACCTAGCCTTATTTATTCAATGAATCCATTTTCTAGCATGGCACAATATCCTGCAGGGACGATAAACTAACCAGATGGGATTTGCATAACCCCTCTCGAAACTAACACAAAAATCCAGAGCCTTAGACAGGGGGGGTTCTACTGGGTGGGTCTCAAAATCCAATGCCAGCAAAGTCCTACCTTGGGGCTTCAATCATGGGGTTGAAGTTACTATCTTGACTTTTGGGATTCCCCCCAATAAATGCCCTGGAAATAATTCAGACTTTTGAGCTAATGGAGGCAATCAGCAAGCAGAAATGATCCGGAAGTCAACTTTAGAGAGCCTTGTAGCAAATATTCAGAAGCCTTTCTGTGGACAAAGAGGACTGAAACATATCCTGGGAAGGGATATGGTATGAAGAAGAGACCCAATCTGGGTCCCCCCCCCCGGGGGCTCAATGGAGATTTAAAGGGGAGGAGAAATAAAACGCAATCCAAATTCCAAGATGCTGTTATTTTTACTTTACGGAGATAGGCCTCTCTCCATAAAAGCGAAGTTCTGGTCTTCTGGGAGTGTTTCCAGATCTCGTTGATCCCAAACGGATCACATCAGTCACACAAAGGGTGAATCAGACTTCCAACTTTCTTAGAGATTGTTTCCTAGCTTTTTTTTTAACCTAATTGCTAGGAAAAACAGGCCAGAGAAGAAATCCAAGCAGAGGAGAAAGAGAAAGCAAGAGGAACTTCGGTCAGGCAGTTCACGGCCTCTTCCATTTTTACCGTCCTGGGCAAAACGAAAAAACAGCATCCTTCTTGCAGATGGTTTTCATGGACAAAGTGTTTGGCGGCCTTTAACATACACAGGGGTCCCCACAGGGTGTGGACCAAAGCATCAAGTAACAGCCGTTGGGGGTGCGAAGTTCTGTCTCTGTAGGCTTCCTCAAGGTGGCCCAACTCAACTTTGCTAGCCTGAGAGTATCTCCCGAAGTCAGTTTTGTGCTTCTGAGCGTGAGTTCCTCTGCAAGCCGCACCAGGAGTAAGTACCCAGTGGCTGCGTTCACACAACCCTGAAGCAAGCTCTGGTAAAGCCCCAGCAGCCGAGATATTAAGCGAGGTTAATGTTTTATGGCAGTTAGGTTTTTGAAGCTTAGCAATTTGGATAGACCCAGCCTTTTGGCTGAGTTAATATGCCAACCTCGAAAAAGGCCGATTCCTTAACAGGGTAAAATGTGTCGTCTGAATCCAGGTAGCTTGATTATCATTATGGCTCTCAAATGGCATAAAATGGTTTCCAGCCTGGTCATTTCATCACACAAATATACAGTTTAAATGAGAGCAAGGTGGGGGTGGTTTTTTTTTCCTCCCTTCTCTCCCTTCCATCACACGCATGAAGCACAGTGTGGTTTTCCAAGGATGGCCAGCGACCCAGTGGCAGATCCAAGAAAGGGTGGATGGATCGTGTCGAGGAGGACACGGAATGCATTGGCGTCACCCCTGAAGGCGCCCTGGATCAAGCCAGCTTTGCCAACCAGCAGAACCTGCACCAGAATAGCGCCAGGAAGAAGAGGAGGCCTTACAAAATTAAGAACAAGGGTTAAGGACAAGCCTAGCTGTAGCAGAGACTTCGGAATTATATGATGTTTCTTCTTTAAAGGTTGACAGTCTCTGTCCACCCATCCTTTTGTCTCTGAAGATATTTTGGAGACCCTTTTTTTGGGGGTGAGGTCTTTAGCAGGCCAAGGAAGGGGCAGTTCTCCTCATCTGAGTCTTTTTTTTTTGCAGAAACTACCTATCCAAATGTCTAAGGAATCAGGAAAAATTAAGGCAACTGGAATGTTCCTTTCACACACACACCCCCATCGCCACCGTGTTCCGCTCTTCAGGATGGTGGGATTCACAAACGCTGAACGTCTCTCCCTGTTAAGGCACCTGGTGAAGATCATCAGCCCTAACCCCCCACCCCCACCCCGAGTGTCATTGCTTGAAATCAAAAATCCGGTTCCAGTAGTAGAGAAAAGCTGGAGAGTTGCTAGTCCCTATGACGACCAGCAGCAGGAGGTAGAGACTCATCATCACTGCAAAACGATGTTTGGACAGCCACGATTGGCTGGAAAGTCTATGGGGGAAAAGAAGGAAGACGGTCACTGCAGCCTTGCATCATTTTTAAGGCCCCAATTTCTATTCCCAGTTCTGTACAAACTGTACAGGGACAGATTGCTTCCCCCCCCAAAAAAAAAGATACAGTTGGCCGATTTTAAAGTCAATAAACTAAAAAAAAAATCAATTTAGGGAACAATTCAGTATCGCTCCCTCTCAACTCAGTCTGCAGATGACTGTTGTGGAGAAAAAGAAGAGGCAGGAATGTTTTAGATACCATATATGCGTGCTAGTCGTTTCCAACTCTAGGGGCCGGTGCTCATCTCCGTTTCAAAGCCGAAGAGCCAGCGCTTGTCCGAGGACGTCTCCGTGGTCATGTGGCCGGCATGACTAGACGCCAAAGGTGCACGGAACGCTGTTACCTTCCCACCGTAGTGGTCCCTATTTTTCTACTTGCATTTTTACGTGCTTTCGAACTGCTAGGTTGGCAGAAGCTGGGACCAGTAACAGGCGCTCACTCGGCTATGTGGCACTCGGGATCCGACCCGCCAAACTGCCAACCTTCTGATCTACAAGCTCAGGGTCCTAACCCACTGAGCCACCGCGTCCCTATATATATATACACACATACACATATACACACACATATGTATCTCTATATATATCTACATCTATGTATATATGTATGTATATATGTATATATGTATGTATATATGTTTGTCTAAAATAGTCTTAAAAATATGAGTCTCGGGTATATTCATATTCAAAAACTAAAACACAGATCACCGAGACTGAAGAATTTATTTTAAAAACCTAGCTTTCGTCAGCCTCTGCTGACATTGTCAGAGTTCTAGCCAGGATTGAGAATCACGTTCTTACAGTCTCTGTAACGCCAATCGTTTGGCTGACGAGCGTGTTACCAGTCTATTCAGCTCCCACTCTCCCGTAATCCATTGCTCTGAGCAATTGCTCGTCAGCCAAACGATTGGTGTTAGAGAGACTGTAAGAACGTGATTCTCAATCCTGGCTAGAACTCTGACAATGTCAGCAGACGCTGACGAAAGCTAAGTTTTAAAAATAAATCCTTCAGTCTCGGTGATCTGTGTTTTAGTTTTTGAATATGTGTGTGTGTGTGTGTATAGATATCCATAAAGAAGCGCCTTTATGTCTTGGGTGGACATGTAAAAAAAGCTAGAAAGTTCTGGATCCAAATACAGACTCGGATCTGGAAGATTTTAAATATTAATATAGAGTTGAAATCAGAGGTTTCAAAGAGTTGGAAAAAAGGCATGGAACCCTGTGTGTTGTTGTTTTTTGTATGAAACTGCAGTGAGATTAATATAGGCACAAAGATGGAAAGATTCGGCATAGTCCAGAATGGAGGAATGGCTGGTGAAGTTGCTGAAATGGCTAAACTGACTTCCTTCGATCAGAGAAAAGAGGATAAGTTACATTTGCTGCTACCTGGAGAATTCTTATTCACTTTTTTCACGTGAAACAGAAAAAAAAAAGACGAATGTAAGATTTAGGGTTATAAGATTAAACAGAACAGGCTGCAGAAAGGCCTGTTGTTATCTTAAGAGTAAGAAGCAAACTTATAATTGTACTTATAACTGCTGTAAAGAATATTGGACAAGAGGAGCCGAGTGCATACAGGTAATCCTCCATTTACGACTGCCATTACAGGGCTATCAGGTCAATCTGTCTTCCCCACCGACTTTGCTTGTCAGAAGGTCGCAAAGGGGAGATCACGTGACCCCCGGGACACGGCCACCGTCATGGCTCTTTGAGCTTTCCGGCCCAGGCTGAGAGTTTTTAATCGGGGTTTTTTATATTTTTTTCAGGGATTAAATTTAATTTTTTTAATCGTTTTTAATTTTTGTATCAATGTTTTAAGTACCCTGTAAACCGCCCTGAGTCCTTTGGGAAAGGGTGGTATATAAATTCAATAAAATAAATAATAAATAAATAAATATGAACCAGATGCCAAGCACCTGAATTTGGGTCACATGTTCACGGGGATGCTGCAAGAGTTGTAAGTGTGAAAAATGGTCATAAGTCACTTTTTTCACTGCCATTGTAACTTCGGTCGCTAAATGAACTGTTGTAAACCGAGGTCTTCCTGTACTTTGCTAACAATGTACACATACATACATATACATATCGTAGATGTACGTGCATACATTTAGCCTTCATGCAGAACGGTTACAGCTGCCCCTGGCGGCATACTTTCATTTTAGCCGTCATAAGGACTAGGAGCTTGACTTAAAGCCCAGGCCGAGGAAACCCGATGCCTTGAAAGCTCAGTTCTGCAGCCTGACGACTCTACCACCGCTATGGTTTCCCCTGACTGTTTTACAGTGGCTCTTACGATGGCTCTTTCCTGCTTTTTCTGAATTTTTGAACCATGGAGAGACGAAAAGCTTCAGACACGCCCTGAAGCATCTTTACTCCTGGGAAGAGCGAGCTGCGCAAGGGGGAAGGAATGGACGCTCACCTTCGGTGCTGCCTCTGTGAATATATTAGCAAGTATTTCACCCGTATCAGCTGATTGTTTGTAACGACAAAATATTTCTGAGGAACGTCACCCCCTTCGCTGTTCTTCACCCTGGCCCTCTTCCTGTCAATTTCTTTGGAGTCTGCCAAAAAGAAAGGGGTGGGGGGGGGTGGGAGTAAGGTTTTTTTTGAAACTGAGAGTCTGAGAAAAGAAACTGGAGATGCTCACGTGCGAGGATCGGTTTGATTCCGGGCTGCAGTGCAAGTCGGACAGAAGGTCCAAAACAGTTTTGGTTCTTCAGCCACAACTTAACGCAAGGTCCTGGCTGAGCAGCTCACGGCAAAAAGGAAGGGGCAGGATGGATCCCCGGCACATGTATTCCCAGCACACAAAGGCCTAAATCCAGATCAGCAGATGCCTAGGGCTGTATGCAGGTAACGTCCTAGGCTCAGCAAAATTTAAGCCAGCAGAGCTAGTTGGAGAGTCATGACAAAACAATTGTTGTGATTCAGGGTCAGCCTGTGGGTTCGGCATTTGGGTCGGACGATTCAGAGGAGGAGGAGGAAGGGGGTGTTGGAGAGGTTGCTGAGGGGGTTGGAGAGCTTGCTGATGAGAGCCCTCAGCCAGGCCCCTCCCACCTGGTCACGACGCAGACCCAGCTGTGTGAGCCTGACAGCATGGATGAAGATGACCCACAGCTGGCCCTGTTCAAGGACGCCCGACGCAGGAGGCAGTCAATCAGGAGTAAACAGAGGAAGGCAATGGGGCACCTCGGAAGGAGGCAGAGAGAAGCCACGCCCTGAACTGTATAAAAGGGGAATGCGTGGGAGGGCTGGTTTGCTGAAGGCAACCGTTTGAATAGTTCCTGTCTCATGGTTCGTGTTTGCTCTCTTTGCTCTGTTTATGTTTTTATGTTAATAAATTTGGCAGGCTTAGTTCCAGCCTCTTGCCTTCTTGTAAAAGGGGTTGTCCCTGCCTTATCTGCAGGGCCGGTAGCAGGCTGGTACAGAACAACAATACTCCAGTTTGGCCAATAGGTTGAAACACCAAAATTCTCAGTTGCTGTTGGGGAGGGAGGGACGGAGGGAGGGAGGGAGGAAGGAAGGAGATGGTGTAAAAGAATGGGAGGGAGGGAGGGAGGGAGAGAGGGAGGAAGGAAGGAAGGAAGGAGATAGTGGAAATGAATGGGGTGAGACTGACCTTTTTTCTTCGCTTGGCACTTGACATCCGGGTGATCGATGACCTCGCAAACCGCGACACAGCTGAGGATCGGGCCCATTGCGCTTCGCTGCCAGCCCAGACTGTGCGGGCTGTAGAGGAGGGCCAGGCTTAAGTCGCTGGTCAGGTAAGTGCCTTCCCCAAACAAGGAGGTCTGAAAAACAGCGGAAAGATCTCCATCTCCTTGCCCAAAAAGAGGAATTCTAGGCTTCTTATCCACTATTTTCCAACTGTGGGCCTTCCCCATTTCCCAAGGTCATGCCCACGTACTATTACAGGTAGCCCTTGACTTGCAACAGTCCATTTAGTGATCATACCAAAGTGACAGCAGCAGTGGAAAACAAAATGGCTTATGGCCGTTTACGACTGTCACGGCCTCTCCATGGCCACCAGATCAAAATCCAGAAGTTTGGCAACTGACTCATACTTGTGACAGCTGCAGTGTCCCGGAGTGGCACGATCACCTTTTTCTGGTGACCTTCTGTCAAGCAAAATCAATGGGGAAGCCAGATTGGCTTAACGACCGTGTCACTCACTTAACAATTGCAGTGATTCACTTAACGACTGTGGCAAGAAATGGTCGTAAAAAACAAGGGCAAAACGCACTTAACAACTTAGCAACGCAAATTTCGGAGCCTACTGTCAAGGACTGTGTGTGTGTGTGTGTGTGTGTGAAATGTTTGTTAAGCATTCAGAATACACTTGCTTGGTCCCAGACACGGGACAAATCTTATTTCCTGTTTCAGCCTAGACCAAGGCCATTTACAGGCAGTAGCCACAGCAGTGGCAGCTCATATTTGTGTAAATTTATTCTTTGTTAGCAAGCCAAAAATTTTTTACATATATATATATATGGTTTGCGAACATAGCAGAGGGGATGCCGGCCCGGAGATGCTTCCGGAAGGACCACGATCAGCCTCTCTTCCTATGGTTTGAACCAGGCTCACTCCTTACCTTGTTCAAGTGGCACTGCAGGCCGTTGTGCATGATGGAATGGAAGTTCTCCAAGCGGCTCCCGTGGAAGGCATAGATGAGGTCTCTGCCCGCCTGAGTGTCCTCAAATTTGGCGTTCATTTCTTTGCAGTAGGTGATTTCAAAGAGGAAGTCCGGCACCGGGACAGGCATGCTGGGAGCTCCCGCCAGTTCCTGGATCTTCTTGTACTTGGAAGAACATCAAAATATAGCAAAATTATTCACACGGAACTTTTATTTCACCTGTGCTTTTAAGCCCTTTGAGCTTCAAGGTCTTCGGACTGCACCCAAAGGAAGGTGTCAATGCTGCAAACATCGACATGTTTTTGCACTGACAATATAAGAGACAGCCCGTTACTTTAACTGTTTCGCTTTGAATCCTTGGGGGTGGGGGGAGAGGGACCGTCAACCGGTTGTTTTGAGAAGATAAGAAAAGCCCGCCTACAGAATGGGAAGTGAAACTTGATGTGTAAAACTAATGGGATAATGTGATTGATGACATGTAGATAAGGGCGGGAATTGTGTATGTTACGATGGGTTTGGGGTGGGGGGAGGACATTTCAGATTCTGGCATCCCTCCGTGAGTACTGATGCTTCCTTTCATTACTAAGACTTTTAAGATAAATAATATGCCTGCATTTTGTTTGAATTGTCTCATTTATCGGAACCATGACAGAAGGAGCCACAGACCTGTATCCCCTCCCCAAAACTGGAGGACGGAGGAACGAATGGTTATTGGGGCCCTCGAGAACAGCATGTCAAGGACCCGATGGTCCAGATAGACAGCGACATCCTTCTTGGCTTCCTTGACCCCTTGCTTGCAAAGCTCTTCCCAGATGAATTTCGGCTCTCAAAACTACCTTTCATCTGAATTCTCTGAGTTGGGTCTCTCTTCTCCCATCCAGGAAATTCTCACCTTGGTTTTGTTGGCGGCGTGGATGCACCAGGCCTTAGAGGACAGGATCCAGTGGAGCAGCTTCAAGTTTCTTTGGTCAGGATTTTGGGGAGAATCCAAGAATTGTTGCAGACTCCCTAATGCACTTGTATCTGCAAGCTGAGAGAGGGACACGGGAAAGGGATGGATTGAGCTTTGCTACACCATCTCACGCTTCAAGAGCCCTCCAGTGGCTCAAATAAGAATATCGGCCCCTAGAGTTGGAAACGACTAGCAGGCATGTGCGGGGGAACCTTTAACTTTATATATATATTACTGTTCAAGGGCAGGCAGCTTTGGAACATAAAATGAGCCCGATTCAGCTCCAGGGCTCAACTTCCTGAGCAAATTGAGATAGTTCTCTGTTTTTGTAAATTGGGAATTTGAAGGGGAAACCCAGGAAGCTGGCAATGCTAGTCCCCTTCCATATGTTTGCCACAAGAGAATTGTCTAGATTTGCTCATAAAGCTTGTGATACTCTACATTTCAATTTAAGAGTGATTTTTTTTTTGCTGTATAATTTAAATGTTATTTGGATTGCTTAATCTGTATGTTTTTAATATGATGTTTTGGAAGAATAGTAAATTTCAATATATATATATACACACAGTATATAAAATTCAAGATAACGAAAAGGGAAAGATTTCAGAAGGGAATCAAAAAAAGAAAAAAGTTGAAAAGTGAGGAGAGGAGAGGAGAGGGACGGAGATGACAAAAAAGAGCAGAGAAGAAAAGGGGAAGAAAGAGAAAAAAAGGAGAATGAAGATGGGACGGGAGAAGAGGAAGATTAACTTCTAACTTTTTTCAGTACAGGTATAATTATATAATAAGGTAACCTCTTACACAAAGTTAAAACAAAAACTTCATATAAAAACATGCAGATTAAACAATCCAAATAACATTAAAATTATATAGCAAAAAAACCCTTTTACTCTTAAATTTAAACATGAAGTATTATGAGCTTCATGAGCAAATCCAGACAATTCTCTTGGCAAACACATGGAAGGGGACTAACATGGCCAACTTCCTAAATTTTTGCTTCAAATTCCTCATCTAAACCACTGCCCTGGTATTCTCTGGCAGTTCCCCATCCAAAAAGTAACCAGAGTTGACCCTGCTTAGCTTTCCCAGGACTGCTTCCCACTCTTACGATTCAGTCGGCACAGTGACATGCTGGAGAGGAAAGACCTGAGAATTCTCCACTCAGAATCCTCCAGGTCTGACAACAGGAAAATGAAAATAAAAATAGGGTTCTGTTTTTATTGCTAACAAATATCTCCTAATTACATACGGCCGACTATTCTGGGAAAGAATTTCCACAGGCATCTTTGCCTTTCTGGATAAGTTTAGCAAACGCCATTAGTAAACCTGCTTTTCTGCATAAGACATTCATTGGGCTTATTCCACATGCTATCCCTGGATAAAATTTAGCTCTGCATGAGATTTAACGTCATGTAGAAAAACAACTCCAGGTAGTCCTCGACTTACAACAGTTCATTTAGTGGCCGGTCAAAATTACAACAGCACCGGAAAAAGTGAGCCAAATGACCATTTTTCACTGTTGCAACCGTTGTAGATGGGGTGGTCAAAATTCAGACGCTTGGCAACTGACTCATAGTTATGACGGTTGCAGTGTCCTGGGGTACCTTTTGCGACTTTCTGGCAAGCAAAGTCAATGGGGAAGCCAGATTCACTTAACGACCGTGTTACTAACCGAACAACAGCAGTGATTCACTTAACAACCGTGGTGAGAAAGATCGTAAAATGGGGCAAAAGTAATTTACCAGCTGCCTTGCTTCGCGATGGAAATTTTCAGCTCCATTGCCGTCGTAAGTCGAGGACCACCTGTCTGTTAATTTATTTAGTCTGTAGAGATTCTCAGTCCTCCAGATCCTAGTCATCCCAAAGGTGCTTTTTTTTCTTTTCAGGAGGCAACTGGACTTCCTTATTTTTCTTTCGAGACGTTTCGATTCTCAGCCGCGAAGCTTCTTGGCTGAGAGGCAAAAGGTCTTCAAAGCAAAACAAGAAAGTCCAGCTGCCTCCTGGAAAAACAACAACAACATACCTTTGGGATTTATTTAGGGAAGCAGAGAAGTTGTGTTCTCTTGACCCAGCTTTTTGAGTTCCAAACATTGTTGGAATGCAAGAATTCATTCTCTTGCCGCCGGTCAACAGGGAACACGGTGGTGACTCCGAGGCTGGAGTGCGGAAGGAAAGGAACCCCTGCAACTGAAAGAGACTTCTAGGATTCCATATCAACCATCCGAGCTGCACTCTTCTGTGACAAAGAGGGAAGCAAGAAATCCTCGGCGCTCTTCCAAGCAGCAGGCCCAACCATTTCCTAGCAAGGCCATTCAAACCATTACTTAAAAACACAAAGGCTGCCTGGGGGAGGTTTCCTAAACTAGTCTGGTTGCTTGTCCTTGGAAAGGTGTGAATTAGAAAGAAGCGATTAGAAGCTTCCAGCCGTTCAGGGCCTCCCACATCAATTCAAATTTTGCATTCCCCCCTCCTCCTGCGCCCCCCCCCCCCACTTCTGCAGATCACAAAGGCTTTCCTGGTGGGAAGAGCTGCTGACATCTTGCACTGGTACTGCAATACATCCTCTTTGGCCTCAGGCCAAGGGGCTGGTTTCTGACCTCAGATAATCCATGTTCCAACCCAGGCGCTGAAAACTCTGATCACTAGCTAAAACCAGACCCCCCCAACTAACAAGCACTCTGGAAAGAGTACAGAGAAGAGCAACAAAGATGATTAGGGGACTGGAGGCTAAAACATATAAGGAATGGTGATAGCTGTCTTCCAATATCTCAACGGTTGTCCCAAAGAAGAGGTAGTCAAGCTGTTCTCCAAAGCCTCTGAAGGCAGGACAAGAAGCAATGGATGGAAACTAGTCAAGGAGAGAAGCAACCTAGAACTAAGGAGAAACTTCCTGACAGTTAGAACAACTAACCAGTGGAACAACCTGCCTCCAGAAGTTGTGAATGCTCCAACACTGGAAGTTTTTAAGAAGAGACTGGACAGCCATTTGTCTGAAATTGTACAGAGTTTCCTGCCTGAGCAGGGGGTTGGACTAGATCAGGGGTAGGCAACCTTGGCTCTTTTATGACTCGTGGACTTCCAACTTCCCAGAATTCCTGACTGAAGTCCACGAGTCGTAAAAGTTGCCTACCCCTGGATTAGATGACCTCCAAGGTCCCTTCCAACTTTATTATTATTAGCAGACGGTTCATTGGTGGCAATTTCATAACTACAGGTAACCCTCCACTTATGACCACAACTGACCCCAACATTTCTGTCATGAAACGAGACAGTTGTGAATTTTGCCCCATTTCTTGCCACAGTTTTTTAGTGAATCACTGCAGTTGTTAAGTTAGTAACAAGGTTGTTAAGTGAATCCGGCTTCCCCATTGACTTTGCTTGTCAGGAGGTCGCAAAAGGGGATCACGTGACCCCAGGGATATTGTAAGGGACATATATATGAGTCAGTTGCCAAGCATCTGAATTTTGATGCTGCAACGGTCGTAAGTGTGAGGAACAGTTATAAGTCACTTTTTTCAGGGCCATTATAACTTTGAATGGTCACTAAATGAACTGTTGTAAGTCGAGGACTAGCTGAACAGGCATTTCTTGACTTACAACCATTTGTTCAGGACCGTTCAAAGTTACAGTGATCAGTCCTCAAACCTATGACCGTTGCAGCATCCTCATAGTCATGTGGCCAAAATTCAGGTGTTTGGCAAACAGTATGGATTTATGATGGTTGCAGCGTCCTGGGGTCTTATGGTCACCATTTGCAACCTTATTTATATATTTATATTTATTTTTCAGATTTATTAGCTGCCCATCTTAGCACAGGGTAAATCTTGATTTACAACAAGCAAAGTCATGAACAGCTATGAAAGATATAATTTGGGTGGGAATATTCCCATTAGTTAGTAACTGGATGGCAGAGATTTGTTTTTGCAATTGCCTGACTTTTATCCCTGATTTCCTCTTTCTGCAGCTTCTTTGGCTGCCTGTTTTTTGCCTTGGGTGAGAAAAAAAAAGAAAAAAATTAAAAATAAAGGAGGGACCTTCCATGGGGCTATTCCAATTGAGGTGCCACCGCTGCCAGTAAAGATGACAAAATCTTTGGAAAAATTGGGGAAGTATCTCCTGTTTCTTCAAAAATTCAGAGAAAGGTGTTCACCCAATTTCTCTATCTGAAAATCTGGATTTATTTTTTTTAAAGATCTGTGGGTGAGCCACGCTATAAACCCCACAACAAATGCAAGTCTCTGTTTTGCACAGAGAGGGAATAAAAAGTTTGCATTTCTTCCACACTGTTCACAAGACTTTTCCCTCTCCAATCGCCACCCTGTAAGATTAACCGTGATCATGTGCAGCGTTCCCAGCCCCGACTCACCAGAACAGGGAGGCAGGAAATATTGCGAGTCCCTGCTCCTAAGGAGGTAAATCTGGTGGGACCCAGAAGAAGGGCCTTGTCTGTGGTGGCTCCCTCCCTTTGGAACGCCATCCCTGCAGGGATTCGATTGTCCTCCATTTGGACCCTCTTCCACAAGGGCCTGAAGTCCTGCCTTTTCCAAAGGGCCTGGGGTACCAGAGTGGGATGCAGCTCATCAAGCGGCTTATTGATTGACTGACTGGTGTCGCCAGAAGGACGGTTAGGTTATTGCTTCTTATTGTTGTTGATATTAATCCCAAAGATGCTTTTTTCAAGAGGCAACTGGACTTTCTTGTTTTTTTCTTTGAAGATGTTTTGCTTCAGAACTGAAGAAGCTTCTTGGATGAGAAGCAAAAGGTCTTCAAAGAAAAAACAAACAAACAAGAAAATCCAGTTGCCTCCTGAAAAAGCACCCTTGGGATAACTGTGACCTGGATGACTGAGAATCTCCATCCATGTTTTTATTAAGTCTTTCTCTTTGTAAGCTGCCCAGAATCACGGCGAGTGAGCGGGCAGCCATTTAAATCTCCCTAAATAAAGGAATAAATAAATTTCAGGGGTTCGTTGTAGGGCTCAGCAAGCAGGCAAGAAGCCCCTTTGGACAAAAGTGGCTTTGGGGCGTGGGCTTGATCTTGTGAAATCACAGCATCGGCCTCCTGCCAGCCCAGACTGCACCAGGAGGAGCACAGCCTGCAAGACCATCAGCTCGTGTGGTTTGATCCGCAGCTTCTGACTCTCCAGGGACCCTCCCGGCCCGTGCCCACTGCTGTCTCTGGCCGGCAGGCAGGGTGGGGGAAACTCACCAGAGTCTCAAAATCCTTGCTGTCCTCCGAGGCGTACTGCCCTGGGAAGGGCCGGAGGACGGAGTCCCGCTTGTAGCTCTGCAGGGCAGAAGCGAAAAGGCTGCATTTCAGGTCGGCGGCCAAGAGGTCCTTCCGGATGATCTCTCGCACCCCTTCCGCGGTGGGGAGAGCCTCGTCGGGGCTTGGAGCCGGCATCCCCAGGAAGCCCTAAGGAGGAGGAGGAGAAGAGGAGGGGTCAGCAGAGAAGCAGGCTGCATTCAGTACCCCTCCCCACCCCAGCAATGAGGATGCAGGGGTGGGTGGGGGCAGCCTGGCCCTTTTCAGACAGTTCCTGGACCCACGAAAAGTCCCTCATTACTATTACTATTAGTTTGGTCATGTTTGTGCAGTGTTTATTGGAGGTGGTTACCCTTTGAGGGCTGCATGCAACGAAATCTCATTTTAAGGTATTAACGTACATTTCAAGAGACAATAAAAGTTATTATTCTGTTCTGTTCTATTCCTGGTCATCACATCCATGACAAAGAGAGAGTTTTTATTCCTCCACCCACCCACCCCGCCCCGCCAATAGCCCAGCCTGGCAGAGGCGCCTTTTCTTTCTATAAAAAAAAAAGAAAAGAAAAGCCAATGGACAGGTCGCCATTCAACAGGTAAGGCTGTGTGCCCCCCCCTCCCTGCTGCATCTAATCCCCACCCATCATTGGGCGGGGCTATCAGCATCTGAAGGTTTCCCGCCTCCCTCCCCACAGCTCCGCAAGACTTACACCCTCGAGGCCAGGAAGAAATCCAACCGGTCGAGTCTCTATTGAGACGTCTTCCCCTGCCGAACTTCTGCCAGTCGGTGGCTGGGCTCACAGGCTGCCTGCCGGGCTCCTCGTCCCCTTGTGGAGGACCGGGGTCTCCCCTCTCCCACCCCCACACTCCGGTCTCCCCCCAGCCCGTCCGGAGGCAGCAACTCGCTTTGACTTGGAAGAAGAGGCAGAGCGCTCGCCTCCCAGGATCATCCCAGGTGCCTACTGGGCATGCGCGGTAAAAATCTCAGCCACGCTCACCAACAGCTGTTGAAGAAACACGCCCCTTTAGGAGCCTGCGCAGTAGTGCCAACTGAAGCCTCCCGAGAGCCCTTCCTGGCTTTCCCCCCCCCCCCCCGCATTCCGAGCATGCTCGCTACAGGATTATTCCGACGGAGGGCAGCCTCAGACATGCGCAGTAGTAGCATCTGAAGCTCAAAGGGGCGGAAGGCCCCTTGAACTCCGAGCATGCTCAGTAGCGGCAAGTGAAACTGCTGTTAAATCTGTCGCTTTGCTTTCACTTTGCTTGCAGCCGATGAACTGCTTTAAATCATGGTTGATTTTTAACCATGGTTTGCTGAGTGCACCCCAGCTGCCAAGGGTCACACGTAACGCAAAGGCAGCACCATGATGCTTGGCTTAGCCTTATAGTGAAGTGCGAAGTGTACCAGCTTATAATGCCTTAATAAGACCACACTTGGAATATTGCATCCAGTTTTGGTCGCCGCTATATTAAAAAAAAGATGTTGAGACTGGAAAGAGTGCAGAGAAGAGCAACAGAGATGATTAGGGGGTGGGAGGCCAAAACATGAACAGTTGCAGGAATTGGCTATGTCTAGTTTAATGAAGAGAAGGACATGGGGTGGTGACATATAGCAATGTTCCAATATCTCAGGGGTTGCCACAAAGAAGGAGTCAACCTATTCTCAAAAGCACCTGAAGGCAGAAAAAGAAGCAACAGAACCAAAGAGAGAAGCAACCTAGAACTAATTTTGTAGTGTATGCTGCTAAGCATACACAGGGGGCTGAACAGCTCCAGGCTATAACTGCTTAGGCGGGAAAGCCTGAATAGAGTGAGTCATTGACAGCCCCAGGCATGGTCAGCTCTGGCGGGAAGCCAGGGTTTAAACCTATTGGCCACCTGCACTGGCGGGAAGCCCAGGTTCAAATCTATTGGTCACCATTCACCTGGGCAGGTATAAGAAACGACAGGTAAACCCCTTTGCCCCAGCTTCATTCCTGATCCAAATAAAGAAGTACTACCCAGCTCAAGTGTCCGTCTCTCTGTGCGACCACGCGACATTGCAAATTTACTGACAGAACAATTAACCAGTGGAACAACCTGCCTCCAGAAGTTGTCGGTGCTCCAACATTGGAGGTTTTTAAAGAAAAGTCTGGACAGCCATTTGTCTGAAATGGTATAGGGTTTCCTGCTTGAGCGGGGGCAGGGGGGGGTTGGACCTTCCAACTCTTATTCTGTAGTTCTATCTGTTACTTCTGGTCCTGGACTAAAAGATCTCCAAGTTTCCTTCCAACTTTGTTATTCTGTTGGCCAAAACACTGTTCCTTCCCTGAGCTAAGAAAAAGGAGTGAATATGAAGCACTATTAAACCACAACTGTAATAGTCACATTTCCATAGCTTCTACCTAGCTATATTAGAGATTCTAACCCCCAGCATTAAAAATCTGTAGTTCTCCAGTGGCCTTGGATAGGTTTTGTGATATTAAGGGGACAGTCTGGAAAGCATTTTTTGATGACATGTCCCATCATGATTTATGGGAGTGGGATGGCCATCAATACAAATGAACTTCTGCAAAGTTGAGTGTAATTTTTTTTAGGTTGAAATCAGAACACCTGTCAGCCCCCACCCACCCAAGAATAATCCCAACACTTGAAAGAAAGGAGAAAAGAAATTGTCTGCGAAGCTAAAGGAAGCCTGTGAGAACTATGTTCTTTTCAACTAGATATTGGAAACTGTCACTCCCAGTGGCTACGTTTAGGATTTGATTAATTAAGTGACTGTATCTTTATAGTCCAATAAACAGGGCACTGTTGTTATTTTGATGCTTAACCAGGCGTTCGTGGAAGGTTTTTCTACCCATGAACTGAGATTGCATGACAGAAAAGTGGGAGAGAATAAGAATCTACAGCGCAAGAGCAGATTCTCGCTGGCACAGACCTCAGGGTAATTCTTAGTTCTCCCAAGAAGTTCCAACCAATGAGAGAGTTTTCTCCTTGCTCTGAATCCTACCTGAAACCTTGTGCTCTGCGACTCAGAAACACTTCCAGGAGATGGCTGGCCCCATCAATTATTTAAATAAATGAAATGATGCCATTGCACATATAATGCAATTGGTCATGTTCGATGTCATCACTTGAACGTTATCACCTGCTTTCCTAATCCCCTCTACAGTCCTGCTAGTTTCATCCTTTTTAGTGACATCACCAACTGCCAGAAGGCTTCCTGCATCCTCCTAGGAGGTTAGGGGGCAGGTTTGCCTCTCCTGATCCTTCAGTATTGTTCATTCTTACATTTAGATCTTTAGTTAGATCAGCAGGACCTATGAACGCAACCTGTGGGTTTGCACAGGTTATGTGGGATACATTGTTAATTGTGTTTGGAGTGATGCCCCACCAAGCTGCTATGACTTGTTCTCCAGTAGCTGCTCTTAGCCCCTCCATGTTCTGGAAGTGCTTTAAAATAATGTCCGATTTGTGTGTGTGTTGAGTGGGGGTGGGATTTGCTGTACAGCACTTTTATTACATCCCATCTCCTTTTTTTAGACTGGAATGCATAGCTCGAGATGCCGAACTTGTGGACAAATCTGTAGCTGACCTGAAACGTTTGGGGGAACTTCTCCATAACAGTTGTGCGTCAGCCGTGCAGGAGTATGAGGAGCATCTGAAGGAGAACCCAACTGAAATTGAGCAAAGAGGCTTTCTTTGATGGGAAAAGGGTGGTAGTCAATCCAGGGACTTGGCTCAGAATCCAGGGTTATTAACCTGTCTGAAGAAAATGGGCACCATATTAAGAATTCGTACTTAAGAAGACCCTGAACTCTGTAGCTAAACAGCGCCACTGGAGCACTAATCTGGTAAATATACTTGGGTAATCAGTTTGGCATTTGCCAAATCAATCTTCCCTACTGATTTCTCAGTTTCAATTTTTCACTTCCCATCAAACTAACCAAGGAAAGAGAGTGCCAAATAATTTAGAAACAGTGAGAGATAACATCTTAAGATGGCATCATAGGAAAGCTTCCAAGTTGGGAATAGTGGTCTTTAAAAAAAAATCAACTTTGTAAAAAAGTAAAGAAAGAAAATGATGCCAAAACTAGTCCTCCTTTTTCAAAATCACTGTCAGGCGCAAAAGATCTGGACTATATATTAAGTTGCAGCATAAAATATTTATTCAAGCCTCTGTGCAAGAATTGACACCAAATAAGGGCCAACAGAATTCAAGAGAGGTTAACTTGGATTGTTTGTGGCAATGCCAGGAATTCTCAACTGATGACATATGTAACTCCAAATCTCCGCAGTTCGGCCTGCTTTTCCCCTACAATAACAGGCTGATACTTGAGCCCCCAAACGGGAACATGTTAAAGTCTCAGGTGCTGATGTGCTCTTTAAATGCGACTCCCAGTTCACGCCATCTGATTGTGACTGAAAACTCTATGTGGCTCCTTTTGTTCAGACAAAGGACCAGGGAAATGAAAGGGTCCCACAAATAAGAACTCCAGAATCCAGGTGAACATGAACGCTGTTATCCAGGACAAGCAAGAGCATGCAATCCTCCATCAGACCATTCCCTCTGACCCACTGGAGGGGACAAGGTGAGCATGACACAAGGGTCTGAGCGCAGGTATGTGGCAGCCATGAGTGTCAATGAATGGGCACAATTAGCACACAGGTTGAATCCATGCAAATGCCCCAACCGTCACAACTGCCGTCTGCTCCTGAGCAGAAGCAAACATTCCAGGAGGCCGAAGGATGCCCATGTTGTGATTCAGGGTCAGCCTGTGGGTTCGGCAGTTGGGTCGGACGATTCAGAGGAGGAGGAGGGGGGTGTTGGAGAGGTTGCTGAGAGTGTTGGAGAGCTTGCTGATGAGAGCCCTCAGCCAGGCCCCTCCCACCTGGTTACGACGCAGACCCAGCTGTGTGAGCCTGACAGCGTGGATGAAGATGACCCACAGCTGGCCCTGTTCAAGGACGCCCGACGCAAGAGGCAGTCAATCAGGAGTAAACAGAGGAAGGCAATGGGGCACCTCGGAAGGAGGCAGAGAGAAGCCACGCCCTGAACTGTATAAAAGGGGAATGCGTGGGAGGGCTGGTTTGCTGAAGGCAACCGTTTGAATAGCTCCTGTTTCATGGTTCGTGTCTTGTTTTTGCTCTGTTTGCTTTTGTGTCCATAAATTTGGCAGGCTTAGTTCCAGCCTCTTGCCTTCTTGAAAAGGGGTTGTCCCTGCCTTATCTGCAGGGCCGGTAGTAGGCTGGTACAGAACAGCCCACATATATCCTGTGATCCACCTTCTAGGATCTGCAGAAGCTTCTTGGATGAGAAGCAAAACGTCTTCAAAGGGAAAAAAGAAAGTCCAGTTGCCTCGCGAAAAAAGCATCTGTAGAACAAATATGACCCTAGATGATTGAGAATCTGCATAAAAAGTTCATTTAGTGACCATTCAAAGTTACAACGGCACTGATAAAATTGACCTATGACCGTTTTCCACACTTCACCACCACTGCAGCATCCCCATGGTCACGTGATCAGAATTCAGATGCTTGGCAACTGACTTATATTTATGACACCTGCTCTAAGCCCCACCATCAGGGACATTTTCCCCTCAATAGGCTAATCTCCTTGCAGTCTACAAATCCTGCAGGAAAACAATTGATGGCTTCGTAAAGTGTGCGACTCTTACCAACTTACACTTGCTCTAGAAACGAGGGTCAAAACAAACTTGGCTTGTAAGTGCAACATGTACGGAATACAGTATTAGAGTCACAAGGGACCTTGGAGGTCTTCTAGTCCAACCCCCTGCTCAAGCAGGAGACCCTATATCATTTCAGGCAAGTGGCTATTGAAAAAATAGCCACCGACAGGCAATGGGGCTGCTGGGAGAGAGCTAGGATTCATTTGATGATTTGCTGCCCGCTATCTAAAAGTAAGAATAGAGTATTTAGATATGGCAGTGATGGCAAACCTTTTAGAGACCGAGTGTCCAAACTGCAACCCAAACCCCACTTATGTATCGTTGGGTGCCGGGTGGGCGTGGCCCATTGGGGGGGAGTGGCCAATTGGGTGGGCATGACCCATTGGGTGGGCGTGGCTGCAGTATTAACGGCAGACTGGGTGGGACTAAAAAGTTCAATCAATCCATTCCAACTTTGCAAGATATCTTTTTTTTCCCTGCGAGAAATTGAAATTGATTGAACCTTTTTTTTTTTTGCACACAGCGGCAGAGGCCAAAAGTGCGCTCCCACAGAGAGGGCCTCCTCAGGTGCCGTCGGTGCCGGCTGGCGGCCCCCAGGGGGAGAGCATTCTCTGTGGCCGCGCCAGCCCTTTGGAACCAACTGCCTGTTGAGCTCCGGATGGCTCCCGACCTTCGCTCTTTCCGCCGTGACCTGAAGACTTGGTTGTTTGAACAGGCCAACCTGGACTAAGGGTTTATGTTTATTTTAATTATTTAGTGCTAGGGCTAACTAATTTTAATTCTCTTTTAACTTTTGTATGTCGCATTTTATTGCCCTGTACACCGCCCTGAGTCCTTTGGGAGAAGGGCAGTATGGAAGTTTAATAAAATAAAATAAAATAAATAAATAAATAAATAAAACCCAGCTGAAGGCCTAGGACTGGGGCGACAGCACGTGTGCCCACAGAGAGGGTTCTGTGTGCCACCTGTGGCACGTGTGCCATAAGTTCACCTCCAAGGAGATATGGCATCTATTTTCCACGGGTGTCATTAATGCCAAACAAACAGACATGCTGAACGCACACCCAAGAAAGAAAGACACACACAAAGAAGTAGATCTCGTTTATTCTAAGGTTTTATTTTTTTTTTGGTTCTTGGTATGAATAACCATGAGCTAAAACACTAAACAGAACATTCTATCAAAGATAAAGAAAGATAAAAGAAATATAGAATCTCCTCTCTTCTGTTTGTTGGTAAGCACAAAACTAACCAGGTCACTGAGATTTCAAAGGGCAAGACAGGGAAGATAGAAAATAAATGGGAGGTGGGTGGGGGAAAAGTGCTCGGAGGTCAGCATTATTTCAAAGAAGACCCAAATAATTATCTTTCATGTTGTATGGAAAGGTTAAAACAGTCAAAGTTTTAGGAAAGGGAGGTTCATCAATTAGCTTGGTTTAATTGATGCAATTACTATCTTCTTAGATAAAGGAATTTCGGAGGCACTCAGCAGGCTTCCATGCAACCCAAGCATTTCTTGGTGGTCTCCCATCCGAGTACTAACCAGGTTACTGTTTTGAATCAGCCGACATTTCCTAGGTGCTGCCATCTAGTGGACTCAATAGGTTTTAACCCATTACATTTGTCCAAAGTCCCATCTTCTTTCTGCAAATAGTCTCCATATTAATCCTCTCTAACTCCACAGTGTTTCTCAACTTTGGCAATTTTAAGATATGTGGCTGGCTGAGGAGTTCTGGGAATTGAAGTGCACACAACATGTCCAATCAGCTCTGAGAATAGAGCAGAAATGGATTCTTCCAGCACAAATCAAAAGCATGAAGTGGATGACAACAGCATGCAGATAGTCCTCGACTTAATGACCACAATTGGGACGAGAATTTCTCTTGCTGAGCAAGATGGTCGTTAATTGAGATGCCAAATTTTATTTTACCTCTGTGTCCCGAGGGGGCTTTTCCAAAAGGCAACTGGACTTTCCTGTTTTTTTGCTTTCTCCTTGGAAACATTTCACTTCTCTTCAGTTCTGACTGAATGGTGGGGAATGGAAGGATTTATATTCTTTGCAGTCATCTGGCCATTAGTACTCTTTCTGAGAGTCCCATTGCTGTTAAACAAATCTGGCTTCCTCCACTGACTTTGCTTGTTGGAAATGGATCATATTTCAGGTTGCAAATGGTGATCGTATCTACCCAGGATTCTGCAACCGTCATAAATATATGCCGGTTGTCAAAGGGCTGAATTTTGATCATGTAACTACGGGGATGTTGTGATGGTTGTAAGTGCAGGGATTGTTCATAAACATTTTTTTTCAGTGGTATTGTCACTAAAAACATGGTTGTAAATCGAGGAGTAGCTATGTACTTGCATTGGTGGGAACCTTGTAGTTGTGTTTTTAATTCTTGTTCCGATCAGGAAGGTATGGCAGGTGAAGACTCATCTCAGACCAGTACAGATAATCCTCGAAATTATGACCGTGATTGAGCCCAACATTTCTGTTGCTAAGTGAGACATTTATTGAGTCTTGCCCCATTTTATGACATTTCCTGACACCGTTGTTAAGTGAATCACTGCAGCTGTTAAGTTAGTAACCCGGCTGCTAAGTGAAGCTGGCTTCCCCACTGACTTTGCTGGTCAGAAGGTCACAAAAGGGGATCACGTGACCGTCATAAGTGTGAGTCAGTTGCCCAGTGTCTGAATTTTGATCAGGCGATCATGGGGATGTTGCAAAAGTCGTAACCGTGAAAAGTGGTCATAAGTCACTTTTTTTTCAGTGCTGTCGTAACTTTGAAGGGTCCCTAAATGAACTGTTGTAAGTCGAGGACAATCTGCAATCTCTTGTCTTACCATGAGCCTTGTAGCCTGCAGCGTCTCCGGCTGCTGCCCAATTTCGTTTCCTAGTCCTGGGAAAGCAAAGGCTTTGCACGGACCTCTCCCGCATTCGACAGGAGAGGTAGGGAAGAGGTTTGGATATTTTGGCTCCCAAGACAAAGAGCAGAGTTCAGAAATCGCCCTCTTGGGGTTTTTTTGTTCCTTCAGGCTTTTGTGTTTCACATTTAAAATACAGGTAGTCCTCGACTTACAACTCTTCATTTAGCGACCGTTCCAAAGTTACCACAACACTGGGAAAAAAAGACTTATGACCGTTTTTCACCCTTATGACCGTTGCAGCATCCCCAGGGTCACGTGATTTACATTCGGAGGGTTCATATTTATGATGGCCAGTGTCCCGTGGGTCACGTGATCCCTTTTTACGACCGTCTGACCAGGAAAATCAATGGGGAAACCGTGTTACTGATTTAACTTAGCCCAGGGGTAGGCAACCTCGGCTCTTTTATGATTCATGGACTTCAACTCCCAGAATTCCTGAGTCAGCACAGCTGACTCAGGAATTCTGGGAGTTGAAGTCCATGAGTCATAAAAGAGCCGAGGTTGCCTACCCCTGACTTAGCCAATATGGCAAAAGAAGTCGTAAAAACGGGACAATGCTCACTTAACAAATTTCTCACTTAGCAGCAAAAAAAATTGGGCTCAACTGTGGTCATAAGTTGAGGATTCTCTGTACTCAGCGTTGGACTTTTTTTTCTTTTCTTGGACATTTGCACCCTATTTCGTGGGAACCGTTGCTTAAACATGACTTAACTTGTGCCATATTTTTTTTTTTTTACAAAGTGGGATTTCGTGTCTGGGTGCTGAGCTGGATCAGAGCTGGCAACCGTCATGCTCCGCTGCCCCTTAAGGAACCACAGGGAGCTGTGTGGATGCTGGGACAATCATTTCCAAAACCTAGATGGAAAAATTACGGCCAATGTAAGCTTTTCGTTTTCTTTTCCTCTGAGATAGCGACCATCTCTGCCGGAAGCAAACGGGTCGAGGCTTACTCGCGAGCAAAGAAAACCCTCTTGGATGAAAAACGGAAAGCACATTAGGAATCGCAGGGCGTCTTCGACTTAGGACCACAGCTGAGCCCCAAATTTCCACCGCTAAGCAAGACAGTGCTAAGGGAGTGAGTTTTGCCCCCATCTTCCGATATTTTTTTTGCCGCATATTGTTAAGTGAATCGCTGCAGTGGTTCTTAGTAACACGGTTGTTTATCTGGCTTCCCCCATTGACTCTGCTTGTCAGAAGGTCACAAAAGGGGATCAGGTGACCCTGGGGACACGGCAACCTTCATAAATAAGGTAAAGGTTCCCCCGCACATGTGTGCTAGTTGTTTCCGACTCTAGGGGACGGTGCTCATCTCCGTTTCAAAGCCGAAGAGCCAGCGCTTGTCCGAGGACGTCTCCGTGGTCATGTGGCCGGCATGACTAGACGCCAAAGGCACACGGAGTGCTGTTACCTTCCCACCGTAGTGGTCCCTATTTTTCTACTTGCATTTTTACGTGCTTTCGAACTGCTAGGTTGGCAGAA
Organism: Vipera berus; assembly: GCF_964194415.1. Classification (NCBI taxonomy): domain Eukaryota; kingdom Metazoa; phylum Chordata; class Lepidosauria; order Squamata; family Viperidae; genus Vipera; species Vipera berus. The sequence continues at coordinate 8,146,633 of NC_138215.1, read as the reverse complement.
GCTGGGACGAGTAACAGGCGCTCACTCTGCTACGTGGCACTCGGGATTCGACCCGCCAAACTGCCGACCTTCTGATCGACAAGCTCCGCATCCTAACCCACTGAGCCACCGCGTCCCTACCTTCATAAATACCAGCATCCAAATTTTGATCATATGACTATGGGGCTGCTACAATGGTCGCAAGTATGAAAACTTTTTTCCCCAGTGCCTTTGTAACTTTGAACTGTCACTAAACGAATGGTTGCAAGTCAGGGATGACCTGTAATTAACAGAATAACAGAGTTGGAAGGGACCTTGGAGGTCTTCTAGTCCAACCCGCTGCTCAGGCAGGAAATCCTATATCATTTCGGACAAATGGCTGTCCAATCTCTTCTTAAAAAAGCTCGTATTGGAGCATCCATCCTCTGGTTTCTCCTTAGTTCCAGGTTGCTTCTCTCTTTGATTAGTTTCCATCCATTTTTTCTTGTCTCGCCATCTGGTGCTTTGGAGGGTAATTTGACCCCCGCTTCTTTGTGGCAGCCCTTTAAATATTGGAACACTGCTATCATGTCACCACTGATGGCATACCTTCTAAATTGTCCCATGTATTTCTCATAACATCCCATAATAGCACGGTACAGAGGAGAAGGGTGGACCTAACCTACCTAGAGATGGCCAAGTCAAAGTAAGGTTTGAAAGGTGACTTTCAGCACAAGAAACCTTCTCTACATTCTTTCTTCTACTAAAGCACTGCATGGTTCAATCTGATGCCACGCAACAATCTTGCCTGATCTTTAGTGAAGGCTTGCAGTTTCCTTTGCAGAATTTTGCTCCCTTGCTTTCTAAAATACAGGTAGACAGGTTGCACTAAGAAAGTTAATTATTTAATTGCCTAATTTTGTTCTTGCTTCTCTGATCTTGCATTATAAAGTCGAATTGGCAGCAGAATTTACAACTCCAAAAAGACTGGGGGAAAAAAATACTTCCTTGAGTCAAGATCAAGGATCCATTCAGAAAAAAAAGTTCACTTTGAGAGTTGGTCTGTTAGGAATCTCTATGGCTATAGAATTTTTCAAAATATAAAGAGACACCCCCCCCCCAAAAAAAGAAACAACCAAGGAAAAAACTAATCATCTAAAACATTGAATAAAAATATAACACTTGTAATAATACTTATAATAATTTTAGAGGTTCATGTCCCTTGTCTCATATCAACAGAAATCTATATAGAAGGAAGGGAAGGGAAGGGAAGGGAAGGGAAGGGAAGGGAAGGGAAGGGAGGAAGGAAGGGAGGAAGGGAGGAAGGGAGGAAGGAAGGAAGGAAGGAAGGAAGGAAGGAAGGAAGGAAGGAAGGAAGGAAGGAAGGAAACAATTTCTCCATGATGGGCTATTATAATCTCATAAATCAAACAGCAAAATCTTTTTCCTTTTAATTAAAGGAAACAGTGACAAATATTTGTTTACAGTAACAGGACATGAAATTAAATTAAAAGCAGGACCTGGAACTGAAGCCAATCTAAAGAAGAGGTGGTTTTGCTTTGGCCACAGTTCTTTATTGTTATTCAAGTTTTCACATTGTTTTACGAGTACGTTAAAATATGCTGTGGCAGCTCGCCATTCCAAAGAAGCATTCCAAAGAGAAGTACAATCACAATCGGGCTAAATGCCCATTTTGTTTCTTTCCTTTTTGTCTCTCAGCTACACAATGTAAACTACTAAGCTATTTTAAGTTTAGTGACTGTGTGGGTTAAATCTCAAACGTTAGGTTTCTGCTTAAGAGGGAGAACTAAATTTTCTTTCGAAAACTCCTAGAGATGCCACTGATTGCCTTTGGTCTGGGTGACCAAGGAGGAGGAGAGGAGTGGGAATGGTGATGCTGGGAGTATAGCTGAGACCCCAAGCAAAATGTGACTCAGCGGTTTGTGAAGCCACAAAGATGGATGCGTTTGTGGGTTGCATCCATAGAAATGCTGTTCTCAAATAACAGAGAGTTGTTCCCTTGGAATCTGTGCTGCCGAGACCCTGCCTCCAGTTTTGAATCAGAAACTGGAGCAACCAGTGCAATTGCTAGAAATCTTTTGAAGAAGGTCTGAAAACATTCAGACTATTTAATCCAGTGTTTCTCAACCTTAGCACACCAGAGATGTGTGGACTGGCTTCCAGAATTCCCCAGCTGACTTGTCAGCTGGGGAATTCTGGGAGTTGAAGTCCACACACCTTCAACTTGCTGATGCTGAGAAACACCTATTTAACACTGAAAAGTCGTGGTGGTGCAGTGGTTAGAATGCAGTATTGCAGCCTGACTGCCCACTGTCTGAAGTACAACCCCGACTGGCTCAAGGTTGATTCAGCCTTCCATCCTTCTGAGGTCGGTAAAATGAGGACCCAGATTGTTGGGGGCAAAAGGCTTGACTATGTAAACCACCCAGAGAGTGCTATAAAGCGCTATGGGGTGGCATATAAGTCTAAGTGCCATTGCTATTGCTATTAACCTTCTGAAAAAACTAGGAAGGCATAAAAGTACTACTTGTGATGTAGCTGAAGGAATGCTACAAAACCTGATATCTCTTCTTCCAAGACAGGAGACAAAATAATTGGTTAAAGTTAAGAGGAAGGCAGGTTTTGATTGGATCTTTTCAGAAAAAAATGTCCTAAATGTTCCCATCACAGGGGTTAAGAGGAGGACCTAGTGACCTAGAGATGGTGGGTTCCCTTCTTTGCTTGTGTGTAAGCAGAGGCTAGACAATTATCTTTGGGGGAATGTTTCAGCTGGGAATCCTGCACAGAGAAGATCAGAGAAGTACCACAACGATCCCTTCTTACTTTAGGATTCGGTGTCTGTGAAAAACATTTCAAACTGGCCCTCCTGGAATTGCAGTTCTGCAGAACAATGATCAAGGTGGTTATTTTTATTAATAATAATATGATGTTAATATTGCAGCCTGGCTTTTGAGGAGGGGAATGCATGGCTGTGCAACTTATTTCCTTTTTATTTTGACACACACACAGCTCCAAGGAACTAGACTAGACTAAGAGTAACAGATGGTGCAATGCATCTCCACTGAGTGAACTTCATAGTGAGGATTTAATCCTCATCTCCGTAAGGTGACCGTTATGTTCTATATAGTCTCATTACTGTGCAAATCTGGGATTCCTAGAAAAAGAGGAAAAGAAGGAAATGCCTCCACGGGTATTACAGTAAAACCTCGATTTTATGGACCCATTGGATAAAGGCGGTCCCATCATTTGCAAAATTTATCCAAAGGATGTAATCTACATCCTTTTTCTGATGGCTTTGAAAACCACTGAGATTGTTCATTATCTGATGGAGTTGGGGTGTGTGTGTAAAGTTAAAAGTAAGATTAAATCTCTGGCATTCAAAGTCTGCTGAATGGAGAACTATCAAATCCGTGTCTCCCATTGATGGAAACACAGAGAGACAGAAATTAAGTGTAGAAAACTCTTCCGTCTTTGCGACTGAAGACTGAAAGACCTATAACGTCATGAAATTCCTGAAAGGGCTGAACATTCAACTTTTTGATGGCTCCTTTCTGCTGGGATTTAAGGAGAAAATTGGGTGTCTGAAATCTTCAAAGCTGTGAGGCTTCCATTTCCTCTCTTCAAGCCCAATTTCAGGATCATGCATCTTAAAGCTTGCAGGGTTTAAGGCAGGGGTGTCAAACTCAATTTCATTGAGGGCCGCATCAGCATTGCGGTTGCCCTCAGGGGGCCGGGTGGATATGGCCAGGGTGGGCGTGGCCTACTGGGTGGGCATGGCTAAAGTGCGTATGGCCTACTGGGTGGGCGTGGCCAGCTCTACATCGTTGGCATCAAGGGTGCCTATGGGGGCCTGGGCAGGAGTGGGACAGATCTGAGGGTCTCTGGCAGGAGGAGGGTCTCTAGGCCAGGGCCAAGGCAGTGGGGGCCATTCCTCACTCTTTCCAGGATGGCTTCGCGGGCTGCATGAAACCACTTCGCGGGCCGGATCCGGCCCCCGGGCCTTGTGTTTGACATGTCTGGTTTAAGGCATCTGTTCTCCCTCTTAAAACCAAACCTTTATGAGGTCCCCAGATTTTAGATTCGCCCTACTCACTCAGAGAAGTGAGGGCCTTTTGTGACTTCTTGCCTCAAGTCAGTGAAGGCTTTTTAGAATGCCAAAGAAGCCCAGCATTTTCAAAAATCTGGGACCTCCTGATTTGTACCGCTATATGTAAGTTTGAAATAAATCGCTTTTTTTCCAAAAGGCAGCTGGACCTTCTTGGTTTTTTTTTTTTTTGTTGTTTGAAAATGTTTCACGTCTCATTCAAAAAGGTTCTTCGGTTCTAACTTCAGAACTTCTTAGACGAGAAGTGAAATGTTTTCAAAGAAAAAACAACAACAGTCCAGCTGCCTTTGGAAAACCTTTATGATGAGAGACTCTCCATAGACCTTTGAAATAAATCGATTTTTCTTCAGTCTTTACTCATCCTGTTGTCACCCGTCTTCTCGTGATGCCAGAAAGGTTTGAACAGCCATCTTGAAACAAGGGATATAATTCCAGATACATTTTATTTCTTCCTCCTGTTTTAATGGATGTGCGCACCAAAAAAATGAAATAGTTGATAATGAGGAAACCGAGAGTGACAGAAAAGCCAACCATCTCTTCAGGCTGAAAAATTAAGTCTTTTTTTTTTATCCACCTTTTTTTTTTAAAGGAAGGCTTAATACTGTAGCTGGTTGTGTCTTTAGACATTTGCTTCTTTCCTCCATCCCAGTCACTTCTTTGTGTTTCTCTTTTCACCCAGAGTTTTAAAACATTTTCCTTTCAATTACCGCGTATAAAAATAGCTATAGGAATTCAACATTAAACAAAGAAAGAACATGATCATGAAGTGGCTATGCTAGAGGTGAAGAACGTCATCCAAAAAGTGTCAGGAAATTCATTAGGAGAGGAAAAGGGAGCTGAATTAAGAGTCTCATTTCAATTTTCACTGAAATGCTTTTTTAAATGCTTTTTCCTAGGTCAACGGGTCGGGTAGATAAGTAGGTAGGTAGGTAGGTAGGTAGGTAGGTAGGTAGGTAGATAGATATTGAAAATCTCCCACCAACAATCCTACTGGAGAAGTTCTTATGATGAACAGCATTGCCTACTCGGACTGCTTCAACTGAGGTAGGTTACTCTATAAAGAAAATATGCTACATTCTAAGGTGACTTCCCCAAGCTGGCCTTCTCTAAACAAGTTGGGACTTCAACCCTCAGAATTCCCAATCAACCTAGCTAGGAATTCTGGGAATTGAAGTCCTGACACATCTGGAGGTGGTCAGGTTAGGAAAGGCCATGCTAAGGCTTTAAACATGTGGTCTATGACCATCTGTGCTGCCATCAGTGACCTAGAGAGCAACTAACAAAAGAAACAGGAAGAAATCCATCGTGGACATCACATCAGGGGCTTCAAGGGCTGCGAGGATCAGCTGGAGGCATCTTATTAAACAGGCTGGTCTTGTGTCTGGTTTGCACACAGGCACACTACAGAGGTTAGGTTAGTGAGAACCTTTGAACGAAAACAGGATGCGTACATTTCACAGCTTTCTATATTTTGTGTGTGGAAAATGAACGGCAGCATTGAACGTAAGCCCCATATTCCAAAATCGTTCCCTTTCACCTCCAATGAAAAGATTTCAGACTGAAGATTGAAGGAAGATCTGGAGAGATTGCCTGCCACATAACACAAGTCAAACCAGGGTCTGATCAATGGAGACTCCGGCACTAACTTTAAACACACAACCTGGGAGGAAGGTTCTCTGAACGGAAAGCATTGGCTTCATAGAGGGCCCTGGCATGACACAATGCTGTCTTGAATAAACTGTGATTGGAGATGTTCACACAATGTGCCAAAGCCATATACTATGGCTGGTCAACCATAATAGCTAAGAGTAAGCTATTGAGAGTAAAAATAAAGGTTTCCCTTGACCACTTGTGTCCAACTCTAAGGGGGGGTATGCTCATCTCCATTCCTAGACAAGGGAGCCAGCATTGTCCATAGACACTTCCATGGTCATGTGGCTAGCATGACTATATGCCGAGGTGCATGGAATGTTGTTCCCTTCCCACCAAAGTGGTACCTATTTATCTACTTGCATTTGCACGCTTTTGAAGTACTAGGAGGACAGGAGCTGAGGCAAGAACAGGAACTCAAACTGTCATGTGGTACTCGGGTCTCAAACTGCCAACCTTCCGTCCAACAAGCCCAGCATCTTAACCACTAGGCCATTAGCTGGATACTAATCCAAAGCCAAGCTAAGCATTTTGTTTCAGCCCAGCCTAAGTGTTTAAGACAGGGGTCTTCAAACTTGGCCCTTTTATGACTTGTGGACTTCAGCTCCCACAATTCCTCGACCAGCGTGCCTGGCTGAGGAATTCTGGGAGTTGAAGTCCACAATTCATAAAAGGGCCAAGTTTGAAGACACCTGGTTTAAGATGATCCTAACTCAGTGTTTTTGCAGAAAATCCAGGGGTTTCTCTAAAGCAAAAATGAAAGTTATCCTGGTTCAGCTCCTCCATTATATAAAAGAAACAGTCCTTAATGTAGCAAGCATTCCAGGAACGTGCATGTGGCAAACCAGCTTTGAACAATGTACCTTGAATATCGAACAGTTCTTCAGTAGTAACCCGTTTGTAATGGAAGTTATTTTTAGGTGATCGGCAGCCTGCCTTTTGCTACAATCCTAGCAATCATGAGAGTTTCCTTTGTTTAGGAAAAAAAAGACATGATATAAAACAATTCTTGACACAGTAAAACTCTACACAAGTTAACTAGCAACTTGCCTAAAAGTAAAGCTTCTCACACTAAGAGGGACTGTCCTCAGTGATCACAATGCTCTTCTGTCTCTTGGGATACTGGAAGTGAGCAGGAAGAGGGAGGGGGGAGAGAGAGAGAGAGAGAGAGAGAGAGAGAGAGATGAGGAGATCGGCTGGAAGAACACCCAGCGCTTCTATTAAAAAAAATGTCTTGAGGTAGAACATTGCTTTCAAGGTTTTGGAAGTGCTTTACATTGGAACAAGGATGATAACAAAGGGTTATTTTAAAGAGGGGGAGGGAGAGGAAATATCAGCCAATGACCAACATGGTGGACATGGAGTGTGACTTCTGAGGTAGTACCAAAACACGTACTGACCAAGTGCTACACTACTTGCGTTGAAGACAAAAGGAAGACACAAGATACGTTTGCCTCTTCCCAAAAGACATTCAATTCCGGTTGAGGTAGGTTTTGAATTTACTTCGGGGGTTCATCCAAGTCTTTTCTTTCTTTCAAGAGCCCTTCTCCAGGCCTGTTTCTTTCTTTCTTTCTTTCTTTCTTTCTTTCTTTCTTTCTTTCTTTCTTTCTTTCTTTCTTTCTTTCTTTCTTTCTTTCTTTTTTCCGTTTTTTTTGTCACGCTCACTTTGTCTTTGAAGCAGTTCATCCACAAAGAAATTATCCTGAGAATTATGAATGGGCACGACCAAAAAATAAAAAAATAAAAAAAAATCTGTGGCTCCGTTGAACCCTCCATATTGGGGATCCAAGTTGGGAGGTCCTTCATCGTGCGTTAGTTCAACCAGATTGCCAAGATGGATCTAGAAATGATCATTCTAAAGCTGCAAGTGAAGGGACACCTTGGTGAACCCCAAAATGGTACTGATTCCACCTGGTGTCAAAGGTTATGGAGTAGTGCTCAACTTTCTCTTGACAGAAGTCACTAGTTTGGCAGCTATAGAATGAAAACGGAGATCCAGATGGGTAGATATGGGCTATAAGCCTGAGGCAGGTCAGAAAGATCAACTTCATAAGAGATTCCACAAAGCTGCGCACAGATTATGCAGAAATCAGAACTTTTACATTGACCTGAGATTTAGTGTCATCGTAGAGACATCACCAGGCACAAAAAAATAGTGGCTGGTATGTCCTATAGGAAGTCTGAGCTATCTTGGCAACTTATCCTTCATTGGTCGGAGCTTGCTTCAAAGCTGGTTCTTCTTGGCTGATGGTGAGCAGAGGCTGGCTGTTAGGGCCAGAAGGTACATTTGGAAACAAGGTGTTGTCCTCTTCCTCAAGGATGCTAAATTCCTCTGGTGGAAGTGTAGATATCTGGATTTCAATAGGTGAAGTATTTGGAATGTGATCCAGCTGAGAAGGCAATGGAAAAAATGCTATTGGAACCCACAAAGCCTGCTCAATAACATTTGTTACAAAATACAAGAACATGAAGATGAAGGAAGGTGAATATACACGTCCCAGGATAATGTTCTAGGTCGATCTGATCTGGCTTGGTCACCAGGATCAGAGTTTTTGTCTTCCATTCTTTTGGATTTGTACTGGAGCCCATCTTCAGTATTTCTCTCTAGCAGAATGTGTGCTGTTCTGTGTGTCGCCACACATCACACACAGGACACACAGAACAGCACACACTCTGCTAGAGACAAGTTCCTTGAGGATGGGCTCCAGTACAAGTCTGAAAGTTCAGAAGACAAAAATTCTGGTCCTGGTGACTAATCCAGATCGGATCCTAGAACATGAAGAATTCATTCAAATGACACAAATTATATCCTGGTGTTATTTTCCATTAATTGCACCACACCACTCATGTTGCTACTTCCCACCCAAGTGAACACCTTCGGGATTTGCCATCTTATCAAATCAAAGGCTGTCTATCCTTGAAGCAAGTGACCCTTAATTGCAGCCACAACTCTGGGGCCAGCTGTGGCCAAGAAAGCCTTCATCTGGTGTGGTAGATGTGCCCTTTCCCAGATTTGGAAGGGGGCCTTCAGTCATTCATGCGCTGGTCACCTAAAGTTTGACTACTGCAATGCATTCTATATTGGACTGCTCTTGAAGACCATCCAGAAGCTTCAGCTGGTCTAGAAAGCAGTGGTGTGGGCAATGATGGACTTGCCTTGGTATGCCCAAGTTGGGCAGCGTATACATGTGACAGATAAATAAATAAACCCATCACACCAATTAAATCCCATGGTTCCCTCTATTTCCTTCTCTCCCATAAAGACCTGGACCAAAGTCAAATCTTCAAAATGATCAAATACGTCTGCACATTTCCTCTGCTCTGTTTTCCATCCTAATCTCTTTTCTGCTTATAGTTCTGCCCTGTTACTGCTTAGATCAATGGTTCTCAACCTTTTCTTCACCATAGACCCCCTTTAAATACCTTTTGTGCCATGGGCCATGGCTATGGACCACCAAGACTTAAGTCAAGATTTAAAGCACTAAACTGCATCAAGACTCTGTGGGCTCCCTGTGATGACATCACAGACCCATCCCCAGGGGTCCAGAGACCACAGGTTGAGAACCAGTGACTTAGATCATTCATTGTTTGGCCTTCTTAATAAAAAAGAGACTCAAGGTAGCCAGAAATGCATGTCTGTCTCTCTCTCTCTCTGATACATACAACACCAGTGTTTACACTGTACCACAAAAAGAAGCTGAACAACATTCCAGTTCCACAATGCTTTTTCTTACCGCTATTCCCTTTGTGTGCAGACTGGGTGAGGAATGCAAAGCTGGGAACAATCTTTCCAGTTCATTCATATCCAGCTGTTTCCCATTGGCATCTGGATCGTCCCTCTTAGTAGACCCGTTTAGAGCCTGGCCAGTGACATTTCTCGGCCCTCTCGAAATCTGCGGGGTTGACAGCTGCTCCTGCACCTTTTTACACGTCAGCAATCTGCTAAAAATGAGAGGGAGAGAAACATGGTAGGTCCCTTTCACAAACATGAAAGAAGACACGTCGTTGGAAGGTCTGTGGGGAGGGGATCAGGACCGGCTTTTCTTGCAAGCCATCCAGGGTGCATTGAGAAAGCAGCTCATCTAAGACTATGGGAAGCCATCACTGGACAGTGTAAACCAGGGGAAGGGATTATCTCATGATGCCTCTTAACTCTTCTGAAGGAGATCAATCCCTCACTTTCATGAGCAAAGTTGGGGGTGTACTAACGTTGCCTCACATTCTTGGAGGAAAGGGTTTTCCTTCACAAAAACCCACCAGTGTGCTGTAAAGGATAACGTGTCGGGCTAAGACCAGGGAGATCCAGTTTCATGTCTGCCTTCACCTTACTAAATGGGCTTCTCAGAGTTTAGTTCTAAGGATAAATTGGAGGATAAATATGAGCCATCTTAGTTTGGATATATAGCTAGCCAATTACAGATATGTATCTTTTATCTTAATAAGATGGAGATCTTAATGTTCACTTTCAACTCTTGCTGCTGCAGAAATTCAGCATGGAAGAAATCTAAGGCAGGGGTCTTCAAACTTGGCCCTTTTATGACTTGTGGACTTCAATTCCTGGCTGAGGAATTCTGGGAGTTGAAGTCCACAAGTCACAAAAGGGCCAGGTTTGAAGACCCCTGTTCTAAGGCATAAACAAATAAATACACCAAGGTTGCATTTGGATCTCTTGAAGCTCTGTGCCCACACACTGGCACCCCAGTGTAGAGGCAACACTGAACGAGCTCTGTGTTTTTCAAACTTGGTCATTTCAACACCCAGAATTCCCCAGTCAGCATGGGAAGCTAAAGCCTACACATCTTAAAAGTGGTAGTTTAAAAACAAAACAAAACACTGAGTTAGATGGATCAAGAATCTGGCTTGGAAAAAAGACAGGCTCCGATGTTTGTTCAGATCACCATTGTTCCACGATACAGGGCCCGCAGGGTGGAAGACTCCCCTACTTCAGTTTTACAGACTGTCTGGCCAGGCTGCTTTGCAGAAGTGCTACTGGCCACTGCAGGAGCATGAAGTTACGAAGACCTACAGGCCGGCTTAATACACACAACTCATGAAACTCTTACGTCTGTCTAAATGGCCCGGCGACAAGAGCCTTGGTGGAGCAGTGGGCTAATGCCTCCTTAAGTAACACCAGCTGCCTGCAATTAGTGCAGGTTCGAGTCCCACCAGGCTCAAGGTTGACTCAGCCTTCCATCCTTCCGAGGTAGGTAAAATGAGGAGCCAGATTGTTGGGGGCAATTAAGCTGACTTTGTAATAATGCCGCTTGGTGTGTGTGTGAAAGCCCTAATAAGCAGGCATATACATAGAATGAAGGCTACTGCTAAGCTTGTAAGCCGCCCTGAGTCTTCGGAGAAGGGCGGGATATAAATGGAATTAAAATAAAATAAATAAAAATAAAAACAGATGTTGGGCAGAAAGGGCAACGTACCGTCCTCTATAGCCAAACATGAGGAAAAGGACACAGAAGATGATGCAGGTGACGCCAATGTGGATTCCAATGATGATCCCAGTAGCTGATGTTTTGTTGGCTGACTCATCCTTCATGCAGTTGCAGGGTGGGTTTAGGTCTAAGGTTGGTGAGAAAGAGGAAGGGAAAATCCTTTACACTTCTGGGAACCTCTGAGACAAATTGTAGGGCAGGAAAGCAAATCCCCTGCATTTTCTCTCACATGACTCGTGACCTCCCGGTTAGACTACTGCAATGCCCTCTACATGGAGCTGCCCTTGAGGACCACCCGAAGGCTTCAACTGGTGCAGAATTCAGCCGCGCGAGTTTTAATGGGAGCTTCCCGATACTCCCGTGTAACACCTCTTCTCCGTGAGCTGCATTGGCTTCCGGTTGCCCTCCGGGTGAGATTCAAGGTGCTGGTAATGACCTATAAAGCCCTAAATGGCTTGGGTCCGGACTATCTAAGGGAACACCTGCTGCTGGCATCATCTTCCCATCGTCCTGTGCGCCCCCACAGGGAGGGCCTTCTCAGGGTACCACCGGTTAATGAATGCCGGCGGGTTATTCCCAGGGGAAGGGCTTTCTCTGTGGGTGCGCCTGCCCTACGGAACCAACTACCCACAGAACTTAGGACTACCCCCAACCTTCGCTCATTTCGCCGGGACCTGAAAACTTGGCTCTTCGATCTGTTTGGTCCAGACTGTGGGGTTGTTAATTTAACTGGGTTTTAGATTTACTCTTGGGGCTTGAATTTAATTTAATTGTTTTAATTGTTTTTAATTTTTTGTATTCATGGTTTTAAGTGCCCTGTAAACCGCCCTGAGTCCTACGGGAATAGGGCGGTATACAAATCCAATAAAATAAATAAATAAATAAATAAATAAATAAATAAATAAATAAATAAATAAATAAATAAATAAATAAATAAATGAATGACTTGTAGAGGTAGGACGAGTAATACAAATAACACTCTTCCAGTCAGAGATATGATGCCATTCCTGACATATCCTATTTCTTGCCCGTACCTTGCCATTCCTGCAGATGCGAGGGCCATGCATCTTTTGAGGGAGATGACCATCCAAGTCTTTTGAGTAGAAGATGGTGCCCTTACAATTAAGGGAAGCAATTAAGGGAAGCTTAATATCAGAAAAGAAGCAAGGCTTTTTAGGAGATGCTTTGAATTACGCAGTCTTTGATGCTTCTGAGCTTGGCTGTTTGTAGGTGTTTCATCGCCCAACTAGGTAATGTCCTCAGTGTGAGAAAGGGTGGGGTTTGCTGCCTGTTTATAAACCCCGCAAACATTCACACTGAGGAGAGTTAGGTTTCATTAGTTGGGTAATGAAACATCTGCAAACAACCAAGCTCAGAGAGCACTAAAGACTCCACAATTGAAACGCTGAGCTGCAGACATTCTCTTCTATTGGATAACTTGAATATAGAAGATACACATGGGAACAACAATTACCAGAAGCATTTTCTGGAATTTTTGTTGTTGTTGTTGTTGTTGAAAATGGACCAACACGAACGTATCGATGATCTTGGGATTTGCTGATTAAAAAAGCTTCTTTATAGGGGTGTCAAACTCAATTTCATTGAGGGCCACATCAGCATTGCGGTTGCCCTCAGGGGGCCGGGTGGGCGTGGCCTGGGTGGGCGTGGCCTACTGGGTGGGCGTGGCTAGTGCACGTATGGCCTACTGGGTGGGCATGGCCAGCTCTACATCGTTGGCATCAAGGGTGCCTATGGGGGCCTGGGCAGGAGTGGGACAGATCTGAGGGTCTCTGGGCCAGGGCCAAGGCAGTGGGGGCCGTTCCCTCACTGTTTCCAGGATGGCTTCGCGGGCCACATGAAACCACTTCGCGGGCCGGATCCGGCCCCCGGGCCTTGTGTTTGACATGTCTGGAAAAGGGGAACCAAGATATGACATTTAGGAGGTAAGAATGCCGGTAGCGGCTACAAAGAGGAACACAAGTCATATTTTTAGATCCTTTTTTCCTCCTTTTCTTTTTCTCTTACCTTTTAAAATCTTTTTTTCTTTTCTCTACTCTTTTCTTTTAAGTTTCTGTATTTTTTAAAAAAAATTCTGTGTACATTTCCCCCCCCCCCGCCTCCCCCAATAAATATTATATACAAGATACAGCACAATTTTCTCAGTTGTCTTTTGGTCCTTTCTCTCCCTTTCCCACCTCTCGTTCTGCAACCTCCAAACATCTCAAGGCTCCTCAGAGTGAGTTGAGCCTCTCACCTCTTTTTTCGACAGTTTCTCGAAGGGACACAAAACGGACGGTGGCGTTCCCATCGCCATGTTGGTTGAAAGCAAGCAGTTTGACTTCGTACACTACTGCTGGGTCTGAGAGAACATGGAAACGGGGGAAGATACGGTTAGGTCAATCAAGGGCAGGGATGTGTTCAGTGTGCTAGGCAAAGCCACTGCTGCTTTCTCTGGCATCTACGTCAGAAGTGGGAAGCTATCAGCACTGAATATCTTCCCCTTCTGGGGGGTCTGGGGAACTCCCCTACACAAGTCCCAAAGGTGTTTTTTCCAAAGGTAACTGGACTTCCTTGTTTTTCCTGGAAGAGGATTTGCCTCTCATCCAAGGAGCTTCTTTAGTTCTGACTGAAGGGTGGAGAATGGAAGGATTTATATTCCTTGCCGTCATCTGGTCTTTAGCACTCTTTCTGAGAGGCCACTTGAGGATTGTTTATCGGTGACCTCAGGGTCACCTGAACGGTGCAAATGGGTGCGGAGCCTTCTTGGAACTGCTGAAAGGACTGTGTTGTAGGCTGGAGACAGGTGGTCTTGTATCCCTCCCTCTGGTTAGAGAGGGCTATTCAGTCTTAAGGTAAATAGCCTCCTTGACCTCTCTTTCAAACCAGCCATCGTCTCTGTCCAGAATGTGGACTTTGATGTCTTCAAGGAAAAACAATGAAGTCAAGTTGCCTTTTGGAAAAGCGCCTTTGGGGACAACCATAATGACTGAGAGTCTCCACAGACATTCCCCTCCACAATTAATGCCGTCCAAATTTGAGCCCAATATTGAAATCTCACAAAATGCAAAATAGTCCCGTTCCTGTCTCTTTCACTCTGTGTGACTTGTGGATGACTCTGGGCTCATAGGAATTTATCCAAGGCTGGTTTGTCACTTGCAGATGTTTCACTATCCATCTGTTGATGTTGGCTGCATAGGAAACCTCTGCCAATGAAAAGCCGAGGACTTCTCCAACCCAAAACTCCAACCCTGAGCTTCATATACTCTCCTCCATTGCAACAGGGCTTTATTTGGCTCGAGGCATCTGAACAAATCAACCCAGGGTTGAGGCACAAATGATCAGGTTCAAGTTATCCTACTTTGGACCCAGAACCAGCTCTCTGGAGAAGGCTTTAATGCTGGGAAAGGTGGAAGGGGAAAAAAAAGAGGAGAACCAACTGCAAGGTTTGAAGGACTCTGAAGGACCAGGTTGGGGACAGATCACCATGGAGAAAATCTATCTGTGGGGTCCCTAAGAGATGATAATGCCTTGATGGTACATAATCAAGCATCAATCAATCTACCCAAGAGTGTGATGCTTGGGGTAGCCCCTCCTCTGTCTCTCTCCCTCCCTCCCTCTCCCCCTCCCCCCCTCTCTCTCTACATTCCTCTTCTCCACTCACCAAGATGAGTAATGTTGCAAGAGGTGACGTTGCTGGGCAAAAGCATGGGCCCCGTGAAGTGGGGAAGGTGGACTTTGCGGTAGTAGAGTTTGAACCCTTCGTGTTGGCCCAGTTTGATGGAAGGTTCCCACATGGCTTGGACGGTGGTGCTGTTGAGAACTTTAATGAAGAGAGAAGGCACTGCGGGTACTGAAAGAAAGCAGAAAGCAAAGAAGGGTGAGGCCAGCTCTTCTTTCTCCTTCCAAGCTTAAAGTCCAGGCTAGGGCACCTCAAAGATACTTTGGAACATCCCCCCCCCCACACACAAAAAAAACAACCCATGAAATAATACATGTATTTCTTTATTTATTTTAGAACATTTATATAGCTGCCTATAGCGACTCTAGGCGGCTTACAAACAGTAAAAATACAAAACAGGGGGGGAAAAATAAAAAAGAATACACTCCCCCAGTGACAGCACGCGATTAAATAAGCCATTTGATGGGCTCCATTGCCTTCTGCATTTCCCACGATTTCAGGGCCTTCCAAAAGACTGCCAAAGCGGGGAAGGGGCGGTCTAATTTCTGCAGGGATGACCATGTTCCAATGGGAGGGGGACTATCACAGAGGAAGCCCTTCTGCGGGATCCCACCAGACGTACCTTCTTCGGGGACGGGACCCACAACATTCCTTGTCTCCCTACTCTAGTGGGACAGGTGGATGTGACTGGCAGGAGATGGTCCCTCAGACTTTATCAAATATATCTCGCCGCCAGCCCTTGCCTTAAACCAGGGATTACTTATGTGGAACATCTGGGGGCTGTTCCTGAAGTTTGAGGGTTGCTTATGTGGAACATAAGCAACCCTCAAACGTCAGGAACAGCCCCCAGATGTTACTCTGGATGTACTCTTGATCTGAAGGAAGCACAGCGGTGGATCATAAATCAAGCTAGGATGCAGGGTGCTGAGCTAATGATTAACTGTGCCTGCTCATCCATTACAGAATATAATGCCTAACTCTATTCCACCAGTGCAAAGTTATTGTTGTGGTTTTTTTTAAAAGCCCAGAGGTTGTGGCAGGGAGGAATGGAAGGGTTGGCTTGGAGCATCAGAGGCCGCTGTAATTTATGAACTGGTTACCGGATCCCTAACAGTAGCATTTAAAGAGCTGGAAAAGTGTGGCACCCAGCTTGTGTATTTAAAAGAAAAACAATGACATAAAGAGAAACTCCAGACTTTATGAGACTGCAAGCTACTATCCTGAACCTCAAGGCTTTGGGTTAATGGTTTGAAGGATCTTAAGTCTTGTCAAATCCTGCTGCGTTCTCTCTGAGGAACCAGGAACTTTGGCAGAAGGATAGATTGGCTATCTCAAAATGCAGGTAGTCCTCGACTTATATCAGTTTGCTTCGTGATGGTTCAAAGTTACGATGGCACTGGAAAAAGTGGCTTAGGACCATTTGTCATACTGATGATCAGCATGGTCGCGTGATCAAAAGTCAGATACATGGCACTGGCTCATATTTATGACGGTTGCAGTGTCCCGGGGTCACGTGATCCCCTTTTGCGACCTTCTGACAAGCAAAGTCAAGGGGGGAAGCCGGATTCATTTAACAAGTGTGTTACTAATTTAACAACCTCAGGGATTCACTTCACAAATGTGGCAAGAGAAGTCGTAAAATGGAGCAAAACTGACTGAACACATGTCTCACTTAGCAACATAAACTTGGGACTCAATTGTGGTCGTAAGTCGAGGACCACCTGTAAGCACGTGCTGCACTTCCAGACTTGCCAAGTTGGGACTGGCAAGTATTGTCACAACTCTCCTCTTCGTTTTTCAGTTGTATGAAAAGGCAATAGCATTTGGAAAAAAGCCAGCACTACAGTATATGTAAATCTATCCACACAGAATTTCTGAGCACAGAATTCTTTTAAAAAGTGAAGATAGACAGATAGCCATGACCTGAGGTGTTTGGGCCAATAAGGGGTGAGGGCTGATCTGGACTTATCCATTAAACAGCTTCATAACGAAGGTGATACAAGCTAATACAATCCTGGGTTGTATAAACAGAGGCATAGAATCAAGATCATGCAAAGTACTAGTACCGCTTTACAAAGCCCTAGTAAGACCACACCTGGAATACTGCAGCCAATTTTGGTCACCACACTACAAAAAAGATGTTGAGAGTTTGGAAAAAATTCAGAGAAGAGCAACTAAAATGATCACAGGTCTGGAGGCTAAAACATACAAAGAACAGCTGTGGGACTGGGGTTTGGCTAATCTAAGAAAAGAAGAAATAGGGGAGACATGATAGCAACATTCCAGTATTTGAGGGGCTGCCACAAAGAAGAGGGAGTCACTTTGTTCACAGAAGCACCAGAGGGCAGGATGAGAAACAATGATTAGAAACTGATCAAAGAGAGAAGCAACCTGGAATTAAGGAGAAACTTCCTGAAAGTGAGGGCAATCAACCAGTGGAACAGCTTGCCTCCAGAAATCGTGGGCGCTCCGCCACTGGAGATTTTTAAGAAGAGGCTGGACAGTAACTTGTCTGAGATGGTATAGGTTCTCCTGCTTGAGCAGGGTGCTGGACTAGATGACCTCCAGGGTCCCTTCCGGCTCTATTCTATTCTAGGTGTGATGATTGGCTCACCATGTCAAGTTCTGCCTAGCCTTCAGAGACCCCTTTGCAGGTGATTCTCGATTTACACCCATTAGACTGTACAAAGTTACAACAGCACTGAACAAAGGGGGACTTATGACCGTTTTTCACACTTAAGACTGCTGCAGCATCCCCAGGGTCATGTGATCAAAATTTGGACACTGGGCAACTGGCACGTACTTACGGCGGTTACAGCGTCCTGGCTCCTGGGATCTCCTTTTGCGACCTTCTGACCAGCAATGTCAAAGCCAGTTTCACTTAACAAGCGTGTTACCGACTCAACAACCACGCTGATTCACTTAACCACGCTGGCAAGAAAGGTCGTAAAATGGGGCTAACAACCGACTCACCGAGTAATGGAGATCATGGGTTCAATTGCAGTCCTCGGTTGAGGGTTGCTTGTAGATTTGGATCAAGCAGTTCCCCCACCCTTCCAAAAGTGAAAGTGGGAGCTTCCCAATGCCAAGAGGTCTCGATGCCCAGCACCGGGCTAATTCCCTCTGCAGAACATCTGAACCTGAAGCTGATACTTCTTACCTTCTCCCAGGGTGCTCACCACCACGACATCAGAGGCCTTGCTGGCACCACGAGAGGTGTAGGCTTTTATATAAAAGCTGTAACTGGTGGAAGGCTCCAGCTCGGTCACAAGCTGCTGGAAAGTGTTTTTACTGACGGCCTCTTGATATTCCATCTCCACTGGGTCTGAAATACAAGAGGAATGAGTCAGGGAAGGGAAGGGAAGGGAAGGGAAGGGAAGGGAAGGGAAGGGAAGGGAAGGGAGGGAGGGAGGAAGGAAGGAAGGAAGGAAGGAAGGAAGGAAGGAAGGAAGGAAGGAAGGAAGGAAGGAAGGAAGGAAGGAAAAGAAGGAAGGAAGGAAAGGAAGGAAGGAAAGGAAGGAAGGAAGGAAAGGAAGGAAAGGAAGGAAGGGAGGAAGGAAGGAAGGAAGGGAGGAAGGAAAGGAAGGAAAGGAAGGGAGGGAGGGAGGAAGGAAGGAAGGGAGGAAGGAAGGAAGGGAAGGAAGGAAGGAAGGGAAAGGAAAAGGAAGGGAGGAAGGAATGAAGGAAGGGAAGGAAGGAAGAAAGGAAGGAAGGGAAGGAAGGAAGGAAGGAAGGAAGGAAGGAAGGAAGGAAGGAAGGAAAGGAAGGAAGGAAGGAAGGAAGGAAGGAAGGGAAGGAAGGAAGGAAGGAAGGAAGGAAGGAAGGGAAGGAAGGAGGAAGGAAGGAAGGAGAAGGAAGGAAGAAGGGGTCCAGGGAACCACCACTGAAGAAATTTGCAGCAGATCCTCAGTTCGTACCAAGGAGCCCCTATAGATCTGCCTCCAATTTCTTATGTCCTTTGCCACCAGGAAAGGCATTTTGAGAATTCGGGGCAGAGCATTGCTTAGAATCAAGTGACAATTGTCAATTTCTCTGATGAATTTATTGGAGATAGAATCTCTCTAACTGATCCCCAGACTCTCTTCCAGATTCTTCCTTCTTAAGGGAGGCCCAATGTTAAAAAAGCATGGCAGGTTGTATTTTGCCACTAGATGTCAGGCATGCCAAAAACTTGTTCTTATTCCTCATTCTTTTTCTCTCTTTCTCTTTCTCTCTTTCTCTCTCTTGTGTTGTGTTCTCGTTCTGGTCTCTCCTCCCTCCCTCCCTCCCTCCCTCCCCCCCCCTCTCTCTCTCTCTCTCTCTCTCTCTCTCTCTCTCTCTCTCACACACACACACACACACACACACACACACACGTGTGTGTGTGTGCGCGCGCACCCCCCCCCCCCTAATTCATTTAGCTTCTCAAAGCAGCTTACATGGCAGAGAGAGTGCTAAATTTAAGACTGGGGAAAGAGGGTTTAAATTCCTAATCCTATTCTTAAGCAAAAGGGGATGTCTTTGAGACTATTTGCCTTCATTATGCTCCCTAAGGAAGAATAATAACACTGGGGAGAAAGCACGCCCTTAAAGAAAAATAAATAAAAGGAAGTACTGCAAATAAACTGACTAGTTCTCTAGCTATTTTTTTATTATTATTATCAAAGATTGTATATTAATCTAGGCATTTTACCAAAGGTTATTTTTTTAATAAATAAATAAATAAATCCATCATTGTAAAACTAACAAGGCTGCACACAGCCAGCCAATAATGCTTTACCTGGAGGAAAGAACAGGTATGAAAAGTAAGGAGCCACTGAACTATTTGACAAATGAAGACAGCAATGTTGCATGAACACGACATCTCTTTTATATGTACATCATGTCACTGTACAGCCACAAAAAATGGGTGGGGACTGTGGCTGATGGCATTATTCTGCTTTCATCACCTGAACCAAATTGATGGATCTTGAACATGTCTTTGCCTCTAGACTGTAAAAAGAGAAGTCACGAACATAGAATAATAGAATTGGAAAGGACCTTGGGAGGTCTTCTAGTCCAACCCTCTGCTCGTGCAGTAAGAATGAATGTTTGAAAACAAGGAGTAAGGGACTAAGAATGACATTTGAAAACAAGGGATTCTTGGACAACTTAGACCTGAATTACAGTTCCCAAGGTGGCTTTTCATCCATCCATCCATCCATCCATCCATCCATCCATCCATCCATCCATCCATCCATCCATCCATCTTATCCTTCTGTTTTGCCCAACAGAAGGAGATCAGTCGACACATTGCTGAAATCCGCCATTAGAATTTCTTTAAAAATATATTTCTGGTTCTTTCTCCCTTATTCTCGGGATACCGAGAATTGCTCTTTGCCTGAAAGTTCTCCAGGTAGCTTTTTCTGCCAATTTTCTTGCTGAATGTAATATAAGATGCTCTGCAGCTTTTCTATTTTTCTACCCAACATCTTGGCATTAATTAATTAATCAATCAATCACACGGCCAATAAAGAATTCTATTCTATTCTATTCTATTCTATTCTATTCTATTCCATTCTTTCGTAACTTTATTCTATTCAATTCCATTCTTTCGTAACACTATTCTATTCTATTCTATTCTATTCTATTCTATTCTATTCTATTCTATTCTATTCTATTCTATTCTATTCTATTCTATTCTATTCTATTCTATTCTATTCTATTCTATTCTATTCTATTCTATTCTATTCCTATTCCTATTCCTATTCCTATTCCTATTCCTATCATTCTATTCTATTCTATTCTATTCTATTCTATTCTATTCTATTCTATTCTATTCTATTCTATTCTATTCTATTCTATTCTATTCTATTCTATTCTATTCTATTCTATTCTATTCTATTCTATTCCATTCCATTCCATTCCATTCCGCTCCTCATCATTCCATCAGTGACCATCCTTGAGCAGGTCTCCCATAAGAACTTCTCCTTGGAAAAATAATTAACTGCTAACCTTCTGCTTGAGAAGCGCCAGTCAGAAGTGCAATTAAAGGGATTCTCTGTACAGCATGAATATTAGCAGTCCTGGGCCTTCTCCGCCATTCCTACCTGCTGCTTTTCTAATGTGCAGGACGTAGCCGATGATCTCCTTTGTGTTTTGCAATGGCTCACTCCACAGCAGTTGGACGGTGGTCGCCGAGACGGAAGCTGCTTTCACTTCTTGAGGAGGACCAGGAAGTCGGTCAGCCCACAGCACGGTCAAGCGGGCACTGGCTTGGGTGGACCCTGCACTGTTTTCGGCGATACACTGGTAGATGGCCTCATCTGCCTGACCAATGTTGGAGATGGTGAGCGTGCTGGATGGGAAACAATCAAACCAGGCAAGATTAGCATTTTCTAGCAAGCCCCCTTGGTCTCAGCCTTTCTCTGACCCCATTCACATGGCCCCATGCAGACTAGGTTAATCCTTCAGCATTTGAAAAGGGAGTAAAGGAAGTCAAGATTGCATAGGTGAGACTTCCCTGCATGCTTCGTCTTGTGTAGGGTGGGATAAAGCCCAATGGACTCAACAGAATGGAATAGGGAACAGAGCAGAGCAGAGCAGAACAGAACAGAACAACAGAGTTGAAAGGGGCCTCGGAGGACTTCTAGTCCAAACCCCTGCTCAGGCAGGAAACCCATTACCATTTCAGACAAAAATTTTACACTTGCCAGAGTGTGAAAACCTGGATCCCAGAAAGCAAGTGGATTATGTTGAAGGAAAGAGGGAAAATAAGCAGGAGTCGAAGAAGCCGGTGATGGAATTAATTGGCTCTTGTAATTGGCCCACAACTCAACAGAGGCAAAAAAAAAACCTTTGTAAACCACACTGAGAAAAAAGGCCTTTCTCCATTTCCAGTCGACATAAAATTACCAATAAAAGAGAATATTTGTAGCCTGGCATTGAAATGAGAGGTCCTTGGTGCTCTCTGAGCTTGGCTGTTTTCTTGCAGAAGTTTCACAACCCAAACTAGGTAACATCATCAATATATGCTAGCAATGATTAGCACTGATGACGTTACCTAGTTTGATTAATGAAAACGTCTGCAAGAAAACAATCAAGTTCAGAGAGTACCAAGGACCTTTCAGAAAATTACCACTCACCAATTGTTAACCACTGATTTGTTAACTACTGGTTAACAAATTAACGACCACTGGTTAACAATTAACAATTAACCAGTGCAACAGGTTGCCTTCAGAAGTCATGAGTGGTCCATCACTGGAGGTTTTTAAGAAGAGACTGGACAGCCATTTGTCCAGACTGGTATAGGATCTCCTGCTTCTGCAGGGGGTTGGACTAGAAGACCTCTAAGGTCCCTTCCAAATCTGTTCTGTTCTATTACACACTTTGCTCAAACAGACACCCATGATAACTGATAAAACCAAGTGAAGTGAATGTTATCTTTTGCCAACCAACATCTATCTATCTATCTATCTATCTATCTATCTATCTATCTATCTATCTATCTATCTATCTATCTATCTTCATTAAAACTTTTAAACAAGATAAAAACTAATGCCAGACAATATAAAGAATAAATAAAAAGAAAGCAAGTTCAAAAAAAGAAACCAAACTGAAGAAATATAAGAAAGAAAAAAAGAGAAAGAAAGAAAGAAAGAAAGAAAGAAAGAAAGAAAGAAAGAAAGGAAGGAAGGAAGGAAGGAAGGAAGGGAAAGAAGAAAGAAAGAAAGGAAGAAAGAAAGAAAGAAAGAAAGAAAGAAAGAAAGAAAGAAAGAAAGAAAGAAAGAAAGAAAGAAAGAGAAAGAAGAAAGAAAGAAAGAAAGAAAGAAAGAACGAAAGAAAGAAAGAAAGAAAGAAAGAAAGAAAAAGAAAGAAAAAGAAAGAAAAAGAAAGAAAAAGAAAGAAAGAAAGCAGTGCCTTCCGACATTCTTCATAGGAATCCTCAGTACTCTAGCCAACTATTTTCTTTTTTTTTTTTTAGGAACTTCCAACTTTCAAGACAGGAAAAGCAGAGCAGAGAAAATCTCTCTTATTAGGAGAAGCGTTTGCAACATGTACACAAGAGAGTTGAGATGATGCACTTGAAGCTCTGCTTCAACGTTTTGTGCATGTTGTACACAAAAATGGGCAGACTGTCCCATTGTGGCCCTCTTGGCTTTTTGGACCAGACTCTGGGGACAGCCATGAAGGTCTGCAGGTTCTTTTATTAGCCGCACAACTCAACAAGTGGACTGGTGGGTTCAGTGTATCATGAAATGATCCCAGTGGCTGTGAGCAAACATTTTGCCAGAGATTGCCAGCCATTGTATGATCCGTTATTCCAATCCTTTTTACCCCCAGCTTCCAGACTGCAAGAGTTGGGCAATTTAGAAGTTAGAATTAAAATGGATTGGGCTCACTCCAACTCCTTCGCAGCTGTTCAGTGAAAAATGCATAATGTAATTTGCAAGCCTTACACTCGGTTATTGCATAATTGTTGCTGAGTGCTGGGAGGTGGCAGGGAGTAGCATTAATCTGAATATATAAAGAAATAGACTAAATCAGGCTGCTGAGAATGATTAAAAACAGATATTCCAATACAGCACTTCTTTAAAACAACCACCTATTTTTTTCAGGCTGCCGAAAAATAAGAACCTGAACAAAAACGTAGCTGCTTTAATAGCCAATCTATTAAAGTAGCTATGCATTTACAGTAATATAAAGTTAAAGGGTTAATGTTGGCTGAATACAATCCCTTTGTTAAGGGATGGCTGAGATCCCTTCAGGTTTGGCTAGAATGAAAAAAAAATTGGGGCTGGGGAAAGAACTTTTTATTGATTTATTTATCAAATGTGTTGGCTGCTCATCTTATCACAGGGTAACTCTAGATGGCTTACAATTTTAAGAAGGTTAAAAACTATAGCAAACCTAAAAGACATAAATAAAATACTATAAAGATCCAAATGCCGCATCCCAGCTAAAAGGGGGAATCTGTTGTTAATCAATCAAACGACCCCTATGTGAAACCCCTCATTGGAGCGCCAAGCCAACTGGCAGTCCCAGGTCTTTAGGATCTTATGGAAGTTCAGGAGGGCCGGAGAAGACCTCACTCTGGGGGGTGGGGGCAAGATGTTCCAGAGAGCAGGTGCAACAGTAGAGAAGGCTCTTGTCCTGGACCCCGCCAACCAAATTCCCTGGCCAATGGGACTCGCCTCCTCTGGTAGGGTGGGCCAATCCCAGTGGAATGAGATGGTCCCGTAAGTAACCTGGACTCATGCCCTGAAGGACTTTAAAGGCATTTACCAACATCCTGAATTGGACCCAGAAGCAAACATTGCAGAAAGTTATAAAGTAAAGAATTATATAGTGTGAATATCTCGTCGTTCTTCTCTTTCTTCTCTCTTTTTAACCCTACCATTTACTCTCTCAGTTAGAAATGACTGTTTTTAGGTTCAGGAAAAATGGAAAGAAACACTTTTTCATGGAATAGCTGTGTGAATGTAACAGAATACCAGCTGTATAAATCCCAGAGATGCTTTTTCACAAGGCAACTGGACTTGGTTTTCTTTGAAGAGGTTTTGCTTCTCACCCAAGAAGCTTCTTCAGTTCACACTGGATGGTGGGGAATGGATGGCTCTTTCATTCAAAGAAAAACAAGTCCAGTTGCCACATGAAAAAGCATCTTTGGGATAACTGCAACCAGGATGACTGAGAATCTCCATAGACAGGTGTGTAAATGCATACGGATATGAGCCATGTGTGAGCGCAGTGGTTAGAATGCAGGATCGCAGGCAAACTCTGCCCACAGCCTGGAGTTTGATCCTGATGAGGCTCAAAGTTGCCTCAGCTTTCCGTCCTTCCAAGGTCAGTAAAATGGGGACCCAGATTTTTTTTTTGGGGGGGGGAAATATGCTAATAAAGTTTTGACATTGTAAACCACCCAGAGAATGCTGTAAAGCGCTATGGAGCGGTATATAAGCCTAAATGCTAATGCTATTTCAGACAAGACTATCTCTAACTCTCATGAAGATAAAGCGAGAGAGAGGGGAGCGCAGGCAGACTTGCAAGATTCTGCTACAGTAATTCTAGAAAAATGCAGTATTAGCCTGCGTGACTTTGGATTTCTCATCTGGTTTACCTTGAAGGACTGACAGCCAGTTTGGCTAGATTCCCATAACAAACAAGACTTGGCTAAATGGCACTGAACAGTTTGCATTTCACTGTGTGTGGGTGAACCAGGCTATAGTTTTAAACTATTACCTGTTCTATTGGTTGAACAGAACGTGCTAAGTGAGCAAAGCATCACTCTTTGCTTCACACAGGCTTACGGTTAAGCAAGTTATCTGAACCCGGCCAGCAATTGCAGAAGAGCAGCCAAGTTAATATTTATTGTTCGATTATAACGGTTGAAAGGCTAATCGATGAAGTAAATATAATGAGGAATTCCCATTGCACAGGTAAGGAGAATATAAATAACTGAGCAAAACAGGCTATAAACAAACTACCAGATCAGCACAAATTCTTCTTAGCATCCCAGTTCCAGATATTCACATCTGCCTTGTTCAACACCATCCTCTCCTCATTGCCAGAACTGTGAAGGGTATGGGATGCATCCAGATGAAATTTGGCTGCCGAGATGATTTTTGCAAAGTACCACTGCGAAGTCCTGAATTCAGTGCAACTGATTAAACTCCCTCTCTCCCCAAAGTGAGAAGCTGAGAGATATTAGGGATGGGGAGGGGGAGTTTCTTAACCCAGGGGAGTGCAACCCTGGGGATCACCACAACAGATGATGCAAAGGTGGCTTAGGCTATTTTCAGAAGCTGTTCTTTTGGTGCTGCTGGGCTTATGAGAAGACTAGAGCTAAAACATATGAAGAACGGTAGATGGAATTGGGTATGTATAGTTTAATGAAAAGGGACGTGGTGGCTCAGTGGGTTAGGACACTGAGCTTGTCGATCAGAAGGTCGGCAGTTTGACGGGTCGAATCCCAAGTGCCGTGTAACAGAGTGAGCACCTGTTACTCGTCCCAGCTTCTGCCAACCTAGCAGTTCGAAAGCACGTAAAAATGCAAGTAGAAAAATAGGGACCGCTACGGTGGGAAGGTAACAGCGTTCCGTGTGCCTTTGGCGTCTAGTCATGCCAGCCACATGACCACGGAGACGTCCTCGGACAAGCGCTGGCTCTTCGGCTTTGAAACGGAGATGAGCACCGGCCCCTAGAGTCAGAAACGACTAGCACGCATGTGCGGGGGAACCTTTACCTTTTCCTTAGTTTAATGAAAAGATGGACTAGGGGTGACATGATAGCAGCGTTCCAATATCTGAGGGGCTGCCACAAAGAAGAGGGGGGGGGATCAACCTATTCTCCAAAGCACCTGAAAGCAGAACAAGATGCAGTGGATGCAAACTAATCAAGGAGAGAAGCAACCTGGAATTAAGGAGAAATTTATTAAGAGTGAGAACAGTTGATCAGTGGAACGACTTGCCTTCAGAAGTTGTGGCTGCTCCATCACTGGAGGATTTCAAGAACAGACTGGACAGCCATTTGTCCGATATGGTATAGGGGCTCCTGCTTGAGGAGCATCTTGGCCTAGAAGACCTCCAAGGTCTCTTCTAGCTCTGTTATTCTGTTAAGATGATAGTAGCAAATTTGGAAGAAGAACACTCCACTTGAGCGGGCAAGACCCAAGTCATCAATGCATCAGGTTTTCTGAACAGGACTAAAGCATGTCAGGAAGCCAAGGAGACAGCAATCTTGACCTACTGCTGCTCAGGGGTTTTGAGAGTTGGAAGCCAAGCATATCAGGAAGGCAATAGGTTTAGGGAAGGAGGTTAAGCCACTGACCCGGAAGTAGATGTCACAGAACACAATGAGCCTTTGTGCTCAATGCCGAACGCCCTGCCTGATTCGTTAATCCCAGGAATATTCTCTGACTCTGAAGGTTGAGGCATCCCAAAGCTCCATTTTCATCCCTGACTTTATACAAACTTTTGCAAAACAGGGGAGCATGTCCCACATTACCAGAGGGAGGCTAAGCCAGGATCTTCACCAAAATGCGGCCTGGAGGTAAGGCTTGCAAGAAGCCACAGGCCTCCTCTCAAACTGTGCGATGCAATGTTCAGATTTTCAAAAAGTTGTTCCCAACCTCTTTTCATGAGATGCCAAAAAGGAAAACTGTCAAGTACCCTTACCCTGTTGACAGGGAATGCTAATTGTTTTAGTGTACGGTAAATGAAATAAAATCAGATGTGCTTTTCATCATGGCCTCATCCTTGCCTTTTCCAAAGAGCAAAGGGAGCCTTTAGCATGGAAATGCACACACAAGCACACACGCACGCACGCCCTGAAAAGGGGGTGTGCTGTCCCCCCCCCTTGCAACAGCAAACATTAATCCCCTCTCGTGGGTCACAGCAGCAAAACACCCCAGGGAAGGCAGAGAATTGCAGACCTGATGTCAAGCTTTTTGCAATCAGCCAGGATCTAATTTATGTGCAGGCTCCATCTGGCACATGTGTGAAACAGTTTCTATGTAAAGAGGCTCAGCCCCACAGAGCAGGGGGGTGGGGGGGGGTGAAGAGAGGGGGAAGGGGTGATAAAACATGACAGAGCCATGAAGCTGACCCATGTGGTTGTGCAAGGAAGGGGGATGTCAGCTGTCACCTCCCGCCTCCCCGCTCCCAAGTAAATCTGCCTGGTACTCAAACCTGGCAGAGAAAAGAAGAGAAATGTTACACCTTTCCCTGCAAAGCCCAAGGGTTTGAGGAAGGGCCTGGAAAATGCTGCAAGCAGTTTTGGATAAGTCCAGCAAATCACCCTGTAGAACAGGCTTGTGAATGGCTTCCTATGGGGAGGTGAGTGAGCAAAATGGTACACTGGATAGGGGAGACAGACACCAGCTTGCTCCAAAAAGCACATATTGCGCCGAGGGATCGTTGGAGCTCTCCGAGCTTGGTTGTTTCCTTGCAGACGTTTCATTGCCAAACCAGGTAACATCATCAGTGTTAGGAGGGAGTGGGCTTTGCAAAGAGGAGGAGAATGGGAGGAGGAGGATTGTGGGGTCCTTGGTGCTCTACGAGCTTGGTGGTTTCCTTGCAGACGTTTCATTGCCAAACCAGGTAACATCATCAGTGTTAGGAGAGAGTGGGCTTTGCAAAGAGGAGGAGAATGGGAGGAGGAGGATTGTGGGGTCCTTGGTGCTCTCCGAGCTTGGTGGTTTCCTTGCAGACGTTTCATTGCCAAACCAGGTAACATCATCAGTGTTAGGAGGGAGTGGGCTTTGCAAAGAGGAGGAGAATGGGAGGAGGAGGAGGAGGATTGTGGGGTCCTTGGTGCTCTCCGAGCTTGGTGGTTTCCTTGCAGACGTTTCATTGCCAAACCAGGTAACATCATCAGTGTTAGGAGGGAGTGGGCTTTGCAAAGAGGAGAATGGGAGGAGGAGGACTGTGGGGTCCTTGGTGCTCTCCGAGCTTGGTGGTTTCCTTGCAGACGTTTCACTAGGTAACCTAGTTAGGGTAATAAAACGTCTGCAAGAAAACAAGGAGCCTTCGTTTCAACCCTGAGCTACAAATGTTCTCCTTCGTTGTATCATCAGTGTTACCACTCCCTGCTAGCACTAGTGCTTTTCCCTTTTCCCCTTTATCCTACACTCTTTTCCTTCCCCTAATTTCCAATTACTTTTATATTTTTCTTTCTATTTCTGTATTCTATACTTCAAGAAACTAATGAAAATTTGAAATAAAAAAATTTGAAATAAAGAAGGGAACGGAACATCTGCAAGAAAACAACCAAGCTCAGGGGAGCACCGAGGAGCCCTCATTTCGATCCTGAGCTACAAATATTCTCTCTTATCAATACATCTTTGGATTCTTATGCTCTGTGAATAACCCCACTTCTGGGCGGGGGGAGCCTGGTGAAAAGAACCTGCCCAACTATAGCTCTTAAATGTTCTTCCGTTAGGCCACTGTTTCTTAATCTTGGCAGCTTTCACACGGTGGACTCCAAATCCCAGAATTCCCCAGCCAGAATCCCGGAAACTGGGAGTCCACTCATCTGAAAGCTACCAAGGTTGAAAAAAAAAAAAAACTGTCTTAAATGGACTGCCCACTCATCTCAAGCAGCATTGTGCTGGCCTAATCAAGGTTTAGTGCTGTGTGCAAGCTAAAAAGCCAACTTAATAGAGCTTGCCATTGTAAACTTACAAGGAGTCAAATTTAATTTAAGATTAAATTAAATCCTTCTGGTAAGCCAACTTAAATGGCTCAGCAGATCAGGAGGAGATCCTAGACAGGCCACATAGAAATGGGACTTCTCTAGCAAGGTTGCCTGTATTGTCGTTCTGGGGTTCACCCACCACCGTGACCCACACATTGGGAGGTTGAAAGTGGAGCAGAAGGGAGATGGGGTAACATCATTAGTGGGGTGCAGATAGGGTCAGCACATTCCATCCACATTTATTTTATTTTTATTTATTTATTTTAATTCCATTTATATCCCGCCCTTCTCCAAAGACTCAGGGCGGCTTACAAACTTAGCAGTAGCCTTCATTCTATGTATATGCCTGCTTATTAGGGCTTTTCACACACACCCAAGCGGCATTATTATAAAGTCAGCTTAATTGCCCCCAACAATCTGGGTCCTCATTTTACCTACCTCGGAAGGATGGAAGGCTGAGTCAACCTTGAGCCTGGTGGGATGCGAAATTACTCTCTTCGTGTAACTTGATAAGTTTGGTTACCATTCGCCCTAGTTTGTTTTACTAGACAGCCCAAGCTATTTGTAAAAATCTAGCTTCTTTGCTTGATTTCAACTTATTATTCAATCTACACTCCCTCCTCTGAGTTAATGCAGTATCCAGGTTGGGTGTGCTATGGATAGGAAATGATAACGAATAATGCTAGTAGAATCACTAGGAGTAGATTAGAACAAAAGGAGGGCTGTGAGTTCCACTTATTTCTCATACAAATTCTGCCCCTAGTCAATTTTGGAGCCAATACATACGGACTTAGGACCACAACTGAGCCCCAAACTTCTGTTGCTAAATGAGACAGTTGTTAAATGAGTTTTGCCCCATTTTACGACCTTTCTTGCTACAGTGGTTAAGTGAATCGTCGCAACTGTTGAGTCAGTCACACGGCTGTTAAGTGAATCTGGCTTCCCCCCTTGACTTTGCTTCTCAGACGGTCGCAAAAGGGGATCACGTGACCTTGGAGGACACAGTGACAGTCGTAACTATGAACCAATTGCCAAGCATCTGAATTTTGATCACGTGACCATGGGGATGATGCAACGGTTGCGAAGTGTGAAAAAGGATTTCAGGGCTGTTGTAACTTCAAATGTCCACTAAACAAATGGTTGTAAGTCAAGGACTACCTGTGCATGCACTAAGGAAGAAAACAGCAGAGGAGCTAAACGTTGGGTTTTGATGAGAAGGCTAGCAACTATCCAGCTGGAAGATTCCCAGTCTCAGGAAACATTCCTTCCCTTCCTCTTCTGAGATGCCTTGCAGATGCTTCATGCTTGTGCAAAAAGATGGAAAGAAAAAAAAAGAGAGAGAGAGAGAGAGAGAGAGGCGAAAGAGAGCCAGATGTTCGGACTTGTAGAAGACTTGCTTCACAAGAGGAAGATCAATGCTCTTTTTGTAGCAGCTGTCCGAGATGAATGAAAGGCTGGGACATCTGCTCTCTCTCTCTCTCTCTCTCTCTCCAAACTCCAAACTTCACTAGCAAGGCCAGACTGGTCAAGGCGCTCACAGCCAGCAAAGACCAGGCATGCTGGACTGTTTAATTTTCATGCTCCAGTTGCTAAAGGCGCAACCAGCAAGCTGGAGAAATCTTGCGTTTAGCTGGTGTGCGATAATGCTGGCAAACACAGAAGGCCGTCCTTTGGCGAGAGTCACACCCAGTTGTGCAAAGCATGTAAGCCAAGGGTGGGGGTGGGGAAACAGGGCAGAGAGAGAGAAGGAGAGACAGAGGGTAGCCCCTCCCCACCCCACTGAAAAGAAGCCTGCTCACACATGGATGCTTCAACCAGGAGTCGGCAAGTTTTCGGTGAGTTAAATGCTGCCCGTAACCCTTTGGAAGGAACCAAAAACCATCACAAGTCTGGACAGGGCTTAGTTTTGGGGGTGGGTGTCTTTGTTTTTTTTTTACCCAGACAGACGGCAGGTCTAGTCATCACTTAGGCAGATTTTGAAAAAAGCTATAAGCAGTAATTAGGGATGGGACACCACCAGGACAACCCAGCGCAGCCGACTGCACTAGGAAATTGACAAGGGCTGTGAGAAAGCAATGGGTAACCACACCACTGTATGATGGTCAAGAGAATTACAGAGGGGTGCCTTGAAGACTTCAGGAGACAATTCAATTGGCACAAATCAAAGGAGACTTTACAGCAAGGTTAAGGCTCACATTGCCCCCTTCACTCTTCTCACCTGGCATGAGTTTTCAGCAATATAGATTCCTCATGCAAGACCACCAAAAAAAAAAAAAAAAGCTAAGAGGACTTCTGGATTTCATGCTTGAGATGTCTGTGGAGATTCATCTCAAAGGTGGTTTTTTTTCTCTCTCTCCAAAAGGCCTCTAGATTGGTTGATTCCACAACCAACTGCAGCCTGATTCAGGTGGCCCTGAGGGCACGGATAAACCCTCAAGTGGCCTCAAGAGCTCTCAGGGAGAGTACTAACAACCAGATGACTGCAAAGAAACACAATCCTTCCATTTTCCCTCCCGCCACCCTATCAGAAGCTATCTTTCCATCCCTCACCACCCAGGCTCAACTGTCGCTACCTATCCTCCCATCTCCCTGCCATCAGAACTGATGGAGCTTCTTGGATGAGAAGCGAAACATTTTATTCTTCCCCCTCAAGGGGAAAAACAAACAAACAGACCAGTTGATTTTTGAAAAGCATCCTTGAGAGGTGCTTGAGACGGGGGAAACAAATGGAACTTTGACTTTGGATTGCGCTGATTTGGTAAGTTCGTCATTATAGAAATGGCAGCTACATGTTAAGGTGTAAAAGGGTAAAGCTGAGGCTGTACTGCGCTAAAAAGAGTCAGAAATAAATGGGTTTTTTCCCCCTCTTACACAGAACACTTAGAACATAGAATCATCGTTTACGTGTCTATGGAGATTCTCAGTCCTCCAGGTCCTGGTTGTCCCAAAGGGGCTTTTTCAAGAGGCAAACTGGAGTTCATGTTGAAGATGTTTCGCTTTTCATCCAAGAAGCTTCTTCAGCTGAAGGGGAGCTGAAGAAGCTTCTTGGATGAGAAGCCAAACGTCTTCAAAGAAAAAAAAAGGAAAGTCCAGTTGCCTTTTGAAAAAGCACCTTTGGGAGAATCGTCGTACACTTTGCACAACTGTATCAACCGTAGTTGTGCCCTCTACGCCTGTCCCTCAGATAGCTGAAATTGGCAAAAGGTCTTTGTTATTGTTGTTTTTAATTGTCTGTATATTGGGTTTTTATTTTGGTAAGTCGCCCACTCATTGAGAGCGACTGGGTGGCTGTAACAGGTTTTCTTAAATAAGTACCCCAGCTAGCGAGACTATTTTTCAAAGCTGTTGCTGAAGGGTTTCTGGAAGTTTCGACTGGTGCAAAAGGAGGATGTGGGTTTATTACTAAGTGCATGACATCAGAAGTCCACTGTGCCTATGTGAGTTGTCAATGGTTTGGGAGCAAAGTAATCTCAGAAATATATCAGAAAGTGGAATATTGTTTCTGGTGCAACCTATTCTTATCCCAATCCATTCGAGAAGAAACCAGTCCCCCGCCCCAACTTAGAAAAGAGGATTTAGGATTTGTGGGTCTCTGGGCAGCGAAGGGGGTGGGGCTCATAAGATGCAAATTTATGGAGCACAGCAAATGACACCTGAGTCCTCGGCCAAGGCTCTGAATTGCTTTTTGGCAGGATTAATGAATGAAACCCACTTAATTACCATTTTGTAAATACAATCTCCCAGCAAGGAATGAAAAATCGATATTAGGAGCTTGCCTTTGCGCTTACAAGCTCGGCTTTTGCTACCTGCTGTTGCGATAAATGCATTCCGGTAACGCAGACCCTTTAATGCAATTTATATTCCGAGTTTGCACATTAAGTCCCCTAGCATATGCACATGTACACACACACACACACACACACACACACACACACACACACACACTCCTGATATACACAACTGAGCCTGGAGGCAGAGAAACAAAGAGCTTTGTGGTGACGGCTTTTTTTTCTTCCCCTTCTTCTTTTCCCTCCTGCTCGGAGTGTGTTACACTAGCAGCTTACTCCCTCTGGGCAGGACACTGTAAGATCACAAGCAACCTTCCCACCCTTAGACCTCCTTACGCCTCCCCACTCCATCCCTACCACGGCAAAAATGTGCTGTTGGATTGTGATTTTTGAACGTGCCCGAAGAGGAGGAACAAAGGGTTCCAATATTTAGGAGCAATCGCACCAATTCTCTTTCATTAAATGACTTCCATTCTGATTATGCAATTAATTGCAAATGTAATTTAAATCAAAATTAGCTTTCCCCCTGGCTCAGTCTCCTCTTTTGTTCTCTTTCCCTCTCTCCCCAGCCTCCATTTGTTGGCGCGATGCTCCTGACAGGCCAGTCAAATGCAAAAACCTGAGAACAGGCTGGCAGGAGAGAGAGAGAGAGAGAAAGCAGAAAGGGTAAAAAGGATGCAGGCGTTAATCTGCCAGCATTTGCAAGCTTGGGGAGCTGAGATGATTGCAGCCTTTCGTTTAGAACCTCTTCTTGCAAGGAAGGCATTGCACAAGTTACAACCAGCTTTACAACTCTCTCCAAAAACTTTTGAGTGTGATCTGATCCCTGAGCCCCTCCAGAAGCTGATGCCAGATTGATGCCACTTTTAAGGAAGCCAAAGTGGGATTTTTAAAATTATATTTCAATAACAGTCTCAAAGGTGCTAGGTGACTGAGAATCTCCACAGACATTCCAATAATAGATTGTTGTCCCGACTAACTTTTTCTTGGCCCACTCTCACTCCGGCCTCAGCCCCACCACTTTTCATGGGTTTGTTCCTATCACACCGCTTGAAAGTTGAATTTCAAGGACCCACACTTAATAATGGTGTGCACTTCTGCCATAAATCATACCAAGATGACTTGTCTCATAGAACATAGAATAATACGATTGGAAGGGACCTTGGAGGTCTTCTAGTCCAACTGAAGCAGGAGGACTTATACCATGTTGGGAGACAAGACAAGGCGGACATGAGACGTTCTCCAACCAGATGTTTTCCAAACAGGACTGCAGTTGCCAACTTTTCCTTCCAACTCTGGCACCTGACTAACAATCAACGTGGTGGGGAAATGTTGGTGGTTGCAACTGAAGCTTTACGACTTCCAACAACACAACACAACAACAATGGAGTGGTTTCAGCAACACTCTTCTGGCCACCACCTTGACTTTTTGGACCACCCCCCTTTGGGACACCCCAGTCTGGCTCTGAGAAATTTCTCTGGGCAAGGAACACTGCATGATTCTCATTCGTTTTTTTACTTTTTGCTTTTTTTACTTTTTCCAGTCATATACTTAACCCTGTTATCTTTCATTAAGGGATTCTATAACCTAGAGATTTATAGCTTGCCCTCTGTTATTTCCCCAGCATTGTTCTATATTATTTCCATAGAAACCGAGTCCCCTGAGTGGCAATTTTCGCACTAGGCTCAATCTACCCCGCTATTTCCAGGATACAAACATTGCGTTCTTCTAGCACAGAAAAACTAGGGTTGCGTAAGCTTTGCTGAGAAACAAGATTGTGCTGGTGAGATAAGGGGGCCAAGTTCAGAGAGAAGCAGCTACAGGATTATGATGATCTCCAAGAACATGGAGTGCAGATCCAGTGGGACAACCTTGGTCAGAAAAACAGGTGCAAGCCAAAGAATGAACCTATCCTGGAAGACCACCCTCACTTGACACTCCCACACCTGAAGACCACTGTAGAACACTGACACAGACATCCCTTAAACTCTGCTGAAGATGTTATCTAGCCCGGTAACGAAACATTCGGAAACCAACACTCAAGCTTGGAGAACGAACCTCCACCCTCAAAGGCACATCTGCCCGCCCCCCCCCACCCCAATTCTATTTCTGGATGACTTAATATAAGGCTGTTGAAAAACTGAGGCACACAGAATTCTGGAGTTGTACTGCCATATTTCCAGAAAGGGTCAGTTTGGAGAAATCTGGTTGAAGCTTTGGCCCTGGTTAACCCTGGCAGCAGTTCTTAGATACCAGGACATCCTGGTGTTCAAAATGTCTAACTTTAGGGACACTTTATCCTCAACTTCTGTAATAAGGAATTCTTGGCTCATTTCAATGCTTTAGCCTTGGATGTTGCTTTTAGACTCAAGATAATGTTTAGAAACCATAGATAATAAACGAAAGACATTCCTTCAACATGACCTACGGAATTCCTGAATATCACTAGGAAGAGTCATTCTAGGGCCTGTATGATATACACTGCTCCAAAAAATAAAGGGAACACTTAAACAACACAATGTACTGTATTTAATAGTAGGATGTGTTATCTTGTGTTCCCTTTATTTTTTTGAGCAGTATATTTATTACTGAGTTGGACCAGAAGACATAGAACTTGGAAAACAAAGCAAGGACTTCACAACTCTCCCTCTCCTTTAATGTAACTTGTCTTTCAGGTGAAGGGTTTTTTTTTGGGGGGGGGAAAGAAGAACAGGTATACTGCCTTTAATTTCTGGAGGATCTAACTCTAAGGTGGAGAAGGAGCCCCCATGTCATATATCAAGTCACATTTACAACTCAGACACTTCACTACATCAGCAACTTAAACCAAGATTCATATTAGTTTATCGTTAGCTAGCATGAGACCCAATGCAGTGCAATGTTGAAGGTGGTGGGTTAGGAATGGGGAGGCCCATGCTCCAGTCTTCCATCAGGCCCAGAAGTTCCAGGATTCTCTATGGATCAACAAAGGTTGGCCCAATCTACCTCCCAAGGTTGTTCCTGGGGGCAAAATGGGAAGAGGGAACACTAGACACAAGACTTCAACCCCCAAACAAGGGTCTATGACAATTTGCCACGGCCAACTTGCCACAGCCAACTCGCTGTGGGACAAAGGTTACAATAATATCAAAGTAATTATGGAAAAGAATCATTAAAGAAAGGATGCAAAAGGAAGGACAGAATGAAATGTACATGGTAAAAATTAAAATATTTTTTCATTTATTTTAAATAATTAAATAGAATTGTTAAATTGTCCCGCAGTGAGTTGTCCCACGGCAAGTTGTCCCATTCCCCCCAAACAGAGAGCCGGGTTTCAACTCTAACAAATAAATCATACTAATATGTACTTTCTTCTTGGTTTTTTTTTTCATTTTCCCACTGTTCATTATTAAGAGCCCTTTAGTCCAACATTGGAGCCATATGCTGCATTCAGAAACATGAACATGAGGACAAGTCTAGAAGCACTAAAGGTGTGATTTGGAAGGACCTTTTTCCCATTACCTGGAGGTCAGACTGGGTAGTCAAAGTTCCTCTCTGGAAGAAGACAATAGCAAGCCACTTCCATATTGCTGCCAAGGAACTGGCTCGTTTGTAGGAACTGATCCTGACTTTATCCTGATATCTGGTAGATCCAGATCCAGCTGCCTGAGTTCACTTCTCCCTCTACTGGATTCGCTGCTGTCAGCAGAGAATCTTACCTATTGTTGTTCTTCAGTTTAATGTGCTCACTCGGCTCCAAAATTTGCCCATTCTTCAACCATGTGATCTGCGGGGAAGGCTCTCCTTGGGCCAAGCAGGTAAAGATGGCGGTGGTGCCCACAGGCCTGGCAATTGACTGAGGGTGCTGGACAAATTCTGCAGGAGCTGGAAAAGAAAAGTGAAAGACACCTTCTTTGCTTGACTTTGGGCAGAGGAATTGAAAGAAAAGCAATTCTGGTTTTCCTACACAGGGAAACGATTAAGAGCTTTTAGCCCAGGATCACTAAAAATCAATATTCTCTTCTGGTCACAATGGAATAGAGGAATAACTGACAAGGACAAGACAAGAGTCTTCTCCAGGCTTTGCTTAAACTGGAGAACTTCCTACCACAAGAAGATCACCATTGGTAAAGTCTCTGGAGATGTTTTGCTAACTATTATAAAAAAGATGTTGAGACTCTAGAAAGAGTGCAGAGAAGAGCAACAAAGAGGATTAGGGGACTGGAGGCTACAACATATGAAAAATGGTTACAGGAATTGGGTGTGTCTAGCCTAAAAAGCAGAGACACCACCCTGCCAACAAAAGTGCGTATAGTCAAGGCTATGGTCTTCCCAGTTGCATTGTATGGCTGTGAAAATTGGACCATAAGAAAGGCTGAGCACCAAAGAATCGAGGCCTTTGAACTATGGTGCTGGAGAAGACTCCTGCGAGTCCCTTGGACTGCAAGGCGATCAAACCGGTCAGTCCTAGAGGAGATCAACCCTGACTGTTCTTTACAAGGCCAGATCCTGAAGCTAAGACTCAAATACTTTGGCCACTTAATGAGAAGGAAGGACTCACTGGAGAAGAGCCTAATGCTGGGAAAGGTTGAGGGCAAGAGAAGAAGGGGACGACAGAGAATGAGGTGGCTGGATGGAGTCCCTGAAGCAGTAGGCGTGAGCTTAAACGGACTCCAGAAGACGGTAGAGGACAGGAAGGCCTGGAGAAATGTTGTCCATAGGATCGCGATGGGTCAGATACAACTTCGCAGCTAACAACAACAACAGCCTAGTGAAAGAAGGACTAGGGATTACACGATGACAGTGTTCTAATATTTGAGGGACTGCCACAAAGACGAGTAGGTCAACCTATTTTCCAAAGCACCAGAAACCAGACAAGAAACAAGGGATGGAAATTAATCAGAGACAGAAGCAACCTAGAATTAAGGAGACACTTCCTAACAGTGAGAATGATTAATCAGTGGCACCGCTTGCCTTGAGAAGTTGTGGGTGCTTCATCACTGGAGGTTTTTAAGAAGGGACCGTACAGCCATTTGTCTGAAATGTTACAGCATTTCCTGCTTGGGAGGTGGGGGGTGGGGTGGACCAGAAGACTTCCAAGGTCCCTTCCAACTCTGCTGTTCCTACTTAGGAAGTTATATCATCCAGATGCTGGGTAAATAACATACTTAGTGAATTTGTGCATAATACATTCAGCTATAAATAACCTAAGTAGCTCAGATTCACACCATATGCTAAGCCAAGGGTCCCCAACCCCCGGGCTATGGTCCACTCCCGGGCTGTGGCTGGTTTGGAAGTGGGCCATGTGAATAGCTGGCCAGCGCACGTGTGCACATGTGTGCTGCTTGACTTGTACAAATGGCAGTCTGGCACCCGCACACACTGGTCCACCAGTTGCACGCCCCCCCCCGGACCGCCAAGACATAAAGGATGGGAACTGCTGTGTTAAGCCACGAAGCCAAGCAAGGTGAATCCCAACCAGGCTTAGCATGTGTGCCAGCGGCCACTGGATTTGCACAACATCTATGGTGTGAATATAGTGACTGAATTCCTTCCTTCCCTGCCAATCATATTCCATCTTCAAAAGAGGATCTTTTTCTAAATGTACGTTAACCATCACAATATGCCCACGCTGCTTAATCAGCCTGCTAAAAATCTTAGGATTTGCATAATAAACTGAACCACAAACGAACCAAAGAGACTCTCTGTGTATAATGGCCGAACCCACAAAAATCTAGCCATGATTAACCCTTAGCAAGGTCAGCAAACTGTGCACTTTCAGAGGCTTGGGTTTTCCCCTGATCCGGTAACCTTTGTTGTGTGAAGGAGGCCACTGTAATGCATTCCACAGACTTCTGCGCTAAAACCGCGGCATGGAGCTCCATATGGAGAAGCAAAGATGGGTGAACAATGGAAGGAAGGTAAACAGAAGGCCTTTCAGAGTCCAGCAGCTCCTTGGCAACTATGGGACAGTCAAGGAGCTGCTAATACTCACTGGGCCACGGAGGCCTTTTATTCTGAAGGAGACGGAGGAGAGATGGAATGCAAAGAGCAGCCAGCCTATTCAACACTGAAGGGCATGAGTGTCTCTTCAGAGGCGTTTGAAATCAGGGCATCAATCATGGTCCTGAGACACCAAAAAGCAGCCTGACAGCCAGTGGGGAAGAGAGGAGGAGGCAAATGGATGCTTTGCATTGAACTACTGGATCTGGTCTTCTTTGCGGCTTTCTGCAAAGAAGTCCGCAGCTTAGAAACGGCTGCTTAGCGACCATTCAGAGTTATGACAGACTCCCCCAAAGCTACTTATGACACAGATTTGA